>NW_027555958.1:9670795-10213295 GCF_003287225.1 Phascolarctos cinereus | reverse complement strand
CTTCTGCCCATCAACCCCAGCCGGGCCAGGGAAAGACACCTCAACAATTTTTTCTCCTTCGATGTCTTTGGCCGCCTCACTTTCCAGGTCAGTATGTGGTCCTGGGGCTTTGGCTGGTGTGGGCAGACAAGGCACCAATAGGTAAAACTTACGAATTTAAAAAGCTTTGCCTTGGATTGCTTCTTCTTAAGTTAGACATCTTACTGGCAAGGCATTGGCCAAGGGAACAGGATCCAGTTGGAAAGGTGCTTTTACAGCTAAGAACATAAGATTGCTCTGTATTTTAGAGGAAAGGGAAGAGTTTGTTTAAAAGGGACTATTCACAAAGTTTGTATTTTTATTTTTTTGTTTTGTTTTGTTTTTTGGTGAGGCAGTTGGGGTTAAGTGACTTGCCCAGGGTCACACAGCTAGTGAGTGTCAAGTGTCTGAGGCTGGATTTGAACTCAGGTCCTCCTGACTCCAGGGCCGTACTCTGTTCACCGCGCCACCTAGCTGTCCCAAAGTTTATATTTTTAAAGTAAAATTTAGTTAACTTAAATTTAAATTACAGTTAGTTAACTTTTAGTTTCTCTAATTGATGAATATAAATATCCACTATTTTTGAGCATTCAGTAGATGTTATCCTTTTTTAAAAAACGTCCCTACACGCTAACTTAATGTCATCTGGGGAATTGAGAGGTCCTCAACATTTCCACACCCTAGTGGCTAGCTCTTGGTCCATTCATCACCCAAAATTCATCACCAGATGGCCAGACTTCTGGTGCTTGCTGACTCTAGCAGGAGGTCTTAAGTCCTAAATTCCCATAGTGTTTTCCTTAATGTTCCTTTAATGATAGAAATTGATTTCACTCCATTTGTACATTCAGGGTCTGTGGCTGGCTCAGAAGGCCCCGAGTTATGATGTGTGATTATGTCTTGGCCTCTCCTGCTGCTGCCATCTTTTCTTTGGTATGAGCAGCTCTTATGCTTGGTGTGAGTAGTTCAGGGTACCAGTGAGGGCTCTTCAGAGGCTCAGCCTTCAGTACCAGTTGGATAGTTACGTGGATCTGGGCCCAGGAATGAAGGTCCCAGTTAAAGTGATCTTGCTTTTGAGTCCCCAGGTCCCAGCTTTCTCAAAAGGTGAAGGTCTTGAAGGCTATCCCCAGAAAAAGGAATGCAACTAGGAGAAGACTGCCCTGAGACCTTCTATCACAGCTTTATGGCAGTATTTGATGGGAAGAAACTAGTGGTACAGGGATTCCTGCTCATCCCGTCTGGACAGAGAAGACAAGAGGGAAGCCAGAACCAGGCTGGGTACCATGGAGGACTTGGCCCGAATGCTTGGGGAGAGAGGTGAGAATTACAGAAGTGTTGGGGGATTGGAATCCCGTCCAGTGTAGGAAAGGTTCCTTAAGAGAGCATTGGTGGGGGAGTGGTGCAAGAGGGCAGGGATGAGGAATTACAGCAGCTAACCCAGCTCATTATTTCCATCACTTCACGCCAGCATTCTCTGGCTTCTGAAGTGGTTTCTTCAGACAGTCAACAGTTGTTAAGCACTTTTGTTTTTGTTGAGTCATTTCAGTCCTGCCTGACTCTTCGTGACCCTGTGCCACCCAGCTACCCTCCTTTACATAATTAAAGTCCCTAGAAAAGGTAGAATGAATATTCAGTATACCTAGTCAAAACATTCTCGTGACTTTGTCCAACAGTCATTGACACCTTGGGAGAACAGAGTGAACATAGATGGAGGAGGGACTAGTGTGAGATTGACAGTGCAGAAATGGTAGGAGGTGAGGGAGATCTGGGGAGCTATATCTGTCCAATGACCTTTTCCTCCTCCTCCTCAGTGCTTCTCCAAGGCCAGACTGGAGAGGAAGAGGAAGCAGTGACTTTCAGGCTCCTCACTGTCAAGCTTCAGGTGAGTTCAGGTTTCTTCTCTTGCCTGTTCATCATCTCATACCGTATTATTTCTCAATCTATAGCTACACTTCTTTCCCTTCTTGGCATTTGAGTCTCAGTTATTCTCTCCCAGAAGCCTCTGGCCATTCTTATTGATGACATAGAGTTTAAAAGATCCTTAGAGTTTGAACGATGAATTTTAGAATGAATGTGTATAATTTGATAAGAATCACAGTCCACCCTTCTCCACATAATGGCTCTTAAAATGCTTGGACAGGGTTACCACATCCCCTGAGTCTTCTTTTGTCCAGGGTGACCACGCCCTATTCCAATTTTGTGGTCCCATTTATAACGTCCCAGAACAACCCTCCAGAGGGACTCCAGCCAACACAGAGGCGGCCTCCTCTTGGGCTTTTCTCAAATCAGCGAACACATAAATACAGCAAAGGGGCTCTGTCTCAGTCTTCATTCCCCCTCCCTAACTGGGCCACCTCACAGTCTGGTCATACTTAAAAGTATTTCTTTTTTTTAATATTGTAGTACAAGGTGAATGGTGGGAGTTATGTATCTGAATATAAGCCAAGAAGTTGGACTTGATGACTTCAAGGGTCCTATCCAACTCAAGAGATTTTTCTTTCAATTTAATTCAATAGATATTTATTAAGTTCCTACTATATACCAGGCATTGGGGGTGCAGAAATAAAAATGAAATAGTCCCTGCCCTCAATGAACTTACATTCTATTGGGATTTATACATATATATGAATAAGAGATAAGAGAAAGAAGACAAGAATCAGAGAAAGGGAGCCATCCAGGAGAAGGAAAGGAGGTGTGATAAGGGTCAACAGAAGATGCCCCTGAAGGCCTTTGCAGGACCCTGCCACGTTCAGATTCTAGGAAGGCCATGGACAAGCAGAGTGTGTGCAGAGAGGCCATGCAGTATTCCTGGGGAAGGGGCTCGAGTCCATGTCATGTGAGGCTCTTTTGAAGGAAATGGGAAAGTTGAGATTGGAGAAGGGCTTCATGATAGCTGCTCCGAGGATTGAAAGGTGGTCCTGAGGAGAAGGGAACCAGAGGTCAGAACTAGGGGAGATGTGACATCATTGCAAAAGGCCTGAAAATAGGCTTCATGGGAGGAAAAACTTCCTAAAATTAAGAGCTATCAAAAAGTGGGGTGGATGAAGCAAAGGATTCCCTCTCCCTAGAGGTCTTCAAACAGAGATTCAGCATAGGGGATTCTCATTTGGCTGTGGGTTGGGAGAGAGGCCTCAGAAGTCTCTTCCATTTTTTTTAAAGGCAGTTGTGGTTAAGTGACTTGCCTAGGGTCACACAGATAGTAAGTGTAAAGTCTGAGGCTGGACTTGAACTCAGGTCCTCCTGACTTCAGGGCCAGTACTCTATCCACTGCACCATCTAGCAGCCCCCAGAGGTCCCTTACAACTCTAACTGTAAGCAGTATCACCTTCCAAAATAGCAATAACCATTGCGGGGGAAACCTCAGCGGGAAGCTCTGACAAGACCAAATTAAGCCAGATCTTCCTGACGCCATTTACAGATGAAGCTGGAATGAGAAGTACAAACAATGTGGGAAACATCTCTTGAGATTTCACAACAGCCTCTCTTTGCCATCAGTAACATGGGAGCCACCATATTTGTGCTCTCATGTAGCAATCTCTCATGTGCTCCATGAGGAAAGTAGAAATGACTCCACAAAAAAACAGGCAGAAGAGCGTCTGGAACAGGCCAGATACAGACCAAGGAGGTTCCTGCCGGAGGCTGCACAGTCAGCTTCTCAGGAAGGGGGGAGGGATGCTGTCATTCCATCGGACATCCTTCTGAAGGACTTAGTAGCTCCTGATCCCTGGTAAAACTTTTCCATTTCCACAAAAGTCTTAAGAGAAAAACTAACACTTGGAACAGTGGTGTCCTCGATGTAAGTATGAGCAGGAAACAAATAGTCTTTTGCAAATCGTGTTCTACAGCACACCTCCAGACAACAATCAAGACAGCTGAGGGAAAGGTTCAGAGAAGAGAAGATTCCACTGGGTTGGTTGATTATGGACTGCAGACTAACCCCAAAGACTGTCCTCCATTAGTAGAACTAAGGTCCTGAATTTTTATATCAAGCAAGCCTTGAAACAGAGACTGAGGGCGCCACTGTCATGGAAGATGCCCTGCAAAGGGTTATGTTGAAGAAGAGTTCCTTCAGGGAAGTTTCCCTGAGCTCCTGTTTAAGTAGATCACTGCTCTGATTCCTCAAGGCCCATCACATTGTCCAGCCTCCTGAAAGAAACTGTAAGGACTCAACAGAATTTGGCCTCGTTGTCCCCAAAGGAAAAATCAAGGCATTGAAGAATATGATATGTAGTTGTGTGGATTTGGCTCACCATCATGGATCTCTTAGATAGGCCATGCAAATGGGAAATGACCTGAATGCAGAACTGGAAGAAAGCAGGCTGTGTAAGGTCTGCCTTGACTGACCCCAAGCTTTGGCCTGAAACAGAAGCCCACCTGTCAACATGGTCGTCTTTCTGGTGGTCCTTTATGGCAGCGAATGATGGAACCCTGCCATCTCAGTACTCAGATTGTGGCTAAAGCAAAGGACAGTGAAGGGATGTGTGGGGAATGGACTGCCGCAGATGATGGGTTGAGGACTCTATGCAAGCCACCACAAGAAATATTATTAAAGTATGACCAGCCCATGAGGTGGGCCAGTTATGGAGGGGGAATGAAGACTGAGCCAGAACGGCCCCTTTGTTGTGTTTATTTGTTCCCTGCTTTGAGAAAAGCCCAAGAGGAGGCTGCCTCTGTGTTGGCTGGAGTCCCTCTGGAGATTGTTCTGGGATGTTGCAAATTGGGACCATGAAAATTACAAAGGGCTAAAGGAGCTATGGTCTTCACTCTTGGGTGGCATACTCTCACTAAAAAGGTCACAGTCTAAGAAAGCATTGGAAACAATAGCTGGCTTGGAACTTACCATGATTGTCTGCACATTGTAGGTTATACTAACATGGCAGGTAGAGTTCCAGGTCTCCATAGTACAAAGGGAGTAGTTAGGGCGTGTGTGTGTGTGTGTGTGTGTGTGTGTGTGTGTGTGTGACACAGCATCAGAGAGAGAGAGAATATGAGAATTAACAGCTGGGAATTAGAACTCCTAGCATGATATCCCATTTGTGTGATCCTGCCTTCTAAATGACTGTTGACTGGCAGTGGAGAATGATTACATTTCTTGGTGAGATTGCTGACGTTGATGCTGTGTATCCAACCACAAGGTGGCTGCTGGGTCTGTTGTGTGGTTTGGGGCTTTAGGAGCAGAGACACAGCTTTCTTGGGCTTCATTTACAGGATTTGTCGATGCTTCAAAGAAAGCAATCTTCATGCAGCCAGATTGTACATGTAAGGCACGTAGTGATTGGGTGATCAAGAAATGGTCCCTGGTTAAACAGTTATGTGTTTGATTCAGGAATCAGTGACATTTAGGGACGTGGCTGTGGACTTCACCCAGGAGGAGTGGAGACGCTTGGATCCTGCCCAGAGAGACCTGTACAGAGATGTGATGCTGGAGAATTATAAGAACCTCGTCTCCCTCGGTAAGCACAGCAGCCCCTTGGCTCAGTGTCTGTCTTTGCAGACCCTCTGCCTGCAGACTGTGGGAGGTCTGTAATGCTGAGCTGAGTTTTGGCTTGTGGTACAAGAATATTCGAAGTCATGTCTGGAGAGTTCCAAATTCTTTGTGGCCAATAAAAATATGTATTTTGTATTCCTACGTGAAAGTCTTTGCTTTGTACAAGTGGAAATCCCCCTGGCTTCCTTGCACTGGCCCTGAGGCCACAGCTTTCTTTCTCCCTGGATCCTCAGATGAAGGTTCCCCAAGAGAATTGGCAGACTTTTGTATTCCCCTCTCCCTTTAAGAGTTCACCAGCCACTGAGCTGAGAGCTCTCCTGTACACAAGATTTCACTCTTCCTGGACTGGAAGCGCCATGAAGCCAGCAGGGGCCATATCTTAGCTGAGTTTTATATCTGCCCCTTCACAGCTTCCTGCACACAGTATATACTTAATGTTTGATGTCTTTTTTAAAGTCCTAGCTACATGATTGCACATATATAACCTGAATCAAACTGCTTACTGTCTTAGGGACGGGGAGAGGAAAGGAGCAAGGGAGAGAATTTAGAACTCAAAAATTGTAAAAATGCATGGTAAAATTTTTCTATAAAAACATAAAAAATAAAGTCCCAACTACAGTGGTCAATATCTCTGGCCAGCAACAGAGCAAGCAGATTCCTGAGCCAGAGCACTGTGGATGCTGGAAGAGGCAGTGGTGAAGGTAGGCCTGGGGTAGCCCTTTCTTTACTGTGATCCAGAACTGATATGACCAATCAGTGTTAACCAAATAATCAACAAACATTTATTAAGTGCCTACTGTGTGCCAGGCACTGTGCTAAATGTTGGGGATAGATACGAAAAGACTGTCCCTGCCCTCAAGGAGCTTTCTGTCTGGCAAAAGGAAGCTGAAAGGGGGGAGGAGAAGGTGCTGGGCAAGGCACATGATGGAGTCCAGTCCAAAGGAATGAGCTGGTGGGAAATGAGGAGATGCCTGGCCTGGCAGCCCTCTTTAAAAGGAGGCTTTGGGGGCAGCTAGGTGGCGCAGTGAATAGAACACTGGCCCTGGAGTCAGGA
Source organism: Phascolarctos cinereus (assembly GCF_003287225.1). Taxonomy (NCBI): domain Eukaryota; kingdom Metazoa; phylum Chordata; class Mammalia; order Diprotodontia; family Phascolarctidae; genus Phascolarctos; species Phascolarctos cinereus. Next base: position 10,206,738 of record NW_027555958.1, on the reverse strand, counting down.
GGACCTGAGTTCAAATCCAGCCTCAGACACATAACACTTACTAGCTGTGTGACCCTGGGCAAGTCACTTAACCCTATTGCCCAGCCAAAAAAAAAAAGATTAAATGGAGGCTTTGGAAGGACCTCTTTGCTCTGTCTTCTGGCCTCCAGGAGAGAGATGGGGTAACGAGGATATTGGTGAGGTGTGAGCACTGAGGCTGATGCAGTCTCAAAGGATGGCGAATTTTCTCACGATGGGCTTCCTGCGCCAGGTCAGCGTGATGATGCCTCTCCTGCTACTTCACCTTCACCCTTTCTGTCCATTCTGAATCTACGTGTGAATATGCCGTTTCCCTCAATAGAACAGATGTGCTTTGTGGGTAGTGACCACTGCATTTTTGCCTTTGCATCCCCAATACATAGCATAGTGTCCACCCCCTTAGCAGGTACTTAATGCCTGTTGATTTACTGAGATACCTGAATCTCAGCTGAAATAAATGGAAAGGTCTTCTCTTAGCATAGAGTGGGTTAAATGAAATAATGCTCTCTCTGAGTATAATTTTGAATTTTTTTTTTTTAGTTTTTAGGCAATTGGGGTTAAGTAACTTGCCCAGGGTCACACAGCTAGTAAGCGTCAAGTGTTTGGTCTGAGGCAAGATTTGAACTCAGGTCCTCCTGACTTCAGGGCCGGTGCTCTATCCACTGCGCCACCTAGCTGCCCCTCTGAGTATAATTTTGATCTGTGACCCATACTTAAGTAGAACTGTGATTTGGAAATTTGGTCCAGTGATACAACTGTAACCCATCCACGCCTGACCATCTTGTGTGATTCCTGTCCATGTCACCCATACGTTCTGTTGGAGAAGGGAGCAGGAGGGTGTCCACCCCCCATTATGGGGGCCTTTCCACAGGCCTTCCTCCTTTTTCCTGACATTGGCAAGACTCATATTGTCCACCTGTCATTTCTCGTCTTCACCACTTGACCAGCTCTTCCTCTCTTCCAATCATACATGTCCTGGGCGAGTTTTTTATTCCTGTTTTTGGAACATCGTTTGGATCATTGCTGTATGTTGTGGCCTTCTTACACCCACCATTGGCTTCTCTTTTGCCCTCAGGGAGATATTCCGTTTTAATTCTTTGGAGACTCATATCCCTGTCTCAGAAGATTGCTTTTTATCTGGGTCTTTGTTTTCAGGGGGGTAGTTTGGGTTCACCAAAGGAGCTCTGCAGCTAAGCCCACTATCCATATCTGATAGCCAAAGGCAGCTGCCAAGGGGGGTGATGGAGATTCGCCAGAATCTGGATGGAGAGGAATCCTCTGTGGCAAGGGTGGGCCCACCAGGTGCTCCTGCTGCAATGACGCTGTGTAGCCTGGATCAAGCCCTGGAGCTCTGAGTTGTTTTCAGGAAAAGATCTGTAAGCAAGCAATAGTTTGGTCTGCACATCCACACAGGACAGACCAAGTGGATGAAGATTTTCTAAGGCCCAGATTACAACCAGGAGAGCCCATAAAGCTTGTCCATAAGTATGTGTATCTGTGTGTGTGTATGTATTTATGAGGAAGAGAGAGTGAGGCCGACAACTTCGTGCAACTCTGCCTCACTTAAACCTGAATTTACACACGAATCAAAAGACATCACCCATACCATTTTACCATTTTACCTATCTCTGAGTCCTGTGGCGAGAGGCAAGTGACGAAGCAGCAGATGTGGATACAGTGGGAGCTGTAGTCACAACCCTGCACAAAGGTGGCCCAGGCCATAGGGTCGTCTTCTCACTGGAAGCAGCAGTGGGATTCGGCAACCCCCTGGGTGTCTGAGCGGCCTTTTAAAGATCACACTGCTCACCTCCTGGTGTGAGGAAGGAACTAGAAAATGTGCCCTAAAAATTGTCTGCTTTCCCAACCCTGGCCTGATTACCACAGGAGGTGAAGAATCCCACTCTGTGGTTGAAACACAAAAAAAATGTATAAAAACATCTGCAAAGACAATTCCATTCACCATCGGCACATGGAAGAATGTGCACATACTTATAGACAACACAAAATCCAGTAGAACTGAAAGAGGAACAGCTCTTTTTGCAAGAGAACTCAGCAGGTATCGCATCTGAAAAGCAGCCCTAAATGAAACAAGGCTGGCAAATGAAGGCCAATTTACTGAAGTTGGAGCTGGATACACATTTTTCTGGAACAGCCACAGTGAAAGGGAGTGCCGTGAAGCTGGTGTAGGTTTTATAATCAAAATTAATCTAGTCAACAAGTTTGTATGCCTACCAAAAGAAGTGAATGACAGGTTCATGGATTGTCACTTGTAGGAAAATGTCATGCCACCATCATAAGTGCCTATGCTCCTACCATGATGAATCCTGATGAGGTCAAAGAAAAATTTTATGAATACCTGGAGACCCTTATCATCAATGTGCCAAAAGAGGACAAGCTTATAATTCTGAGTGACTTTAATGCTAGAGTAGGCTCAGACTACCAGACTTGGCAGGGAGTTCTAGGGAGGAGTGGAGTTGGAAACAGCAACAGCAATGGTCACTGACTACTGAAGACTTGTGCATCTCATGACCTTCTCATCACAAACACTGTCTTCCATTTCCCTAAATGCAATAAAATTTTATGGATGCACCCTCGCAGCAAACATTGGCATTTAATAGACTATGGCACAGAGTGCTGGACTGATCACAGACCTATCCTCTCCAAGCTAAATATTCGCATTCAATACAAGTGGTGCCCCCAAGGCAAAATGACTACCAGAAGAATTAATGTCAACAGTTTAGAGCTCTTTGAGTGGGAACGGCTTGTGGCTAACTTGGAGGGAAAATTGAGCCAACACATGGTTGGCAACAGGGGAGCAGAAAAGGAGTGGGCAGCTTTCAGAGATTTGGTGTAAAGCACTGAATTTGCTCATATGGGTCAGAACACTCACAAACACAAGATGGGTTTGACAAAAATGATAGGGAAATTCAAAAGCTGCTAAATGAAAAACAAGAACTCCACAGGGTTTGTCAACAGGATAGTTCATCCATTTCTAAGAAAGCAGTATTTAATTCCATCAAAAGTGAAGTACAAGCAAAGCTTAGAGAGATGTAGGATTCTTGGCTCAGTAAGAAGGCAGATGAAATTTGGTTTTATGCTGATAGTAACAATCCAAAGCACTTTTATGATGCCCCAAAGGATGTTTATGGTCCAAAGACCTATGGTGCATCTCAACTACTCAGTGCTGATGCAGCCACATTGATTAGCGAGAAGGACGTGACCCTGGAGAAGTGGGCTGAACATTCCCATAGTGTTCTTAACAGATCATCATCAATTAATGCTTAGACCATGGACCATTGACCTCAGGTGGAAGTCAATCCCTCTCTAGCCGAAGTTCCACCTGAAGAAGGGGTTTTGAAGGCCATTAAGCTCCTTTCATGTGGCAAAGCACCTGGTGCTGATTCTATTCCCACTGCAGTTCACAAGGTGGGAGGTCCAGTGCTCATATAAAAGCTGGCTGAAATTTTCCAGGTTACATGGCAAGAGGAGGTTATCCCCCAGGGGTTCAAGGGTGCTTCCATTGTGCATCTCTATAAAAGTAAAGGAAATAGGTTGTCCTGTGACAATCACAGAGGAGTCTTTCTCTTAGTCATTGCTGGTAAGATTCTTGCCAGAGTCCTCCTTAATAGGCTGATCCTTCACCTGGAAGATGGTCATCTACCTGAGAGCCAGTGTGGCTTCAGAAAGGGCCAACATTTGTAGATCTGACCAAGGCCTTTGATACTGTCAGTCACGAGGGCTTGTGGAAAATTATGTCAAAATTTGGTTGCCTGGAGAAGTTCATCAGCATTGCACATCAATTTCACATGGCACGCTTGCCCAGGTTCTGCATAATAGACAATGCTCTCGTGCTTTCCCAGTCACTAATGGAGTGAAACAAGGCTGTGTGCTTGCCCCCATGCTTTTTAGCATGATGTTTCCAGCCATGTTGTCAAATGCTTTCAATGAGGAAGAAAATGGCATCAAGGTCAGCTACTACATTGATGGTAAATTCTTCAGCTTGAAAAGACTACAAGCCAAGACTGAAGTCGAGGGAATATGGGTGCATGATTTTCTATTTGCAGATGGTTGTGCACTCAGTGCAGCCTCTGAAGCTGAGATGCAACAAAGTATGGATCGATTCTCTGCTGTTTGTGCTAATGTTGGCCTGACAATTAACAATAAGAAAACACAGGTGCTCCATCAGCCACCACCACACCATCCATAGGTGGAATCATTGGTTACAGCAAATGGAGAAGTTTTGAATGCTGTAGATAAGTTCACTTACCTTGATAGTGTACTTTCCAGGGATGTACACATTAATAATGAGGTTGGTGCATGCATTGCCAGAGCTAGCTCAGTGTTTGGGAGGTTCTGAAGGAAAGTATGGGAAGGAAGAGATATTAGACTGACTACCAAACTGAAGTCTACAGAGCTGTTATGCTGACCTCATTGTTGTATGCCTGTGAACCCTGGACTGTCTACCAACACCACGCCAAGATATGGAATCACTTCCATTGGATCTGAAGATCACCTGGCAGGGTAAGATACCAGACACTGAGGTCCTTTCTCAAACCAAACTGTCAAGCATTCAAACTGTGCTTCAGAGAGTACAACTCCAATGGGCTGGCCATATTGTTCAAATGCAAAACATACACTTGCCAAAAAGACTATTTTATGGAGAACTCACACAGGGCAAGTGTTCACATGGTGGTCAGAAGAAGGGATACAAAGACACTCTTAAGGCTCTCTTAAGAACTTTGGGATTGATTGTGTGATATGGGAGACACTGGAACAGGACCATCCAGCATGGCATGCCCACATCAGAGAAGGTACTGTGCTTTATGAGCAAACCAGAATTGAAACAGCTCAAAGGAAAGAGAGGATGCAGATTTAGAGAAACCCCCCAAATGTTCACCCAGACTATTTGTGCCTCACCTGTGGTAGAGCCTTCCGAGTTTGTATTGGTCTGATCAGCCACAGTCCTTGGTATTGTAACTTGACTCTAGCATAGTGATGACATTTTAGTCCTCTTCGAGAACAAAGGATGACATCCAACCAACTGGGTATTTATGTTCATTGAAGGAATGAAATTCATCCAATATCGCTCTACAGCATGATTGTTCAAGCCCCATTTCTTCGTCTCTTTGCCTGTGAACTAAGTTTAGAAGTTCTTTTCTCCTGTTAATCACTGTTCTATTCTTACCTTGAGGAAGTCTGTTATCCTTGAGGGATGCAGGGACCAGGGACTCTAGTCCACCATCTCTAACCTTGCAGACATACTCAAATGATGAACATTTATTGGTGACAAGAGGTTAACTTCCCCTCTTAGTTCAAAAAACACTTGTTATCCCTCATGCCTTTAGCTCCTGAAAAATTCCTGTTGTTGATGGTCTGTAAGCTGATCTGGTACATTTTCACAAGATAACTGTTCACCCTTGCCTGTCCTTGTACAATTAAGGACGATCTCCCTCCCTCCCAAGAGCTAGGGATTCTGCTCTCTTTGGTCCATTATCAATACTCTCAGAATGCAGATGGGTCCTATAAGTCAATCAAGCATTTTTCTAAGACAGAAAGAGGGTTTACTAGCCCCATGTGAGTGTTAGCCCACTCTTTGTGATGTAACCAATCACGTCCTCGTCTCTGTGATGCTGTATTCTTTTCCTTACCTACTCAGTTCTGTTCTTTGTCCTATGCTTATAAAAAGGAGCTGCACCTCCTCCTCTGGGTCATTGCCCTGACTAAGGTAGCTATTCGACTTACTTTATTAACAGGTTCATTCCCTACTAATAAACTGATAATACTCAGAATTCTACATCTCAGTTTACCTTTATTAAATTCTGTTGAGACGTAAGTGTGCACGTCAATCAGACCCAAATGGACAAGCTGGTAGGACCAAAAGTGTGACTTATATTCTCTTAGAATACAAAACAGAATTTTCTTCAGAGATCCACTGGAATAACCTTGGGACATTTTAGTTGCCTGATTTTCCTTTCATAGAATCAAATTCTTAGTTTTCTGTCTCCAGCACTAACTCATTTCTGTCTCTGTGTATAGGAATCCCTGTTTCAAAACTGGATGTGGTCTCCTTGTTGGAGAGAGGAGAAGCAACATGGATGCCAAAGGGAGAAGACCCAGGATGCACTTGTTTAGGTGAGTGAATGAGTTACTGCCTGCAGCTGCTCCCTATCTGCTCTGTCTCTATGCCAGGAGGGTCAGTGGAATGGGCACTGCCTCTGGAGTTGGTGGGGGTGGGGGGAGGCCAGATTCCACTGTTGATCATTTTTACCTTCATGACTTTAGGTAAGTCAGTTAACCTCTCTGTGCTTCAGTTTCCTCATCTATAAAATGAGCTGGAGAAGGAAATGTCAAACCATTCCATTATTTTTGCCAAGAAAACCCCTAATAGGGTCACAAAGAGTTAGACACATGAAAAATGACTGAACAACAAGGTGGGGGTTGCCTCAATGGTCCCTGACCCTCTGTAGTAGCATCACTGGGCTCAAGGGTATGAACAGTTTTGTCAATTTTATGATTTACCATTCTGTTCCTTTACAAAAGGAACTTACTTCACTCTGGTAGTTGTAGAGCACTGTGTCTCCTCCACAGACCCACCAGCACCGATCATTTTATAACGCTCTTTTAATTTAACTGATTTGATGTTGTATCTGAGATTTTTTTCATTTTCGTTTTTACAGTTATGGAGCGTTTGAACAGTTTTCATGTAGCTTTTGCTAATGTGTCCTTTTTAGAAACTTAGCTTTTTTCTTTATTATTGTTATTTCAATAGCACCTTCATTTTCTTTTTTAAAATAAATTCCATTACTATCCTTTGTTTTCACATTGCCTGTGGTTCCCATTATATCTTTCCTACTAACTGCTCTCAGAGAGCCATTCCTTGATTATAAGGAAAATAGTCCAGCAAAATTAACCAACACATGGAAAAATCGTGACAGGTCTGCAGCCAAGATCCTCTCCCTCTGTGAAGAAGCAAGAAGTGTCTTCTCCTACCTCTTCTTTGGAGCCAAGTTTAGTCATTATAATTTTAAACCATTAGAGATGGATTGTTTCTTGTTCCTTCAGCTTTGTTTTCCTCTTTCTTATTTTACCTGGCATCACATCATGCATCTTTCATCATAGTTGTCATTTCTTATAATATTTCATTTTATTCATATACCATGATTGGTTTAACCCTCCCCAGTCAATGTGTTTCTACTTTGTTTCCAGTTTTTTGGCACTTTATGAATATTTTGGTATATGTGGGACATTTTCTTCTGTCTTTTACCCCATCTGGGTATATGCCTAGCAGCAGTGGGATTTCAGGGTCAAAAAGTATGTACATATTGGTCACTTTCTGTGCATAATTTCGAACCACTTTCCACGACGGTGGAAACAGTTCAGTCTACCATCAATGTATTAGTGTGCCCAGCTTCTCACAACGCTTTCTGCATCTATTGTTCAGCCCTTTTATCTGTCATCTCTTTTTTTTTTTTAGGCAATTGGGGTTAAGTGACTTGCTCAGGGTCACACAGCTAGTAAGTGTCAAGTGTTTGGTCTGAGGCCAGATTTGAACTCAGGTCCTCCTGATTTCAGGGCTGGTGCTTTATCCACTGCACAACCTAGCTGCCCCTTATCTGTCATCTTTGTCTGATGTCCGTGTGTGAGGGAAAACTTCAGCCTCACACTTTTGATTTTTTTTCTTTAATTTCCCTTGTTATCAGTGACTTGGAGCATTCCCTCCTGTGGTTAAGTGTGTGCAGTTCTTTTGAGAAAGTCAGCTTCTCAGTTGCCAGCCACATTGTTCATGGAGTTGTGGATTGCTCCAGCCATTATGAAATGTCATTTGGATGCTTTGCTCAATAAGCGCCTTCCCTGCAGGGGAGGGTTCCAGTTCAGTCAGCCAACTCTTGCCTCCACCTCTACCATCTGCTGGGCATTGTGGTGGTTAATAAGCCTAGGCCTGGTCACTTCCTCTCAACAATTTCTTTTCTCCAAAGACTGTTCTCAGCTTCCCACATCTTGATCCTCTTGTTCATACAGATCACAAGGGCTGAACTGGTTGGAGAAAACTGAAAAGTCTTCTGACCTTTTTCTAGCCACCCCCACCAAGTAACCATAGCTCTGTCTCTTTTCCTCTATGGAGGGCATTTACAATTTTTCAAAAAAATTACATGATTTCAATTATTTTCTTTTATGCTTGTGTATTTTTTATTTTATATAATCAAATCTTTCCTACTTCATGTTATTGAATAGATAAAAATAAATCAGCTCTCTATCCTTAAGTTAGGTGCATCACTTCAGATGTCACAGAATCACAAAGTTTCAGAGTGGAATAGGATCTCAGTGGTCATGTGTCAGAGCCCATGTCTGCTAAGGAAAGCTCTCTACAACATAACTGAGAAGGGGGCATCTGGCTCACTCCCAAAGACCTCCAGGCCACTTACTTCCTGCAGCAGCCTGTTCCACTTCGGAAAGCTGTCACTGTTACCAATTGTTGGGCTTAGATGAAGTCTAAATTTGCCTTTTGTACCTTCTATGCACTGCTCCTAACTCTTCCATTTGGGGCCAAGAAGACTAAAGCAAATATCCTACCAATAATTAAAGAAAGTTATTACATCCCCCGTAAGTACAGGATAGTGACCGAAGCATTCACCATGGTGATAGCGCTCCTTTGTCAGTTCTGCAGCATAGGGGACTGGATTTGGCATTAGGAGGACCTAAATTTGAATCCTGGCTCAGACACTTACTAGCTGTGTGACCCTGGGCAAGTCACTTAACCCTGTTTGTCTCAGTTTCCTCATCTGTAAAATGAACTGGAAAAGGAAATGGAAAACCACTCCAGTATCTTCACCCAGAAAAGCCCCAAAAGGGGTCATGAAGAGTTGGACAAAGTTGAAATGACTGAATAACAACAAAAAAATCTTATTATAGATTCACAGTACCAGGTCTGATAATTTGAATTTTATGTCGACTTCCTCTCCCCTCTGCCACCTTGGAACTCAGCAAACTCTGTTAAAAAATACAATTTCCTAAAAAATCTACTGGTCATATTTTTTTTCATAATTTTTGAGAAACCCAGTAATTCAGTTTTCCCAATTGCTCGGTCTTCAGATGCATCACTTTTGTTTGCACAGATTCTAAGTTGATTAAATTTGCAGTTGGATAATTTTCTGAGCTGTTTTTTGTTCTTTCCCTGTGGCTTTCCACTATTCTTTCCTATAGAAGATATTTCTGTTTTTAATTTAGTATTGCTTTTCATGACATCTGTAAGAACATTCAGTACCCTAGAATATATTGTATTTTGTTCAGGGCAGCTAGGTTCTCAGTTAATGTTTCTTACCTGTCTTGAAAACAATCCCATTAAAACATGGTCCAAATCAGGGCAGCTAGATAGTGCAGTGGATAGAGCGCCTGCCTTGGAGTCAGGAGGACCTGAGTTCAAATCTGGCCTCAGACACATAACACTCACTACCTGTGTGACTCTGGGCAAGTCACTTAACCCCTATTGCTTCACAAAAAAAAAAACAACAAATAAATAAAATAAATAAAACATGGTCCAAATTGAGCATCATTCTTGTTGGGAGAGACAGAAACTAGAACTTCCTCTAAAGAAGATTGTTTCAGCACAGCGAGAAATGGCCACTGACATTTTTTGGGTTTCTTTCAGATTCCTTTAGTGAAGACACTGCGTTTGAAGTCAAGGACTTAAACATGGTGGAGAGCATTGGCACGGGGGCATCCTCTGAGAAAAGGCTGCCAAAGCGCATGGCCTGGCATTGCAATATGGAAGAAGCCAGGGAATACAATATAAATTTAGAGAAACAGAAGAGACCATCCAGAGAAGTCACCTTTCACAGACCACCTCTGAATAATGTGAACGTGCCTCAGTGTACGGCATCTGGGAAGAGTTTAAGTCTGGGGCCAATCTTTGTCGCACTGTGGAAAGGGACTGTGGAGAAAAGTCTGGATAAATATAAGACAGTTGGAAAGAACTTGAGGGGTTTTTCAAACCTAATTACATATAATACACTCTCTTTAGAGAAGAACTTTTCTAAGTACACCAAACGCAAGAAACCTTTCAGGTACCACTCAGGCCTATTTAAATTTCATAGAATAGATACTAGAGAAAAGCTACATGAACAGAGTGAGTGTAGAAAAGTATTAGAAGATCAAATCTTATTGAAAATCAGAAAATTCTAATAGGAGAGAAACATTATGAATATAGTAAATATCGACAAGGCTATATCCACAAGGGAAGCTTAACTGAACTTAAGATAAATCATGCTAAAGTGAAACCCTTTAAATGTGATGAATGTGGGAAAGGCTTTAGCCTGAGATCAAACCTTATTACCCATCAAAAAACTCACACTGGAGAAAAACCCTTTGAATGTAATGAATGTGCGAAAGCCTTTAGTCGGAGGGGAAACTTGATTGCACATCAGAGAACTCATAATGGGGAGAAACCTTTTGTCTGTAATGAATGTGGAAAAGGTTTCAGCCAGAGAGGAAACCTGATTGCACATCACAGAACTCATACTGGAGAGAAATCTTTTCCATGTAATGAATGTGGGAAAAGCTTCATTCACAGGGTAAACCTTATTACTCATCAAAGAACTCATACAGGAGAGAAACCCTTTGCTTGCCATGAATGTAGGAAAGGCTTTAGTCACAGGGGAAACCTTATTACCCATCTGAGAACTCATACTAGAGAGAAACCCTTTGAATGTAGTGAGTGTGGTAAAGCATTCAGGTTTAGGGGAAGCCTTATTAGACATCAGAGAACTCATACTGGAGAGAAACCTTTTGCATGTAGCGTATGTGGGAAAGCCTTCAACCACATGGGATACCTCATTGATCATCAGAGAATTCATACTGGAGAGAAACCTTTTGAATGTAATGAATGTGGGAAAGGCTTCAGCAAGAGAGGATACCTCATTTGTCATCAAGGAATTCATACTGGAGAGAAGCCCTTTAAATGCAATGAATGTGGAAAAGCCTTTAGCCAGAGAGGAAACCTTATTGCACATCAGAGAACTCACACTGGAGAGAAACCCTTTGCATGTAAGGAATGTGGGAAAGGCTTCAGCCGGAGGGAAAATCTTACTAGTCATCAGAGAGTTCATACTGGGGAGAAACCCTTTGTATGTAATGAATGTGGGAAATCCTTTACCCAGAGAACAAGCCTCATTACCCATCAGCGAATTCATACTGGAGAGAAACCCTTTGTATGTAATGAATGTGGGAAATCTTTCAGCCACAGGGACTCCCTCACTTATCATCAAAGAACTCATACTGGAGAAAAACCCTTTGAATGTAATGAATGTGGGAAGGCCTTCACCCAGAGGGCAAGCCTTATTACTCATCAGAGGATTCATACTGGAGAGAAGCCCTTTATATGTCATGAGTGTGGGAAAGCCTTCAGCCACCGAGTATCTCTTACTTGTCATCAAAGAACTCATAATGGAGAGAAACCCTTTGAATGTCAGGAATGTGGAAAAGCTTGTAGCCAGAAAGCAAACCTTATTACCCACCAGAGAACTCATGTAAGAGAGAAACCTTTTGCATGTAATGAATGTGGGAAAGGCTTCAGCAGGAGGTCTAACCTTATTACTCATCAGAAAAGTCATACTGAAAAGAAACAGCAGTTGATGAAATAGAGAGGCTTCAGACAGGAAGTACACCTTCACAGCCACCAGAGAACTCATATGATTCGGACAGCTTCAAGCAGGAAAGACATCTTCCTTTTCTAAAATAACTTATTGTGGCCCTTTTTTGGTTTTCATACCACCTGCATTTCTCAACCTATGCCTTTTCCATCCCCTCCAAAGAGGTAGCTCTTAGCTTGAAAAAGTCCAGAAAAACAAACCAACACATTAAAAAGCTGACATTGTATGTACTGTTCCACACCCAAAGTCTACCATCTTTGTACAGAAGAGAGAATGGAGTAGGGTAGTCTTTTCTCAGAATTTAATTTTAGTTTTTATCACTTCTGTACTCTGATTTCTAATTTATTGTTTTCTGAAATCATCAATATTTTCTCCATTGTACTTATTTTGTTAGTTTTCAATTTAAAAAATTCACCTTCTGTTCATTAATCATCTTTTATATTTTATTACTATATGGTTTTAGAGAAATAATTTATCTTTTGAAGCCTGCTTTAGGTGCATCCCAGAAATTTTGGAATATTGTCTCATTTTTACCGTTGTCTTTGAAGCAGTTACTGTTTCTATGATTTGCTCTTTGACCCAGTCATTATTTAGCATTTCAGTATGAAGTTTCCATTTGTTTCCATTACTGTGCTCCCCAGATTGATTACTTTTTAATCGTATTATCTTCTGTGAAGGATGTACTTAGTGTTTCTGACTTTTAAAAAATTTGCTTGCAGTATTTCTGTGTCCTAAGGCATGGTCTGTTTTTGTAAAGGTGCTATTTGGTGCTTAGAAATAAGGTATATTTTAGTATACATGTATACACTTGATATACATTTAGAAGCTATAAAGCTTTTAGCTCTAAATTCATCAATAGTTTGTTTAGTTTATCTTTTATCTTCCAGACAATTTATCCAGTATGGAGAGGAAGATTATAGTCTCCCACTATTTATTGTGCTCCTACCTACATCTGGCCATTCAGTTCATTTTTCTCTTGATGTGCCATTTGGTGCATATATGTTTAATATGGACACTGATTCATGGTCTATGGTTCCTTTAAGTATAATGTAATTTCCTTATTTATCTCTTGGGATTGTGAATTTTTATTTTTATTTACTGTGGTAGCATGGTTGTAATTCCAGCTTTTTGTATTCACCTAATGCAGAGTAAATTTTACTCCAGCCTCTCATTTCGTTTCTGTGAAGAACACACCACTGGATTGTGGGGCTTTGTTTTCCTAGCCATTCTGACACTTTCATTTTATTTGATTTAGTTCAGTTGTGTTCTGCTCACATACAAACAGGGGCCACTACTCTGTTACATAAGGATTCCTACGGGCCACATACTGACTTAATTTGAAAATGTAATGTTATCTGTGTTATATTATCTTTTTATTTATTTTGCTAAATTTTCCCTATTATATTTTAATCTGATTTGGACTACACAAAGGAGTGTTATGGACCATATGTTTGATACCTCTGGTTTAGTCCATTCACATACAAAATTATATGTTTTAAAATCTTCCTCTTTTAAGGCAATACTTTATCCCTAGGATTAATTTTTATTAAACTATTTCAATATAATTGTATCCTTTCTTCTTACTCTTCTTGTTCCAATTGATCAATCCTTTCTGTAGATTTGGAGGCTTAGCTAATTTACTGTTTTTTCCTTCTTTTTATTTATTTAGATATATATTTCTTCCCCTTTTTTGTCCCCTCTCTTTTCCTTCTCAGTGACTAGTTAAAAACCTCCCCTCTTCCCCCCCCTTCCAACTTATGTTTTCTTTTTGTGCACCTTTTTTAAAATAACTTTTTCTTTGTTTTTGTTCTACTCATTGATTCTCTTCCCTTCCAGTCTGTTTTAAAATTTATTCTGTGATAAATAAATTATATGGTATAGATATTTACCTTTATGTATTTAATCATAAATAAGTACATATATATGATATATATGTATACATATATATATTAAAATCTTTGTTCCTCATAAAGTTAGTTTCTGAAAGTTAGAGCTTTTTAAAGTGATTTTGATATTATTGCCTTTGTAAATATCATTCCGTCATCCCTTTTTTCTACCATGCCTCATTCTTAGAATTATCTATTTAATGGGAGGTAAAATTGAGTAAAAGCAGTCATGTGGTAAAAATGACTATTTCCCAAATTATATAGTACTTGGTTTTGTGCTCCCCATGATCATTCTGTACTCCAGTGACTCTGCCACCTCATCTCTGGGTTCCTGTTCCTTACAACTTTCTGATTATCAGCTGTCCTTTGGAGCTTCCACATCCCTGCTCCTAAGGCACAATATGTATATGCAAACATAACACTCAAAGAAAATGGCTCCCCAGTGCACCAACTCCCCTCAGATTAAACCTCTCATGGGATCCATATTTCCCCTTGAAAGTACATACCTCTTCCTGAGTAGGAGCACTGTTCTGTGAGAATATCCTTCATGCTTGTTTCTGCTGACTCCCCCTCCTGCTGATTTCGGGTGTCTTCCAAATGAGACCATTACAGAACATATATATTTCTTAGCACATAAAACAGACCATGTATTAGGATGCAGAAAAATTGCAAATAAATTTAAAAGGCAGAAATACTAAACATGTTTTTCAAAAAGTATGCATAATAATCAATATAGGGGGATAACCAATACTAATCAATAAAGGACAGCAGAAGAAAAACAGACTGGAAGTAGTATTTCATAATGAAATCATAAACAGTGAGTAGGTCACAGAAGAAACAGAAACAATGATAATATAAAAAATTATAATAACCAAACAGCATACTAAAATTTCTGGGATATAGCTAAAATAGTGCACAAGAGGAAAAATTACATTCCTAAAAACATACATTAACTAAATAGAAAAAGGATTAATGAACTACATTAGAAACCATTTTTTAAGTTGAAAAACATACATGCTTTACATAAAAACTTTATGTAAGGACAAAACTAGGTAAGTTGAAAATTAGAGAAAAACTTTATGAGAAACCAAAAAGACCACAAAACTAAAAGATTTTTAACAATTCTGATCGATCTTTAGTCAGCTTATTTTTATTTGCAGTTCTCTTGCTAGTCATTTGAAACACTCTTAAAATTTATTTATTTCCAACTTACACCAAATAAAATGGGCATTTTCATATCCATGGAACAAAAAAAACAAGATTGTACATTAAATTGTACTTCTCTATAAAAGCTTGCTTTGAAAAAGTACTTAATAAATTCACCCTGTAGCTTTTTGGGGGGGGCAATTGGGGTTAAGTGACTTGCTCAGGGTCACACAGCTAGTAAGTATCAAGTGTTTGGTCTGAGGCCAGATTTGAACTCAGGTCCTCCTGATTTCAGGGCCAGTCCTGTATCCACTACGCCACCTAGCTGCCCCTGACCCTGTAGCTCTTAAGGCTGTCCTGCTTGTCTGGGCTTTCTGAGAGCCATTTTTCTGAGTTGTAAAAAGATTACTCAGTGACCCTTTCCTTCTTCCTTTTCCCTCTCTTTTGCCTTCCTACTCCCACCCCACTTAGTGAGGGAGACCCTTGTAACAAATATGTATTGTCAAACAACACAAATTCCTACATTGTGTCCAAAAGAATGTCTTGTTCAGCAGCTTGAGTTCATCACATCTCTGCCAAGAGTTAGGTAGGATACTTCATCAGTCCCCTGGAATCATGGTAGGACATTGCATTGATCTGAGTTCCAAAGTCTTTCAAAATTGTTTTTCTTTACAATGTTATTATTGAGTTGTTGTTGTTGTTGTTGTTGTTTAGGTAATTGGGGTTAAGTGACTTGCCCAGGGTCACACAGCTAGTAAGTGTCAAGTGTTTGGTCTGAGGCCAGATTTGAACTCAGGTCCTCCTGACTTCAGGGCCGGTGCTCTATCTACTGTGCCATCTACAGTGTCATTATTGTTATGAATTGTTCTGGTTTCCTCACTTCACACAGGTATTTCCCAAGTTTCTTCAAAACCATCTATTTCATAATTTCTTATGATTTGATAATAATTATTCCATTGCATTCACATCCCATAATTTGTCCAGCCGTTCCCCAATAAATGTTCATACCCTTAGTTTGGATTTCATTGACACTGTAAAAAGAGCTACTATAGAGATTTTTGTACATGAGTCCTTTCCCTCTTTGATCTTTTTGGAGTATAGACCAAGTAATGAGTGGTGTCTCTGGGTCAAAGGGTAGTTTAGTTTAGTGACTCTGGGGACATAGTTACAAATGGCTTTACAGAACAGCTACCAAACAATGACCAATTGGCAGCTTCTTGGATGGTGAATTATTGCCCCTCCAGCATTTGTCATTTGTTGTGGGTTGGGTTTTTTTTTTTGTCATCTTTGCCAATCTGATGGGTGAAACCTCAGAGTTATTTTGATTTTCATTTCTCTCTTTAGTGGGTTAGCATATTCTTTACAGAGTTGTTAATACTTTGAGAACTGTTTGTCCATATGCTTTGATGACTTATCTACTAAGGAATAAATTCTATGAAATAATGAAAAGTGATACACTAGGAGAACAGTTGTAAAACAATATTATAAAGAAAAACAATTCTGAACGACTTAGAACTTTGATAACACAGTGCTAGAACATGAGTCCAAAAGAATGAATATGGAACATTACATTCCCACAGAGAGAAAGATGATGAACTTAAAATGCAGAAAGATATGTTTTACAACAGTGCTAATATGAGAATTTGGACAAACTGTACAGCTATGTATTGAAAGCTTAATGTTTTCTTTTCTTTTCCTCATATGGTGGGGGAGGGGGAGAGGCATATTAATTTTTTCTTAATGACGACTATCCTGTGTTATGCTACATTTATTTCAATACAAATTTATTGCTGTGCAGTGAATTAAAAGTCAAGACACTGAACCACACTAACAAAAATGAATGGGAAAAAACACTACATTATCTTGCTACTTATAAAAAACTACACATCTTAATGTGCTGCTTTAATTGGGGGGTACGATTGATATTACTGTAATTTATTGAAAAAAACTGTAAGTGCACAGGATTTAAAGCGGACAACATTTGTATTTTTTAAAGTTTAAGAACAATAAGTGTATACCTAGGCTAATAAATGACCTCACTTATGCTTACAAAATGACTGAAGAAAACCAAGACAAAAAAAAGCCAATTTGTCTTAAAACTCACAGAGACATTTTGATGGTTGGACAGCTGTGACCTAGAAATTACTGACTCAGTCAACTGCCTTGATATACATCTTTTACCATGCATGCATATGCCAGCTCAGTGGGCTTAGACACAGTCCTTGATGGTCACCAGGGCCCAGTTGCGTTGGTCAGCAGGGGACTGACTATATCCTGAATCTAAGCTAAAGGACTCGCCTTTGAAGCGTGCTGTCACCGAGAAGGTCACAGACTGTGTTTGGAGTGAGGTTGCAGGCATACGATGACAACAAACCACTGATATTCTGCCCGGGCCCCAGGGGGTGCTGTACGCCAGAGACAGGGAGCAATGCACTATGAAGTTAGGGTACCCTGCTGGCCAGGGGAGACCAATGTGGCTGAAGGAGCCTTGTCCTAAAGGCCATGAGACCGGGGAGCTCTGAGGACACCCAAGAAGAGAAGACTTTATGTGTGACACCAGGGAGATGGTTTGTAATAAAACTGCAGTACAATTCACAGGTTAGATGACTGGTGAAAGTCTGATGAGGCTGCTGGGACACAAGCCAAGAAGGTAGTCACTGATGTCAGAGGAATCAAGTCTCCTGGTGGTACCCTCCTGTAGAGACAATGACAGGAGCTGGAAATACGCAATTGAATACTAGACTCATTCCACAAAAGATACCAAGAAGCAGCTGGTCCTTGAATGCCTTACTACATTGTGACTTAGGATATATGGGGAAAGAGAAGTTCCTAGAGCTAGTGAAAAACAGATTTAAAAATTTTTTTTTATTAATTTATTTAATTTTATTGTTCCAGCATGACTGTAGATGTCAATAAGGAGTCAGTTAACCAGCATTTAAGAATATTTTTTTCAAATGAAGATCTGCCTTCTCTTCTCACCTTCCCTTTTCCCCCACTGAGAAAATAAAACCCAAAAAAATCCTATTACAAACATGTATAGTAGAGGTGAAGTTAAGGTGGCAGAGTGAGAGAGATGGTTTTTATCTAGCTCACCCACCATGTTTCCTCTATCACAATGCAGAAAATGCACCAGACCTAATCCTGAGCAGCAAAGCCAAGAAAAAGTCAAAATGAGTAATTTTTCCAGCCCAGAAGAACTTAGGAAAAGAGAGAGGTCTACAAACATTAGGGAACAGGCTGCCAGGAGAGGGAAAGATGGCAGATGCAGTAGGGGGCATTCCAGAACTCAGGGCCAAGACAAAGCATCAGGTCAGGAAGGACTGGAGAAGGAGATCCCAGGGGATCCCTGAATTACTGCTCAGTGCAAGAATAGGTGCCATCAGGCAGCTCTGCCCAGTTCTGGGTCACTGATTCAGGGCCAAGAGAGGTGCATCACTACAGCGATAACACAAGAAGACTCTGAAAATAGGAAAAGGATAAAAGTAAAGATATTGACTCAGATTATTTTTTCAAAAAGGGACCATCGTAAGCTGTGTACTGAGCAAGGGATAAGTTCCAGGAACACAATAGTGTCAATCTGGGAGCAGAGAAGCAGCAACTCAGTTATATCCTTTAGCCCAACACATCAGCCAACAGTGAAATAATCAGGGAAGGATTCCTAGACCAAAGAGGATTCGGCACAGCAGTTCAGTCCCTCTGAACCCACAGAACCTCCTAATGGGTAAGTGACTGAGTCCATCAGCAGCCTACAGAAACTCAACCACACATAAGCCAACAGGTCCAATCCTGGGTCAGGAACTTACAGAGCTCAGACAAGTAGAGTGATAACCATCTCTCCCCAGATCACCAATCTGAGAGCACTGAAAACTTGCAGGCTCCCAGACTGAGCTGTGAAAACAGTAAAAGGATATGAAAGGACATGATCAGGTCAAACAATCCTGCAGAAACAAGTAGAACTTGGCACTAACAAAGTCCACACTGAAGAACGAGGCTTGAAGACTGAGGAAACAAAAAAAGAATCTGACCAGAAGGAGCTATTATGATGACAGGGAAACTCAAGACACAAATACAGAAGACAATGATTTGAAAACATCGACAAAGCCTCAAACAAAAAGTGCATTTTGGACACAAGCCCAATGAGAATTCCTAGAAGTTAAAGAATTTTTAAATTTTTAAACATTTTTATTTAAAATCTTGAGTTCCAAATTCTATTCCTCCCTCTCTCCCTCCCCTTACCCCTTCCTAAGATGGTAAGTAATCAGATATATGTTATACATGTGCGATTATGTAAAACATCTCCATATTAGTCATTTTGTATAAGAAGATTCAAATTTTTTTAAAAAGTGAAAAATAGCATGCTTTAGTCTCTATTCAATCAATACCAGTTATTTCTCTGGAGGTGGACAGGATGTTTCAACATTAGTTCTTTGGGATTGTCTTAGATCACTTTATTGTTGAGAATAGCTAATTCATTCAGTTCTTTATCAAACAATATTGCTGTTACTATGTACAACATTCTCCTGGTTCTGTTCGCTTCACTATGGATCAATTCATCTAGGTCTTTCCAGGTTTTTCTGAAGCAATATTTTCTCCTTGACTTTGAAACTTAGTTATGATTTTCCTGTGAGTTTTCATCTAGGGATCTCTTTCAGGTGGTGGTGATAATGGATTTTTTCCCCTATTTTATTTAGCCTTTTGTTCTACAACCTCAGGGGACTTTTCTTTAATGATTTCCTGTCATATCTTATCTAGACTCTTTTTTTAAAAAAAGCATAACTTTCATGTAGTCCAACAATTCTTATATTGTCTTTCCTTGATCTGTTCTCCAGATTAGTTGCTTTTCTAATGAGATATTTCACGTTCTTTTCTATTTTTTCATTCTTTTGATTTTGTTTCATTATTTCTTGGTGTCTTAGAATGTTATTAGCTTCCCCTTGCCCAATTCTGATTTTTAAGGAGTTATTTTCTTCCTTAAGTTTTTGGATCTCTTTCCAATTGGTTGACTTTCTTTTCATAATTTTCTTGGGCTGTTCTTATCTCCCTTATCTGAACTTTGAAGTTCTTTTTAAGTTCTTCCAAGAACTCTTTTTGGGTTTGTGACCATTTGACATTTTTCTGTGAAGTAGGAGTGGCTTTTTTAGCTTCACTATCTTCTTCTGAGTATGAACCCAGATCTTCTTTATCCTCATATCTATCTATGGTTAGGTTCTTTCTCCTTTGCTTACTCATTTTTTTTTTTAGTGGCTTGTCACTGCAAATACTCTTGCTCCCTGTGGTCTCTCCATGGCAGAAAACTTCAGCTTTCCTCTCTGCCCTGGAATTGAAACCAAAACCAAGTACTCTGCTGTCCTGTAAGTGCCAATAGGCAGCAACCTGGGATTGATTCTGGTCAGCACAATTGGGCCAGGTGTCCCAAGACAGCAGAGAGTCCTTTAATCTTCTACTCAGCTGTCCAACTCTCACTCTGACCATAAGGTAAAAGTGTCCGCTGCCACCCAACCCCCAATGGCCCCCAGCACTTACTGTTTGCTGATTCAGCAGAGTCTGCCTGGAATTGTTTGCACTTCAATCAGGCCAAACCCTCTGCCCCTGAAGGTCTAGTCTGTCTTTCTTTCTTTCTTCCTTTCTTATTTTTGGTGAGGCAGTTGGGATTAAGTGACTTGCCCAGAGTCACACAGCTAGTAAGTGTCTGAGGCTGGATTTGAACTCAGGTCCTCCTGATTTCAGGGCTGGTGCTCTATCCACTGTGCCACCTAGTTGCCCCAGGTCTGGTCTTTCTTAAAGTCCTCCCAGGTTGTCCTAGGAGGTAAACTTCATTACCCTGACTTATTTCTGCCAAAGTTCACTTTGAGACAATTACCTTGTTTGTGAGAGAATTTTGGAGAGCCCAGTATTTCCTGTCGTGTTCCACCATCTTCCAAGAATCCTCTTTTATTTTTAAAATTTTGAGTTCCAAATTCTGTTCCTCCTTCCCTCCTTTACCCTCCTCTAAGATGGTAAGCAATTTGATATAGGTTATACATGTGCAATCAATTTCCATATTAGTCATGTTGTAAAAGAAAACACACACCAAAAAAAAGGGCCAAGAAAAATAAAGTTTTAAAAAAGTATGCTTTGGTCTGCATTGACTCCATCAGTTCTTTCTCAAGGTGGATAGCATTTTTTCATCATAAGTCCTTCAGAATTGTCTTCGATCGTTGTATTGCTGAGAATAGCTAAGTCATTCATAGTTTATCATCACACAATATTGCTGTTACTGTGTACAATGTTCTCCTGGTTCTGCTCACTTCACTTTGTTCATGTAAATCTTTCTGAGTTTTTCTGAAAGCATCCTGCTCCTCATTTCATTATAGCACAAAAGTATTCCATTACAATCATATACCACAGTTTGTTCAGCCATTCCTCAATTGATGGACATCCCCTCAATTTCCAGTTCTTTACCACCACAAAAAGAACTGCTATAAATATTTTTGTACAAATAGGTCCTTTCCCCATCCCCCCTACTTTAAAAAAAAATCTCTTTGGGATATAGACCTAGTAGCGGCTTTGCTGGGTCAAAGGGTATGTATCATTTTATATCCTTTGGGCATAGTTCCAAAGTGCTCTCCAGAATGGTTGGATCAGTTCACAACTCCACTAAGCTCTCCTAAGTGCATTAGTGTCCCAGTTTTCCCACATCCCCTCCAACATCCACCATTTTCTTTTCTGTCATATTAGCTAGTCTGATAGGCATGAGGTGGTGCCTCAGAGTTTTTTTAATTTGGATTTCTCTAATCAGTAGTGATTTAGGGAGGGTTTTTTTTTCATGACTATAGATAGCTTTGATTTCTTTATCTAAAAACTGCCTGTTTGTATCCTTTGACCATTTATCAGTTGGGGAATGACTTGTACTCTTACAAATTTGGCTCAGTTCTTTATGTATTTGAGAAATGAGGCCTTTATGAGGGACATTTGGTGTAAAAATTTTTTTTTTCCATCATTCTGCTTTCCTTCTAATCTTGGCTGTATTTGGTTTTGTTTATACAAAACTTTAAAAATTTAATATAATGAAAACTATCAGTTTTACAATTTAATATAATGAAAACTATCAGTTTTACATCTCATAATACTCTATCTCTTGTTTGGTCATAAATTTCCCCTTTATCTATAGATCAGACAGGTAAACTATTCTATGCTCCCCTAATTTGCTTATGGTATCACCCTTTCTGTCTAAATCTGGTACCCATTTTGACCTTGTCTTGGTAGACAGTATGAGAAGTTGGTCTATACCTAGTTTCTGCCAAACTCTTTTCCAGTTTTCCTAGATTTTGTCAAATAGTGAGTTCCTGTCCCAAAAGCTTAGACCTTTGGATTTATCAAACTAGCTTATATGGTAATTTACTTCTGTGTGTTGTGTACCTAATCTATTCCACTAACCCTCCACTGTGTTTCTTAGCTGGTACCTGGTTGTTTTGATGATTACTGCTTTACAACACAATTTGAGATCTGGTATGGCAAGGCCACCTTCTTTTGAAAGAAAAATTTTCAGTAATTCCCTTGATAATCCTGACCTTTCATTCTTCCAGATGAATCTTATTATTTTTTCTAAGTCTATAAAATAAGTTTTTGGTAGTCTGGTTTGTCTTTGAGTAGGTAAATTAAGTAGGTAGAACTGTCACATTTATTATATTGGCTTAGCCTACCTGTGAGCAATTCACATTTTTCCAATTGTTTAGATCTGACTTTATTTGTGCAAAACATACCTTGTAATTGTGCTCATACAGTTTTTGGGTTTGTCTTGGCAGGTAGATTCCCAAATATTTTACATTGTCTGTAGTTATTTTAAGTGGAATTTCTTTTTCTATCTCTTGCTGTGTACTTTATTAATAATATATAGAAATATTGACTATTTGTATGGGTTTATTTTATGTTCTGCAACTTTGCTAAAGTTGTTATTTCAACTAGTTTTTCAGTTGATTCTCTAAGATTCTGTAAGTACACCATCATACCATCTGCAAAGAGTGATAGTTTTGTTTCCTCATTGCCTATACTAATTCTTTTTTTTTTTCCCTAGCACAGTACTGAATAATAGTGGTGATAACGGGCATAGTTGCTTCACCTCTTATCTTACTGGGAAGGCTTCTAGCTTATCCCTATTACAAATAATGCTTGCAGGGGCATCTACGTGGTGCAGTGGACAGAGCACCAGCCCTTAAGTCAGGAGTGCCTGAATTCAAATCTGACCTCAGACCAAATGCTTGACCCTTATTAACTGTGTGACCCTGGGCAAGTCACTTAACCCTAATTGCCTAAAAAAAATAATAAGAATGCTTGCTGATGGTTTTAGATAGATACTACTTATCATTTATCATTATGCTTTCTAGTATTTTTAATAGGGATGGGTATTGTATTTTGTCAAAAGCCTTTTCTGATTCTGTTGAGTTAATCATATTATTCCTCTCGGTTTTGTTATTGATATCATCAATTATGCTGATAGTTTTCCTAATATTGAACCAGCCCTGTATTGCTAGTATAAATCCCACCTGGTCTTAGTGTATGATCCTTGTGATGTATTGCTGTAATCTCACTGCTAGCATTTTATTTAAAATTTGCGCATCAATATCCTTTAGGAAAATTAGTTTATAGATTTCTTTCTGTTTTTGCTCTTCCTGATTTAGGTATCAGCACCATATTTGTGTCATAAAAGGAATTTGGTAGGACTCCTTCTTTGCCAATTTTTCCAACTAGTTTATATAGCATTGGAATTAATTATTCTTAAATAGCTGGTAGAATTCACTCCATGTGTCCCTAGGGACTTTTTTCTTAGGGAGTTCATTGAGAGAGCTCTGGAAGTGACTATTACCAATTCAGTTGCCCCCAAGGCCTGCACTGGCTAGCCTGTGTGGGCCACCTGTGCTGGACTGCACTCCATTCTCACCTCAGTGAGACAGACCTTTCATGTTCACCTTCTAAGTTGTCTTGGGCTGCTAAAGTGCTTCACTCTGTCCTTCTGTTGGTTCTGCCATTCCAGAATTTGTTTTGAGGCGTTATTTAAAGTTGTTCAGAGGGAAATCTGGAGAGCTCAGGGGAGTTCCTGCCTTACTCAGCTATTTGGGTTCCAACCTCCTTGTGGGAGCTTTTCAAATTCCATCTTATGGTTCAGTAGTACTGGATTCACTTCCCTAGCTAGTCTGATCCATTGATCTTTTCATGGATGTCTATATAATTTTTTTCACTATTTTAATGGCTGCTGCTTTATAAGATTATTAAAGTCTGGGATTCCTATTCCCTTCCTTCCTACTTTTTTTTTTTATTATATCCCTTAATATACTCAATCTTTGGTTTTCAGCATGGAAGTGTCTTCTTAAGAGTCCTCAGAGGGGCTCAGCTTGACCTTTCTTAGTGTTGCCACATTCAGTTTCAGTCATCCTGTGGTGGTTCCTTCTATTTACATTGTTGTGTTTGTTATTTTCCTAGCACAGCTGCCTTTGCCTCTCATCAGTTCATAAAATTCTTTCCATGCTTCTCTGTACTTGTCATTTCCCACATTCATGTTCCACCATTTGTTTAGTAGCCATTCTCCAAATGATGGTCATCTGCCTAATCAGTTTGCTGGCTGGTGCAGTGGACAGAGGGTTGGATCTGGAGTCAGGAAGACTTTGAGCTCAATTCTGGCCTCACATACTTACTAGCCACCTTCCATCTACTCTATATTTATTTTGTACATGCATATGTTATTTATCTTCCATTAGAATATATCTTTTTGAGAGCAGAGACTGCTTTTTAAAATTTTCTTTCCATCTCCACAGTTAAGTTCAGTGCCTGGCACATAGTAAAATCTAATGGGGGAATGAATATTTGTTGATCAAATGAGATCTTAATTGAGTATCTTTCTTCTTGAAGAAGGGGAAAGAAACAAAAACTTGTTCTAATAGAGGTTTCTTTCTCTCAGCATAACAAACAATAGCTTCGTGACTTATTTTATTTGTTCAGATTCCCTTATTAAAAAGACTAGGTTTGAAACTGTAATCAAAAGGATTAAGTACTGCGAAGATTCAGTTTAGGTTCGGATTTCTTCTTCTCTTCTTCTTCTTCTTCTTCTTCTTCTTCTTCTTCTTCTCTTCTTCTTCTTCTTCCTCCTCCTCCTCCTCCTCCTTCCTTCTCCTCCTCCTCCTCTCCTCTCTCCTCCTCCTCCTCCTTCTTCTTCTTCTTCTTCTTCTTCTTCTTCTGCAATTAGGGTTAAGTGACTTGCCCAGGGTCACACAGTTAGTAAGTGCCAAGTGTTTGGTGTGAGGCTGGATTTGAACTCAGGTCCTCCTGATTCTAGGTTCAGATCTCAAGATATAATGACACGTACTCAGGATAAACTTAACAAATAATCACATTTATTTACAATGATTAATAATGATTAAAAACCACACCAGCAATAAAGGTAAGAATAACATTTCATGCAACAAGTAATTATCAACATAAAGGAAAGTAGGAATAAGAAAAGAAAGGATACCCACTCACTGACCAGGCGAGCTCAAATACCTAATAGACAGGGGAGACTGGAGAACGGCCAAAAGGTCTGGTCAGGGAGGCAACAGGGAGCGTCCTATCCCTGGACACAACAAAAGCCAGGCATGGGATCTACTTCCAGCAGACAGTCAGCGTCCCTATCTCTGACATCAAAGTCTCCAAAATCTCCCTTTCCAACGACCCTTTTTATATCCATGTAAACCAGGGAAAAACAATCTTGATATTTCGTTTTGTGTACGGCTCCTTGGTGAGCACTCAGATGCAGGGCACATACACATTCTAACAATGGTTGGAGCTTGATCAGAGCTCCAACTACTTGTGTATTGTGTAATTGTCCAAGAAGTGATCAATTCCTTGGACAATCACATGCTTTTCTCAAGAAAAAATGTTTCCCAGGTAACATTGTTTAGTTGTTACTTAATGTTCCAGTCTCCTTCATCCTGGCCACGCTTTGATGACTCCATTTTATCTTTATGTCGGGTCATGAGGCGGTTACACTGTTAGGTCATAAGACGATTACACAGGGGGCTGGGGAGGAGCTATCCTCCTCAGTTTCCCTTACAGAAACCAAGGATTCAAATCTGATGCAGATCATCTGTTTGGAAGTATCTGATCAAAACCTGCCAAATATAGTTCGGCATTCCAAGAATCAAGAAACTGGGGATTGTGATAATAGTTTAGAGAAACAGAAGGGCAAGCAGGAATGACAATCTGGGTCCTGGAGCAACTGTTAATCAAGTAGATGTAGCTCAGTGTAATAATTTGAAAGAAGTTTCAGGCTGAGGTCAGCTTTTGTTGCCCTGTGGAGAAGAGCTTTGGAGGAAAGTCTCTGTAAATATAAGGGACTTGAACAGAGTTTCAGGGACTTTCTTAACACATGTGATATATTCTTCTCAGGGAAGAACCTGTATAAGTATACTACAAGCAAGAAGCTATTCAGTTACCACTCAGATCTCATTAAATTGAAGGGAATGCACACTGGAGAAAAACTACATGAACACAATGAAAGCAGAAAAGCCACTGGAGAAGATAAAATTTCATTGCACATCAAAGATTCATAAAGGAGAGAAACATAAATTTAATAAATGTGAGAAAACCTTTATTCGAAGGGAATGCTCACCTAAACACAAGAGAATATTAAAAAAAATACTTTGACTATAATAAATGGAGGAAAGCCTTTAGTGAGCAAAGATACTTCCTTATCCATAAAGAATTCAAATTAGAGAAAAACTCTTTGAATATAATGAATATGGAAAAAGCATCAGCTGGAGAGCAATCCCTAACAGATACCAGAGAATTCATGCTGGAAAAAACTATTTGCACGTAACAAATGTGGGAAAGCCTTTAGCCAGAAGAGAAGTCTTATTATCCATCAGAGAACTCACACTGGAGAGAAACCATCTGAATGTAACAAATGTGGGAAAGCCTTTAGCCAGAAGAGAAACCTTGTTTGCTATCGGAGAATTTATACCAGAGAGAAACCATCTGAATGTGGGAGAATCTTCGGTAGCCAGTCAAGGTACACTAGTCATCAGAGAATTCATACTGGGTGGAAAAACACTTTGCATGTAAAGAATGTGGGAAAGCTTTCATTTTAAGGGTATGCCTTATTGCCCACCAAATAACTCGCTCAGAGAAACCACTTGAATGTAATGAATGTGGGCAAATTTTGTCAACCTGAAAGTTTGGTTGGAGAAGGCAAACAAGTTAGGTGATACGTTGATTATATAGTTTATTCCCTTTTAGCTAGCGAATCATGTCTGGAAGCCAGAACGTGATTCTGACTCCAAGATTAAGCAAAATGAGAGAGGTTTTATATAGTTTAGAGTGATCAGACTCAGGATGTCTGTGTTACAAAAAAATACAGCCTCCATATGTTTTTTTTTAACATATAGCATGGGAAAGGAATTTTCTTAATTGAATAGGTTGTAAATACAATAAAATAGGAGAATGTAAAAGTGCCAATTGGAATTATAGACCAGGATAAAAAGAGTCCCATTATTCAAGAGAATGTCTGGTCCCAGACATCCTGGGCTTAGTGATAACGAACAGCAAGAATGCTGGTCAGTTCCATCTGATCCTGGAATTTGCTGACACAGGAAGGGGTGTTTTTAGTTCACTCAGAGAGAAAAAGATTAATTCAGGTTTTTGGCCCTTATTGGGGCTCAACTGATCTTAAATGATTATCAGTCTTGAGTTGCCAGTCAAACTGCACATGACATTAGAGAATTCACGGGGGTGGCGTAGGGAACCCTTTGCAAGTAGGGAATGCACACGAATTGTCAGCATTCAATTTTAATGTATATTCATGAGTATCCCATGTATCCTAATCTTGCACCAAAGACAGTTCAGTAATAAACTATTTTTAAGTAGTACCAGCACAAATTTTTCAAGCTTCACATAATGGTTGCATCCCACTTTTTGGCAAAAAAATGTTGGCATAAAATCTGCGACGATTATGTGGCGAACTATGGTATATACAAAGCAAGTGATATGCTGGATAAATAAGAAATAATTAACAGAGAGAACTCTCTAAAATTAAGGGTTGGGGAAGTCTCAGTAAAAAATGGGGATTTATTTGGGAATTAAAGGAAGACGAGTCAATAGGTAGAGTAGAAGAGGGTGGGCATTCCCACAGTGGGGGACGGCCAGAGAAAATGTCAGGAGCTGAGAAACGGAAGTCTTGTTTGTGGGACAGCAAGGGGGCCAGTGTCACAGGATCAAGATGACTTGTCTGGGGATAAGGTATAAAAAGACTGGAAAGACAGAATGGGGCTAGGTGATGAAGGGCTTTGAATGCCAAACAGACCATCTTGTATTTGATGCTGGAGGCAACAGGGAGCTACTGAAGTTTGTTGAGGGTGTGTGGGGTGTGCAAATTGTGCACTTCAGGAAAATCACTTTGGTGGTGAGCAGACGTTGGACTGGAATGGAGAGGGACTCAAGGCTTAGACCCCTCAGCAGGCTACTGCATTAATTTAGGCATGAGGTGATGCCTGAACTACAGTATCAGAGTATAAGACACTTGGGAATCCACCTACCAAAACACAAACACAAACACACACACACACACACACACATACACAAACAGAAATCATTTAATACAACTACCAAGTATATTACAGAAAAAAAATCCAGCTCCAAATAACTGGAGAGAAACTAATAATTCATGGTTTGACCTTGCCAATATAAGCAAAATGACAATACTACCTAAATTAACTTACCTATTCAGTGCCATACCAAACCTGCTCTACAGAGCTGGAAAAAAGGATAACAGAATCCATCTAGAGGAACAAAACGTTGTTAACGTCAAGGAAAATAAAGAAAAATGGAAGGGAAAGGGCCCAACAGGACTAGTTTGACACCACATAGACCCCCAAAAGATAGAAGTAAAGTCACACAGGATCCTGGGGTTCAGGAATCCCAAAGACCTCAACTAAGGTAAAGTCTCACTTTTCCACAAAATTTGCTGGGAAACCTGGTAAGCAGCCCTGCAGAAACCAGTTTTAGGCCAGCTTCTTGCACCACATACCAAGGTAACTCCAAACTGAATCTGGCTTACCCAGGAGCATCGGGAGGACTGGTGGAAATGTAGTCCAACAGTGCTTGTGGGGGCTAGACTTTTCCTGAACCCGTGAGAGATTCAGGTCTTTACTGCCTTGGAATAAGTCCCTGACTTAGACACCGGTCCACTTAAGCAAATTTCCCCCCAGGGTGCCTGTTCTGTCGGGCTGGGCGGGCCTGACTTTCTTAGGTCAAGGAACCGGCAGCAACTAACCCTGTGAACTTGAATCTGGATAATTATCTCGCCTTAGCTACAAAACCCAACTGCACCACTAGAGGGTGATGCGGCAGATCCAGACAAAGTTCATGTGAAGAAGATCAGGGGGTCTTAGTGACGGCACCAAGAAAGACCCGGTGTCTCTAAAAGGGGGGGTGAGTTCAGCTCTCCCCCATCCCGGTCAGACTAGGGGTGCCCCACAAAACTGAACGTGGGGTCACAGGGTCATAGGGCTGAAGCTGGAGCTGCAAGGAGCTTTAAGGGTCACTGACACCTACCCATCTCAGTGGAACGGGGTACTGAATCATTCAATTATCTGTTAAATAAGGGGCGGACGAAGCGGCTATTGTTTACAACAGACCTAAAGTAAGCCCGAATAGGGTCAGTGCCCAGTGACGTCAAAGGCAAGGCCAGGAATGGAACCTCCACAAGCGTCCCCCCAGTGCGCAGACTCGACGCTTTGGGAAGGAGGGCCGCGGTGCCTTCTGGGAGGTGTAGTCTAGGTCAACGATTCCAAAGTGCGCGCAGCCTGGGACTTTTGGTTTCCGTACTCTACTTCCCAGAATGCTTTGCGGAGGGCCTCCGCAGCCCCTGGGCCTAGCACTCTAGGCTGTCAATATTGCCGCAGAGTGAAATGCATCATGGGAATGGTTCTTCTGCCTCTCAGTGTACCTCTGATCCGCTGATACAGGGAGGGGAAGGGAGTAAGAGCGGAAGCGCCGCGGCGGCTCTCCGTTCCCCGTTCCCTGCTGCCTGCTCCCTCGGAGCCATCAAGGTGAACGAGGGAGGAAAGGTATGATTGAGCACGCGCGGCACCAGCGCCTACGTCCCCTTCCCCTCCCCCTTCCTAGGAGCGTGTGCTGACGGTCCCAGAGAGTGAAGGCGGGACACCGCGCACGCGCTTTCCCAACTCCGCCCCCTAACCACACTTTACTGTGCGCACGCGCGGCCGGCTCCTGCCGTCTGAACCGCTAGTTGAGTGAGGGCGGGACGGCGTCAGTCGTGAGAGTGCGCACGCGCGACTCCGCAGCTCAAGCCCGTAGTCTTGGGTGGGTTGTCTGTGGTTTGGGGTTCTTGTTCACGCGTGTGAAAGGATGTGTGCGTACGTAGTTGTTGTGTGTAAGCTCCTGAGTATGTGCCAGTGCAAGCGAGCACGCAAAAGCCTGTTAGGGTGCATGTGAGTGTGTGTGCGTGCAAGTGAGAGTGCGTCCCCGTGGCCGACCCTCTCCCCCCTCAGCCTCAGCTCCCTCCGCTCTTCCCCCCAAACCCTTCAGAACCTCCCCCGTTCCAACATCCGAGTTGAACCCAGACCCAACCTGCCTCGTTAGCTTCTGCACCCCTCCCCCCCATCGTTTCCCCACCAGGTGCGCCCCGCCACAGGGTCCCCCGCAGCCACGGAGCTCATTGCTGCAGCCTCAAGCCCCATCCCCCTCCATCCTCCTCGAGTCACTTGTGGACTCTGGAATGAAACATGAAATACCCTGGCATTTTAAGCCCTTTACAGCCCAGGCCAAACCTGTCTTTCCTCCCTTAATACGGCTTACTCTCATCCAAGAGCACCACCACCCGACAGAAGCATTTATTAAGCCCTTTCTGTGGTAATTGCTGGGGACTTTTTAAAGAGGGGGAAGACAAAGGCTGCCTTCTTAGAACTCACAGCTTAACCAGGGAGACGACACATGTTCTGGAGGTCCAGTGATCCTTAGGGCCAATAGCCAAGGTGGTGATAATCCCATGAATCTATCAGTTTCCCGTGTTGAACCATATGATGGTGCCAGGAGCTTGTCTGGTCTGCACTAGCTGTGGCTGCTGAGCAGATAAGGGCTGCCACACCTGGCCAGGCTGTTGACTAGACTCGTCTCCACAAAGTTGCTCCCCTAGTTGATGACTGTGGAGGTTTGGGCTGGAAGGAGCTGCTGGTGTGTGGGATGCTGTGCTTCCTGGGCTCGTGGATTCCCTGTCTGTTTAGGTAATGTGGTTGCTAGTTGGTGGTCCTGCTGGCAGGCATTTCAGGCCCTGCTTGTCAAGGGATCCCCTCTGGGATGACTTCTGGCACTGGGCTGGCAGCAGGGCCAATGGTCTGGAAGGCACTAACCTTCCAGCTCAAGCACAGAATCATAAATGATGTGGTGGCGGTGGTTTGACCTGCCCTTTCACTCCAGTTACCCTGCTTTATTATTAATGTAAAAGAGGATTTGTGATAGATACTTTCCCTCAAAACACTCTTTTTTAAAACTTGATTTATCCTAGATTGATGGTCTCAATGATGAAACTGCCCCAAATCCAGATACCCACAGAAATCTCATTTCATTCACTTATACATATGTTGACTTTCCTCAATTTATCCTGAAAGGTTTCCTAAAAAAAAAAAAAGTTGACCCAGCACAGTGGTGCACACCTTAAATCCCTGCTGCTGGGGAGGCTGATGCTGACGAGTCACTTCAAGGGCTAAAACTATCAGGCATTTGGGGATGAGGGACCACCAGGCTGTCCAAGCAGGGGAGAACGGGCTCAGGCTGGCATCCAGCAAGTCAACACCAAGTATGAGACTGCACAGAGCAGTAGTTGGGTAAGGTCTGTGAGTGGTCATTGCGCTTCCACCCTGGGCAAGGGAAACCTGATCCCTATAACAAGAAAAAGTGGCACCACTTTGTGTGCTGCAGTTACCCAAAAATAACACTCGGAGATTTTCTAGGTATAAAGTGAAAGATTTATTACGTTCTGGCGAGAAGCGGGAGTCTGCTTCGTCCTGCAGTCCCAGCGAAGCAAGGTGAGGCACAAAGGTCAGAACAAAGGTTATATAGTCCTAATGCAGAGACACCCACCCCCCACTGGCTGTAAATTCCCATTGGACAGGAATTTCAGCCTTGCAATCTAAAACGCGAAAATCTGCCCCAGAAACAAGGAATCACATTATAATACTACCAATCCTGGCTATTTTATCCTTATTTAGCATTAGCCATTACCTAATACTAATGTACAGTACAGATCATGTGTTTTCTAGGAACTTGAAACTTGGGCCTATTCAGGCTAGCGTAACCAACCTTGAGTTTGTAACAGTCTACAAAACTGTTACACTCAGTCCATCTGAGAGATCTCACACTGTTTACATTGTCTCACTCAGTTTTGATCCAGCATTTCATAAAATCGTCATGTTTTACAAACAGGAATACCAAGAAGCCACATATAAAATGATTCAGACAGTGCTTTCCAAAAGTAGATTAGTTTAGTTTTTGGGGTTTTTTTTTTTGGCTAGGCAATAGGGTTAAGTGACTTGCCCAGGGTCACACAGCTAGTAAGTGTTATGTGTCTGAGGCCGGATTTGAACTCAGATTTTCCTCAATCCAGGGCCGGTGCTCTATCCACTGCACCACCTAGCTGCCCCAAAAGTAGATTAGTTTAAAAAAAAAAAAGAAAATCTATTTTTAAAAAGTTAAGTTTTTAAGTAATATATAGAAAATTGAGAATCTTCAACTTGCCTTTCCTTTGGTAGCAAATGTATATATCTACATAAGTGTGTGTATATTTCTGTCTGTCTCTCTCCCTCTCTCCCTCTCCCCCCGCCCCACTCTCTCCTAGTTCTCCTGTCTATCTGACCCATCCTTCTCTGTCTCCTTTAGGTCATGCCTGCTAACTGTGAATGTCCCTCAGGTTCTGTCTTGGGCCCTTTTCTCTTCACCTATATCCTATTTCACTTGGTGATCTCATGAATTCAATTATTTCTATGCTGATGATTCTTAAATCTAATTATCCAGACTTAACCTCTCTGTTGACCCCCAGGCTCACGTTTCCAACTGCCTATTTTTGAACTAGTGTAGATTTCTTAAACTCTGCACACCCAAACTGACTCCATTCTTTCTCCCTCAGACCTTTCCTGTTACTGTTAAGGGTACCTCCATCCCCCCATCTTCCTAGGTGCCCAGGCTTGGAACCTAAGTGTCATCCTCAGGCTCTTCACTCCCTCAGTCACATGTCCAAGGTATTGCCAAGGCCTGTCCATTTCACTTCTGCCTCATTTCTTGTGGATTTCACCTCCGCAGCATCTCTCCTATACACTCTCTTCTCTCCTTTGATATTTCTTTCTTTTTTTGTTGTTGTTTTTTCTCCTTGGATATTTCCACCACCCTAGTGCAAACCCTCATCACCTCATGCCTGGACTGTTACAGTAACTATTGTACGGGGTTGCCTGCCTCAGTCCATCCTGCACTCAGCCACTAACGTGATTTTCCTAAAGTACAGCTCTGATCATGTCACCCCTTACTTAATAACTGTGAGAAATAACTCTTTCAGACTCAGGAGGGATGAAGTTAAAAGCCTGGTTTATTACACAGTTGCATCCTTGGATGTCCTATGGACTAGGACACATTATACCAAAGCCAGAGTTCACTATTTATCTCTAATCCTGGCCACAAAGTGCCTCCTCTGTTTCCTCATTGGCTGAGTACTCCAGAGTGTACAACTTTCTGGCACGCCTGTTACACATCTACTGCTTGACACACTCTCCCTCTTTCTTCATACATCCCATGTTCAGAAAATGGTGTCTTAGCCCCTCCTGAAGGTGGAGAAGCTAATATTTATAAGCCCATTAAGCATGCACACTCTAAGCAAAGCATAACTTTTGTCCTACTTACTAACTTCTATCAGCAAAACAAGTTAAAACCAGCTGTATCCTATTTTACTCAGTCACTTTCCTAACTGTTTGCTCCAAATTTATGGGAACAAACATTTTCGTTGTATCTCTCATAATCTACCCCCGCCCCCACACACACTGTTTAGTCTTCTTCTGCCTTGTTACCTCCTGTGTTCTGCAGTTCAGCAACGCTGACTGCCCCACATACCTTAAATGTTCCTCCTCCTCATCCCTACGTCCTGGTGTCCCTGGCTTCCTTCAGGTCCTAGATGAAATCCCACCTTCTACAAGAAGCCTTTTCCAATCCCTCTTAATTTCAGTCTCTTCCCTCTGTTGGTTATTTCCAATTTATCCTGTCCAGAGCTCGTTTGTGTACAGTTGTTTACATGTTGTCTTCTTATCAGAGTAGGAAATTCTGGAGAGCAGGGACTGTCTTTTGCTTTTGTATGCACAGCGCCTGGCACATTGTAGGTGCTGAATAAATGTTCGTTGTCCAGCTGACTAAGAAATGCTTATTAATGTGTGTGGCCTAGGTATATACATAAGGCGCATGTATGTAAGCGTGTTTTAATGTGTGTGGATATCTTTGCATGTGTGAAGGTTCAGGTGGATATGTGTGTACATAGTTATGCACAATGTGTTTCTGATGTGTTTAGGCATATCTTCATGTGCCAGTAAGGATCTTGAGCCTGCCTGGGGCTTCCATTCTCTGGGGTCTTCCAGCTACAACCTCATTTCCTGCTTCCTTCCCTTGCTTCTTACTCATTTCCTTTCTACTACTTCGTGAGACTTTGCTGCTGGGGTAAGAAGGTATGTCTAATGACTTAGTCACCATTCAGTCTAAGACCCTCCGCCGTGCTCTCTGAGGGGCAGTTCTTTACCGGCTCTAGGGATGCTTCTGCTTGGCAAGCCCAGTTTTGTTAAGGCTGATAGACTTTCTGTGTTTCTTCTTTGTACCTCAAGAGGCTTCTGCCTCTTCTGTAGTGGACTCCAGCCTGTTCAGGGAAAATTCAGTTAGACATTTTTGTTCCCCTCTGACTCCTCTGTTCACTTTGTTTTCCAAGACCTCCATTGGTATGAGTAGAGAAGGCAAAAACCGTTATATATGCTTGAAAAGGATGTGCCTCTGATCACCAGGCCTGATCTCCTACACTGGCCTTGATAATGAAGAGTGGGGCCAGGGGCGGAGGTGCTTTTTTTAGCCAAGAAAATGAGACTTACAGGGTATTCTGAATCTTATTTTAAGGAGAAGGGTGTGATTAAAAGGAACTCTTTGCAAAGTTTGTATTTTAAAGTAAAGTTTACTTGTTAATTTAAAAAGAAACTAAGGTTAGTTAGGGTTTGCTTACTTGAGTTTGATAAATAAAAATGATGTCCTTTATTGTTAAGTTATTCATTAAATGGTCATCTTAGAAAGTTCCCCTGGGCACACACCCTGAACAAAATGTGCATGTGAGTGAGTGTGTGTGTGTGTGTGTGTGTGTGTGAGTGAGTGTGTGTGTGTGTGCATGTGAGTGAGTGTGAGTGTGTGTGTGTGTGTGCATGTGAGTGTGTGTGTGTGTGTGCATGTGAGTGAGTGTGTGTGTGTGTGTGTGTGTGTGTGTAAAAGAGAGAAAGAGAGAGAGGGAGAGAGAGAGAAATGATGATGCACTGCTGTGGCCAGAACATCCCTTTCCAGATGCCCACAGCCTCTTGGGGAGGGGCTGACCATTCCATTAGTCATAGGGTCTTGTTTCCCCTTCTGTGGGTGTCTTTTTTTCCCCTTAAATGTTCCTTGAATGAATGAAGTTCACCACCCGTTCCTTTGCACTCCCAGAGCTGCGGATGTCTCAAAAGGACCCGAGTTACACTGTATGACTGTGATTTCATGTCTCTTCCATTGCCTCTTTCCTGTCTGGCATGAGGGGGCCTGGGTAGTGTCCAGGAGTACGCTGGCCAGCTGGAGGTGGGGATCTGAGCCCCAAAGAGGAGCCTTGGCCAAAGTGATCCTGCTTTTGAGCCCCCAGGTCCCAGCTTTACTGTGGAAGGGGAAGAGGATGGGGAATGCTCCCAGGAGAAGGCTCTGGCCTGATGCTTTTCCCTGGAGCTCCAGGGCAGTGCCTGATGTGAAGGAAGAGGTCCTGGAAGGTCCAGCAGTTCCTGGTCATCCTGGCCGGACCAACAGGTCCTGAGCGAAGTCACGTTGGAAGAATAGCACAGAGGTCACAAGGATGGAGGACTTTGCCTGAGTACTTGGGGATGTAGGTGAGGATTTCCAAAGGATTGGCAGGGAGAAGGAAATCTTCCCAGTGTGGGGCCCAGGAAAACCTTGCCTTGGGAAAGGCAGGGGAGAGATGGGCAGTCGCAGCCACTGACCCCAGCTCTGCAGCACTGGCCCACCAGCCTTCTCTGGCAGGCCCCTTCACAGGTTGAAGAGCCCAGGGGAAGGTGAAAGGAGCAGGTGGTCAGTCCATGTGGACATTTTTCAGCAGTGTAAGATGGGTTCAGAAGGTGGGTGGAGGGATGATCTAAGGGGCAGCATTGATAATGCAGAAGAGCTTGGGTTGAGGGATCTCTGCTCCTCACAACTTCTTTCTCCTCTAGCTCAGCCCTCCCCCAGGCAGCAGTATGGAGGATAAGGAGGGAATGACTTCTGGTTTCCTCATAGCCACATTTCAG
Organism: Phascolarctos cinereus; assembly: GCF_003287225.1. Classification (NCBI taxonomy): domain Eukaryota; kingdom Metazoa; phylum Chordata; class Mammalia; order Diprotodontia; family Phascolarctidae; genus Phascolarctos; species Phascolarctos cinereus. The sequence continues at coordinate 10,170,474 of NW_027555958.1, read as the reverse complement.
GTGAGTTCTTCTCTCCTCTCCTCTCTCTCCTCCCTTCTTCCCTTTCTGTCCTTCAGTCTAGTTCAGCAAACATCATTACATGCTTCCTGTGTGCCAGGCAACAAGACCCCAACGGTAAAAGTGAAGCTACCCTTCCCCAGGGACCTTACTTTCTATTGGTGGGTATGCATATTTGAAGGTAAGAGGCAAAGACTGCAAGAAAGAGACAGGAGAGAAGAGGGGAGGCAGGGAATAGAGGGCGTGAGGGAGGAAGATAAGAAGCAGAGTAAGAGAGACAGCGGCCTCCTGCCTTGGGTGCCCACTGTGACTCCACATTCTGCAGGGTTGTATTCTGCTTAGGAAGGCTGCTTAGACAAGCAGGAGAATGTGCAGAGGAGGCTGTCTAGAATGCAGAAGGGACTTGAGTTCTTGCCAAAGGAGTTGCCGCTAAATGGACTTGGGGTGATCGCGTTGGAGAAGATTGAAGGGTCACATGAGAGCTGGGCCAGTGCATTTGTTGGACATTCCTGAGGAAGAGGACTGGTTCTGCTTGGCCCCAGGAGCACCAGTGGGAGTGAAGAGGGGTCATCGAAGGAGGTGAATACATAGTCATGTGAGGACAGACTTCTTGGAAATGATTGCTGTCAGAAAGAAGAGATGCCTCAGCATCCTGGGGGGCTTCCACCCGGGGCTGAATGACCACTTATCAGGGATGCCCCGTCCTGTGCTGCCATCTCTGTCTGTGCTGGACCAGATGCCTCTGGGGTCCCTACCAGCCCTGGTCTTCTAACTGTCCGAAGGACCACTTCCTAAAGTAGCAATAAGCATTAGTGGGAAAAACAGATTCACAGAGAACTTGGCCCTAACCCCAGTTCAACCAAGTCATCCTGACAGTGTTTATGGATGAAACAAGAATGAGGACAAACAACAGCGTGGGAACCTCTGTCTGGAGGTCTGTGACAACCTTGTTTTACCTTCAGTGACAATGAATCCCCATTTCTCAGCTGTCCAATGAAGAGAGAGAAGAGACCCTGAAAAATAAGTCATCGAAAGAGACCAGGCATGGGGAGAGGGGTCAGTGTCTGAGGCTGCCCAGTTCTGAGAGCACTGAAGGATGGATTTCCGAATTCTAAGAAAGAACATTTTCTTGCTCCTTGGAAAAGATGATGGGTGTTGTTACTTCTTTAAAAATAAAAAAGTCTGTCAAAAAAGATTTCATTAACTACTGATCCCGGGATTTATTTTCCTATCTCTACAAAATCTTCATGAGTAAAAACCCCTGCGCCTAGTGGGGGCACCCTTGATGAAAGTAGGAGGAAGGAACAGACAGTATTTTGCAAACAGCTTTCCACTAGATATCACAACTCCACAGAAGATAGAAATTTAAGTGAAAGGGGCAGGAGACACGAGGGCCCTCTAGTTTAAACCGCTGACTATAAACAAGTATTCGATTTACTGAACAAAATCCAATATTCAGAGCTCTCTCCAAGCATCAAAGAAGATCGTGCCCTGAGGGAAAGCCAGGGGCCATCGATGCTTAAAAATATCATCAAGAACTCTGAGCTTGGGATATTGTCTCCTGAACGAGTTGGTCAGTAATGGAGAGGGACCTCTCGAGTGTATCTAAGGAGAGATTAATATTTGGACTGTGCTTGCCAATGTTAGCATTGTGTGTTCAGTGATCAAATGGAGGCTGATTCTCTCTTGTGGTTTGGGGCTCTCAGAGTGAAGGGCATGGTTTTCTGGGGGGTTCCTTTTGGAAAGGATTGTTGGGGTGACGTGGATAATCAAATGTGTACTAGCTACTGAGAGGCCCACCACAAGTGGGAAAGCAGTAACTTAGAAAGCGTGGTCCCTGGCTGAGCACAAATGTGTTTCATTCAGGAATCTGTGACGTTCAAGGATGTGTCTGTGGACTTCACGCGGGAGGAGTGGAGACGCCTGGATCCTGCCCAGAGGGCCCTGTACAGGGCCGTGATGTGGGACACCTACGAGAACCTGGTGTCTGTGGGTAAGCAAAACAGTTGTGTCCATGCACTTTCTTTGTGTCCATGTGGTTTTGTCAGTGGAGGCGCGTTTCGGTAGGCATGCCCAGTGTCTGGAGCTCATCTTCCTCTCTTAGTATAGAGTGGATTGATTTTCCCTCTGAGCCAATTCAGATCTTGACCAATACATTCTCCCTGAAGATCGTATGGGCTCTACCCCATGTGCTGGGACTGTCTTTTTTCTCTTGTGATATATATTGTGGGATTGCCGGTGGAGCTCTGGGGCAGTCCGCCTGTCTTGCCACCACATGGACACAAAGAAAGAAAACAGGCATGCAAAAAGTAACATGAGATCATTTGGGGGAAGAGGCACAATCAACGTGGGGACCTCCCAGGGAAGCTTGGCATTGAAGGGGCTTCGCAATTTCCTAAGGGTAGTCCAGGTCCAGTGGAGTTCACTGCTGGGACTGAGGAAGCCAGGTTGAGGTGGGACTCTCTGAGGATGGTCTGGGTCTCCTCTTTGAGGGTAACATTGTTCTGGTTGCATCAAACTTTTGAAAACTTGAGAGCCTTATGTAAAGGATCTAGGAGCACGCAAAGGAGGAAAGACCATGTGGAGAAAGAACAGCTGTTGCCTAGATTGCAAGGTGCCTGTGGATGAAGAGACCCTAGGACTTGTCTCTCAGCATATCTGAGACAGTGCAGGTGGGCGAGAAATGGGATCTAGAGTTGGGACCCTGCTCTATCGGGAGACAAAACCGAGTGCTTCAGACCAGCCCCTGGTCATCCTCCATGCTCTGCTTTTCCTTGAGTAATTACATGCTGATCGCCGTCTGTCCTTGTGTGCAGGGATTCCCGTTTCCAGGCTGGATGTGACCTCTCTGTGGGAGAAGCAGGAAGCAGCGTGGAGTCCTGCAGGCAGAGGCCCCAGAGGGTCTAGTCTAGGTGAGTGAATAGCAGGCAGATTTTGATTTTGATTTTGATTTTACATACAAAGAATTGAAAAAGAATTACCTGTGTGATCCCACATCTCTATGCTGCTTATTTCTTTTCAAAATCATGTAATAAATTTAACTCATCGGTTACAAAATTTTCCTCTACAAAGAACTGAAAAAGAATTACCTATGTGATCCCACATCTCTATGCTGCTTATTTCTTTTCAAAATCATGTAATAAATTTAACTCATCGATTACAAAATTTTCCTCTGTGTCTGTCTCTCTTCCTGACCATCCCTGGTTCTTGTCATTCCATTTAGAAAAATGCTACAGTGACTCTCCTTTTCTATTTTGAGGGGTGTCACTCATATCACTCTTCTTTCCAAATAACCCAGGCATTGAAAAAGCCCTTTATAACAAATAAGCATGGTCGAGCAAAGCAAACCCACACATTGGCCACATCTGAAGATGGAGGTCTCGAGACCCACGGCACTAGAGCCCCCCACCTGCCAGGTGGTGGATGGCTTCATCATCATAGAGTTGTGTCATGACATCGATTGAGTTCTTTCAGATCCATTTTTCTTTACAGTATTAATAGTTATTGAATAATTGTTCTGGTTCTGCTTATTTCATGCTGCGTCAGTCCATACAGGTCTTCCCAAGTTTCTCTGAATTCATCCTTTCGTTATTTCTTGTATCTCTATAGTCCATTAAAATAACCTACCATAATTTGTTTCACCATACCCCATGGATGTGTGTGCCCTTGGTTTCCAATTCTTTGACAGAACAAAAAATGCTTATATACATATCTTTGTATATATGAGCCCTTCCCTCCGTCTTTGATCTCTCTGAGATGTCTAGTTGATTGATGGTATTCTTAAGTCAGAAAGCATGTCTACTCTAGTGACTTTGTGAATATAATTACTGTCACTTTCCACAATTGTTGGACTACTTTATAGTCCCACGAACAGTGCATTAATGTCCCTCTTAAACCTCGGAATTATTTTACTTTGCAGAACTAATTATTTAGAAGTATTTTTTTCATGTGGTTATCTTATCTTTTGACCATTTCTTTTTTGGGGAATGGTTGTTGTTGTCATTCATTTCAATTAGTTTGTCATATAACATCTCAGAATTTTATCAGAGAAACTTGATGCAAAGATTTTTTTCCCCAGCTGTTTCCCTTCTAATTTTAACTGCGTCGATTTGTGCAAATCCTTTTCATTTTTATGCAATCAAAAATTGCCTATTTTATCTTCATTTTTCCTGTCCTCTGTTTGGTCATCAACTCTTCATCTGTCCATAGTTTTGGAAAGTATCTCCTTCCTTCCTCCTCCAATTTGCTCACAGCAGTGTGAACTTTTATGTCTCTGTGTGAGACAGTTGCTGATCTAAACCTAATTTCTGCCAGACTACTTTTCAGTGTTCCCAGAATTTTTGTAGAATAATGACTTTTTGTGTGTGTGTGTAAGGCAGTTGGGGTTAAGTGACTTGCTCAGGGTCACACAGCTAGTGAGTGTTATGTATCTGAGGCCAGATTTGAACTCAGGTCCTCCTGACTCCAGGGCCAGGGCTCTATCCACTGCACTACCTAGCTGCCCCTAATAATGACTTCTTAGTCCACTAGTTGGTGTTAGGGTTTTCTGAATGCTGTGTTACTGTGTTTATTTGTTTCTCTATGTTGTATACCTAATCTGTTCCACTGATTGACATTTTTGTTTTTTGCCGATGTACCAAATAATTTTGATCATTACTACTTTTTAATGTAATTACTTTGTAATTACCACTTTTTTTGTTGTTATTTCCTTTAAGATTCTTGATTTTTTGTTCCTCCAGATAGAATTTTATCATTTACTTCTGGCTCTACATTGTAGTCCTTTGGTGGTTTGATTGGTATGTCATTAAATAAGTAGATTTATTCAAGGAATATTGTCCTTTTATTTTTGATATTAGCAGTGTCCAAACATGAGTTATTAATATGTCCAAAATTATTTGCCTATATTTCTCTAAAGAATGTTTTGTAAATGTGTTCATGTAGTTCCTATATATGTCTTGGTGGATAGAATCCCAAATATTTACACTTTCTCTGGTTATATTGAATGTAATTTCTCTAAATGTTCAGAATATGTGGATTTATTATGTATTCTGCTATTTTACTGAAGTAATTGTTTCATTTGGTTTTTTAGTTGAATCTCTAAGCATGTCTAAATAGATCGACATATCTGTAAAAGTCAATAATTTTGCTTCCTCTTTGCTTATGTTTATTCCCTCAACTTTTTTTTCTTGTCTTATTGCTATAATGAACATTTCTAGTAATGATAGTGGTAATGAAATTTCTTGCTTTACCCCTGGTCTTCCTGGAAAGATCTCTAGTGTTTCTCTAATAAATATTATGATGTTTCTTTGTTTTAGATAGATACTGTTTACCATTTTAAGGAAAAGATCACATGATCCTGCTCTTTTTTTTTAAGATTTTTTTTTTCCCCAAATGGGTGTTGTATTTTGTTAGTAGCCTTTTTGGCATCTGTTATTAGAATCGTAACTTTTAAAAGTTGTTTTTGTTATTAATTTGGCCAGTTATGTTAATAGTTTTCCTAAAATATTGAACTGGTCTGTCATTCCTAGTATAAATCCCACCTAGTCGTAGTGTATACTCTTTTTAACATGTTGCTACAGCTCTTTTGCTAATATTTAATATTTTTGTGTCAATATTCATTAGGGACACTAGTCTGTAATGTGCTCTGGTTTTTTCCTCCTTGGTTTAGGTATCAAAAGCATATTGGTATCATAGAAGTGTGTTTCCACATAAAGTTTATGTAATGGAACCAATTATTTTTTGAATGTTTGATAGAATTCACTTGTAAATTCATCTGGCCTAGTTTTTTCTTTGGAAGTTCACTTATAACTTATTCAATTTCTTTTTTCTGAAAATGAGTTATTTAAATTCTCTATTTCTTGTTCTGTTAAATTCTATAAATTCTTTATTTTCTGTTGATTATTATCTGTTTCACTTAAGTTATCTATTTTGTTGGCAAAAAATTGATCAAGATATTGTTGTTGTTCAGTCACTCAGTCACGTCTGACTCCTTGTGATGCCGTGGACCACAACGCGCCAGGCCCTTCTATCCTCCACTATCTATTGAGTCTGTGCAGATACATGTTTGTTGTTTCCATGACACTATCTGTCTGTCTCATCCTCTGCCATCCCCTTCTCCTTTTGCCTTCAGTCTTCTCCAACATCGGGTCTTTTCCAGTGAGTCCCATCTTCTCATTATGTGGCCAGAGTATTTCAGCTTCAGTATTTGACTTTCCAGTGAATAGTTTATGGTTTCCAATTATTGCCTTTTTTCCCATTTGTTGTAAATTTCCCTTTTTATCCTTTTTGATTTCTTTAGTGATTTATTTTCTTCCTTAGACATACCTACTGAATTCCCTTTTCTTTCCTATGAACATAAAGACCCAGCAGCTCCCCCTCCAGGTTCCTTGTTATCTTATTTAACTCCCTCTATGACTTTTGAAGACATTAAGGCTCTAAAGGGACATTGGAATCTTTACTGTCTAGTAGAATATAAGCATTTCTTTATCATCTAGCCCCTTCCTTTAGCTCAAATGCATTTACCTTTCTATATGTCTCTTGACTCATGTGATTAAATTTCATAGTATCAATTCAGTTCTGATCTTTTCATCAGGAATACTTAAAAATCTTCTATTTTATTAAAGGTCCCATTTTTTTCCCCTGTTGGAGTTTATTCAGTTTTGCAAGGTGATAAGTTATTGTTATTTGTAAGCCTATACCTTTTGGCTTTTGAAATATTGTATTCTAAAATTTCCCCCTCATTATAGTGATAGTTACCAAATCTTATATGGTACTGACTGTGGTTCATTGCTACATGAATGAACTCTTACTTTTGGCTACTTAACGGTATTTTTTCTTTGACGAAGCTCTGGACTGTGGCCAGAATGTTCCTCGGAGTTTGCATTTTGCAGTTTCCTTCAGGCAGTGATGAGTGTATTTTCTACTTTCACTTTGCCTTCGGGGCAGTTATCATTTGTAATTTCTTAATATATAGTATCTGGGTTGTTTTTTGTTGTTGTTGTTTTTGTTTTTTGTCACTGTTTTTAGGTAGCCAGATGATTCTTGTATTATCTCTTCAGGAATACAATTTAAAACAATTTAAACTACCAAAGCTTGACATTTGGTACACCTTGTATATGATTTTAATTAGTTTCTTCTTTTGTGCTTATTTTTTAGTTTTATATTTCTTCCCCTAATTTCTTCCCTATAAAAATTTTTAATAGAAAAAATATGCCAGTTCTCCATAATGAAGATAAGTGTCTCACTTTAGAAATGTCACAGAATCATAAAAGTTAAGAGCTGGATGGGCCTTGGTGGACATCTGATACATCCTGTACCTGGTAGCTGCGCTCAGAGGAGAATCACTGCTCCCAGAGGCATCCCTTTCCTCTTTTGGGAAGCTCTAATCATTAAGACATTTCCCCTCCAGTCAGGCCTAAGTTTATCTCTTTGCAGCTTCTGCCCACTGCTCCCTGTTCTTCTCTTTGGGTCTGTCCCCCATGAGTCTTCTTTGAGAGACAGCATGATGAGCAGAGAATTGTCCTTGGAATCAGGAAAACCACTGCCTCTGACTCATACTGGTTAGGTGACTCTGAACAGATGGATTAACCTCTGCGTGCAGCAGGTGTCTCTGTGGCAGTGAAGGAGATTCTTCATGAGGAACTCTGTAGTCTGACCAGGGAAGTTCATTAACCTTTTGTCTTCTGGACTCCAGTCCTTCCTGAGGATAGCTTCGGAGAGTCTTTATTGCCTGTATGCCACCACATTCTTTCCTTTACTTATGTTGAGCTTCCTAACATCCCTGCATCTTTTAAAGATAACCAGTTTTCTAGCCATATCTTCCCTACTTTGTAACTGTGGAATGAATTTCTTTACCAAAATGTAGGACTTGATATCAAATTATCTCTTTTACATTTTTTAGGAGTTTCAACCTATTGATTTAGTCTGTTGAGATCTCTGTGAAGCCTTATTCTGATATATATATTGTTAGCTCATTTCCACATTTCATTAGATTATCATGTGCCTTTATTCAGGTCATTTATTAAATACATTGTTGGATTTTTAAAAAATAATTCCTTATTGTTTTTTCATGGCTATACATAATTTGTAATAGATTTGGTTTTTCTTGCCTCCTCAAAGGGTAGGGGACAGGGTGAGGAAATTCAAAGCTGAAAATAAAACTGAATTTTTAAAATGAAAACTGAAATAAAAAATAATTCCCTATTTCATTAAGAAATGAAGTTAATCTCTTAACATTTAGTATATGATATTTAGGGTTTCATCACATTTTAATTTTCATAACAAGTCAGATTGCTGTTATTTGGTATGCCATGCCTTTCTTCTTGGCTGTTTTAAAAAATTAATTTGTCAATTATAGAAGATTGGCAACAATGGATCTATGTGAATTTGTAATTGTAGATTGGCAATCAATAAATTCTATATTTAATCTCTTTTTTTCTTCAAGGTTTTTGGTAATTTAAAATATGTATAAAATATATATACACATATATACATATATACATACATATATAAATATACACACAAACACACACATATATAAATACAAATACACACACGGGGGCACACTTTCCTGAAATATATTGGTTCATTTCTTTTGATTTTCCCAATTTGGGGAAAGCCTAGTAATTCATTAGATTTCTTCAATTGCTTATGGTCTTCTAAATCTGTCACTTTTATCTATATAGATTCTAAGTTGAGTATATTTTCACTTGAGTGATATTTCACTGCTAACTTTCCACCTTCCTGTGTGGCTTTCCACTCTTTAGTTATGCAGAAAATAATTTGGCTTTCCATTAAATGTTTTTAGCGACATCTATAATTGTTTGAATGCCCTAGAATGTAACTTATTAGTCCTGCAGCTAAGTACTCTTTTGCTCTCTTTTTATCTATATTTGGCTTCGGTTCAGACAGTCGTTGTTCTACCTGGTTCAAACTGAACATCATTGTCCTTATTGGAAGAGACAAAAACTAGAACTTGCTCTAAAGAAGATTCCTTGCTCTTAGTACAGAATCAATGGCTAGTGATTTTTTTAAATTTTTTTTTTCAGATTCCCTTGGTAACAAGATCAAATTTAAAACAAGGAACTCAAAGCTGATGCAGAATATTTGCATGAAAGCCTCATCCAAGAAAAGGCCACCAAAGGACGCTGCCTGGCATTGCAAGATGGACAAAGCCAGGGAATATGATGTTGATTTAGAAAAACCAAAGGGTGACCTAGAGAAACGCTCCAGACAAGGAACAATCACTCCCAGAGCATCTTTTAATAAAAGAAGTAGACCTCAGAGTAATACATTTGGGAGAAGATTGACCTTTGGGTCAGACTTTGTTGCACTCTGGAGAGGAACAGTGGGGAAAAGTTTCTGTAAATATAAGATGCTTGGAAAGGGCTTCAAAGATTTTCCTGCCCTAATTACTTATAATACATTCTCCTTAGAGAAGAATTGTTCTAAGTATATGAAATGCAAGAAACCCTTTAGGTACCACTCAGACCTAATTAAATTTCATAGAATACATGCTGGAGAGAAGCAACATAAGTACAATAAATGTGGCAAAGCCATTGGCAGAAGATCAAATTTTATTGGCCATCAGAATAGAGACAAACTTGAGTGTAAGCGATATGAGAAAGCCTTCAGCTACAAGGGAAGCTTGACTAAATATAAAGGAGCTCATATTAGAGAGAAACCTTTTGAATGTAATGAATTTGGAAAAGCCTTCAGTGAGAAGGGATATATTGCTCATCAGGGAATTCATACCAGAGAGAAATCCTTTGATTGTAACAAATGTGGGAAAGCCTTCAGTAAGAGGGGATGCTTTAATAGACATCAGAGGATTCATACTGGAGAGAAATGCTTTAGATGTAATGAGTGTGGAAAAGCTTTCAGTGAGAGTGGACACTTTATTATTCATAAAAGAATTCATACTAGAGAGAAGCCTTTTGAATGTAAAGCTTGTGGGAAAGCTTTTAATGTTAAGGAAAGCCTTTATAGGCATCAGAGAATTCACACTGGAGAGAAACCTTTTGAATGTGATGAATGTGGGAAATGCTTCAACCACAGGGAAAGCCTTATTAATCACCAGAAAACTCATACTAGAGAGAAACTCTTTGCATGTAATGAGTGTGGAAAAGCCTTCAGTGACAGTCAAATACTCAAAAGTCACCACGGCATTCATACTGGAGAGAAACCCTTTGAATGTAATGAGTGTGGGAAAGCCTTCAGTGAAAGGGGTCGCCTTAATAGACATCAGAGGATTCATACTGGAGAGAAACCCTTTGAATGTAATGAATGTGGGAAAGCCTTCAGTGAGAGCGGACATTTTATTATCCATCAGAGAATTCATACTGGAGAGAAGCCATTTGAATGTAATGAATGTGGGAAGGCCTTCACTGAGAGGGGAAGCCTTAACAGACATCAGAGAATTCATACTGGAGAGAAACCCTTTGAATGTAATGAATGTGGGAAAGGCTTCAACCGGAGGGAAAACCTTATAAGTCATCAGAGAACTCATACGAGAGAGAAACCCTTTGCTTGTAATGAGTGTGGGAAAACCTTCAGCCAGAGGGGAAACCTTACTACCCATCAGAGAACTCATACTGGAGAGAAACCCTTTGCTTGTAATGAATGTGGGCAAGCCTGTAGTCAGAGAGCAAGCCTTATTTATCATCATAGGAGTCATACCGGAGAAAAACCCTTTGACTGTAATGAATGTGGGAAGGCCTTCAGTGAAAGGGGAAACCTCATCGCACATCAGAGGACTCATACTGGTGAGAAACCCTTTGAATGTAATGAATGTGGAAAAGACTTTAGTCGGAGGGAAAACCTCATTAGTCATCAGAGAACTCACACTGGAGAGAAACCTTTTGAATGTAACGAATGTGGCAAAGCTTTTAGACAGAAGGGAAGCCTTATTACCCATCAGAGGATTCATACTGGAGAGAAACCCTTTAATTGTAATGAATGTGGGAAAGCCTTTAGTGTGAGGGGAAACCTTATTGCACATCAGAGAACTCATACTGGAGAAAAACCCTTTACATGTAGTGAATGTGGGAAAGCCTTCAGTGGGAGGGGATACTTTATTACACACCAGAGAACTCATACTGGTGAGAAACCCTTTTCATGTAGTGAATGTGGGAAAGCTTTCGGTGAGCGAGGAAGCCTCAATAGACATCAAAGGATTCATACTGGAGAGAAAACCTTTGCATGTAATGAATGTGGGAAAGCCTTTAGCCAAAGGGCCAGCCTTATTATCCATCATAGAACTCATACTGGAGAGAAACCTTTTCCATGTAGTGATTGTGGGAAAGCCTTCAGGCGGAGGAGAAATCTTATTACACATCAGAGAAGTCATACTGGAGATAAACCCTTTGTTTGTAATGAATGTGGGAAAGCCTTCAATGAGAGGGGACACTTTATTACCCATCAGAGAACTCATACTGGGGAAAAACCCTTTGAATGTAATGAGTGTGGGAAAACCTTCAGTGAGAAGGGAAGCCTTAATAGACATCAGAGAACTCATACTGGAGAGAAACCCTTTGCATGTAAAGAATGTGGGAAAGCCTTCAGTGGGAGAGCAAACCTTATTAGGCACGAGAGAACTCATACTGGAGAGAAACCATTTGCATGTAATGAGTGTGGAAAGGCCTTCAGTGGGAGGGCAAACCTTGTTAGACATCAGAGAAGTCACACTGGAGAGAAACCTTTTGCATGTAATGAATGTGGCATAGCTTTCAGTAGGAGGGCAAACCTTATTGCCCATCAGAGAATTCATGCTGCTGAACGACCCTTTGAACATAGAGACCACGGAAAAGCTTTCATTAAGAGGGAGATACCCCAAAATTGCCAGAGAATTAAAACTGTACAGAAATCCTTTGCTTGTAATGAATGTAAGAAAGCCTTCAGAGAGAAGAAGCATCTCATTACACATCAAAAAAATCATACTGGAGTGAAGCATTTTGATTATAATACATACAAAGAATAGTTTTTAATGGTTTAGTGTCAGCCTTGCAGAAGGTCTCCAGTGCAATGTTACAAGAGTCTGTTCTTGACTCGAGCTGCACAACATTTGTGTCCATGACTTTGAGAAAGGCTTAGATGGCATGCTTATCACATCTGCAGGTGATACAAAGGTGAGAGGAAGAGCTGACACACCAGATCAGAGTTAGGATCCAGAAGGATATTGACAGGCTGGAATACTGGCATGAATCTAGTAAAATGAAATTCAGGAGGGACAAATGTAAGTCTCATACTGGGGTACAAAATTAGTTTCACAAATATAAGATAGTGAGGCATGGTTAGATAGCAGTTGTGAAAAAATGTCTTATAGTTGTAGTGGCCTGCAAGCTCAACATGAGTCAGCAGTGTGATGTAGAAGACAAAAAATCTAATGCAATCTTAGGCTACATTAAGTGAAACAGATTCTAGGAATTAGGGAGCTGATAGTGACACTACTTTGCCCTTTTCTAACATCATCTGAATACTGTTTAATTCCGAGCAGCAGATCACAAGGTTGCCATTGATAGGGTGGAAGAGAATATTTAGAGAAAGGCAGCTAGGATGATGAAGGGCCTTAGGTCCATATCCTGAGAAATGGACTTAGAGGAACTGGACATGTTTACCCTGGTAAAGAGAAAACAGAAACATGATTCTGTCTTCAGGTATTTGAAAAGCTGTCATGTGAGAGAGGATCAGACTGGTTCTGCTTGGCCCTCTAAGGCAGACCCAGAAGCAATGTGTGGATGTTAAGCTGCCTGGGGAGGTGGTGAGGTCCTCCTCCTCCTTGGAGGTCTTCGACCAAAAGCTGGATGACTGTTTCTTGGGTATTTTCTTGCAATGATTTCTGTCTGTGTTTGGGACTGGGCTGGATGGCCACTGAAGGCCATCTCAACTCTCAAATTCTCTGATTCTGTGAACTGACGTCACAAAGAAAGGGCTGTGCGATAGTCAATGTCCATTGATTGGGGCGGGGGAAGGGAAGAGTAGATTGTAGTACATGAATATAATGGAATAATTCTGCCCTGTAAAAAAGGATGGTATATGAGGAATTAAAAGAAATAGGCGGAAAATTATTTGAACTGATTCAGAGCAAAGTAAGCAGGACCAGCAATATACACAGCAATGTAAATGAAAAGAAGAAATAACCAAAACTGAATCCTGTTTACTTCTAATGACTCAGGACATGGAAAAAATATACCTCTTTCACGTTCAGAAGGCGGGAAGGGATGACTAGAAATGTGTAATATTGCATATACTGTTGGACTTTCTTGATATATTGGTTAATTTTGTGGAACTGATTTTCCCATCTTTTTTTATCCTCTGTTAAAATATGTGGCTTTCTGTGGGAGGGGGTAGAAATGTATTTGAGAATGAAAGCAATGTAAAACAAAATAGAATAATTGATATGTTGAATTTTCTTTAAAAATGAATTCAATGAACAGGTTGTTCTAGGCCATGGGTTCCCATCCTCAGGTATACATATCCTCAGGAAATAGGAGAAGCTTATGAAGGGGATATAGGGAATATCTTAATCTATTTACATTCCAAAAATAGTGGTTAGTTTAAAAATACACATATCTTTATTTTTCTATCTAATCTATCAATGTTGTGAATTATAGAGAGAATGGCAGGGAGCCCAGGGTGGGATGGAAAGAGGAAGGGCTGTTATAGTACAGTGGCATTGAAGTTACGTAGAAATGAATCCCTCTGGGCTGTATATTGACATGGAAAACCACAAGATAAGATTATTCATGTTGTGTCTTATTTTTTATTAATTTTGTTAAATGTTTTCCCATTACATTTCACTCTGTTTTGGGCTCACCTGGGGGTGTTGTGCTCTAGGCAGTTTATGGACCAGCAGGGAGTTTGATACCTCTCTCCTCATACTTTTGAAAAGAGGTGAAGGAATAACTCCTCTGACAAAACCGAATGACAGATGTTGGAATAGAAAACCCTTTGAACTAGAAAAAATTAGTGACAAAACCTAGCAAAGGGTGAACTAATTGATCACAGCAATGACCAAATTGCTTTCTAATCAAAGAAGTTCCAAAATGTTCACAACTCAGGGAAGCACATCCCGTTCTTACTAAATGTGTGTCCACTGTTTTCCTTCTGTTTTCAAAAACTTATCTCTGTGGATCAGGATTCTCAGTCCTGTTCTCAATCAACTCCAAAGAAAGAAACAAACTAGAGGCTTTCTAACCCTGATCTTAATATGGAGGTCTGTCTTTCTTTCTTTCTTTCTTTCTTTCTTTCTTTCTTTCTTTCTTTCTTTCTTTCTTTCTTTCTTTTCTTTCTCTCTCTCTCTCTTTCTTTCTATTTTCAATTCATGGAACAAAACAAGCATTTCTGTAACAGTACAATAAAAGATGATTGCACGTAAAACTGCAATTCTACCGTGTACAACTAGCTATTCCCTTAAAATATACAACAAAGCTATCATGTAAATTTCTTTTTTTTCTCCCTCATCTGCCCCGCTCTGGAGATGGCTACCATCACACACAAATAGGGTGTATGTGTGTGTGTGTGTGTGTGTGTGTGTGTACACACATATATATGTAAAATTATTCTATACATCTGTTTAGCAGTTCTTTCTCTGGATGCAGATAGCATCTCTTTCAAAAACCACACAAAGGATAAGACTTGGTTAAAATGAAATGATAAGGACCTCAGTAATTTATTTGGTTCTTCCCTGATAAATATTTAACAACTACTATTTTTTTAAAAAAGTTATGTACCAAATAATGTTTTATGAAAAATTAATTTCAATTTTATTTATTATGTACATAGTAATTATAAACCCTAGAATTTATTTTCATATTGAATAGGGGATATAGGAAGGTTGCTGGAAATTAGGGTGTATGGAGAATTTTAAAAGCCTGGGAATCTGCTAGACTAAATTTATTTTCTTTTTTGATTGGGTTATTTAACTACTGTATCAGAGAAATGTTGTAGACATGTTTACCTCGTTTTAGCAAAGCTTTTGATGATGACTCATGCTATTATAAGAAAGAGATATTGACTGGAAAATGCTTCCACTAGATGGATTCAAAACTGGCAAGCCCCAAAGAGTAATCAGTTCAGTTATGAATTGGAAGGGTTTTGTGGAGTTTTCCAGGGATCTACTGTTTTGACATTTTGGATTCAGACATAGATGCCATTCTTATCAAGTGTGTAGGTGACACCATTCTGGGGAGCAGGGTAGGTAACATGATGGATGGTAACCAGGATCCAGTGAGAGATCTGGAAAGTTGAGAACATTGAGAATTTCAAAGGATGAAATGTATTAGGATTAAATTTAGATTAAGAAGGAAAATTTCAAAAATAGAAGGGGGGAGTCAGAGAGGTCTTTTGAAAAGATGTGAGGTATTTGGCTGGATTGCAAACTGTCTATTAATAGTAGGTTGATATTAAAGCCAAAAATTCTGATGAACTCTTGGGGCACATTAAATGAGGCAAGATTTTTGGGAATGAGGGAGTAATATTCTTACTGTACCCTTTCCCCTCATCAGATTGCATCTGAAGTATTTAGTTTAGAAACTACATTGAAGGATGTTGATGAGCTGAATCTCTTGGAGAAGGCAGCCCAGGGTGATGGAGGGACTCAGCTTCATGTCATATGATGTTCAATTCTTGGCCCCTAGGATGTTTAGCATGGAGAAGAAAAAAACTCACAGAGAATACGATAGCTGTCTTCAAGTATCCGAAGGTCTGCTATGTGGCAGAGGGGTGAGGCCTGTTCTGCTCGCTCACTAGACCTAGGAAAAATTGATGGAAGCTTAAGGGAGAACTTTGGATGTGATGGAACAGAATCTGAATAACCTCAGATTGCACTGGGATACTTCTGGCAATCAAGGCATTTCTAACTGGAGCTCTTCCAGTGGATGACAAATGGACCCTTGAGTGTGCTGTAGAAGGAAGGTTGGTTTTTTAATGGGAATTGGACTCAGTGGCCATTTCAGACTCTTCCGACACATTTTTTATGATTCTGCCTTATCTTGTGAATGCTATAAAGTCTTCATTCAAAAGGTTTGCTTTATGACAAGAGGCTGCTGGGTGGTTCATTGGATAGAGCACTGGGCCTGGAGTCAGGGAGAGCTGAGTTAAAATCTGGCCTCAGACACTTGTTAGCCTTGTGACCCTGGGCGAGTCGCTTAACCTCTGTTTGCCTTAATCCACTGGAGAAGGAAATGGCAAACCACTCCAGTATCTTTTCGAAGAAAACCCCATGGACAAGTGTGGTCCACAGGGACATGAAGAGTCAGACATGACTGAACAATAACCACATAATAAATGCTTTATTAAATATTGGAGGACTGTTCCTAGGAGAGGAAAATTTAATGAATATAGGAAGACTTTCAGTCTGAACATGTGAAAACTAAAACTAGAAAGAGATGTTGTTTTGAGAGATTTTTTTTAAAAGTATGTTCTTTAACACATCAGAGAAAGAGTCGATGAAAAAAAAATCTATTAACTCCTTACTTTATGCTGTGCACTTTGCTAAGTTTATGGAGGTACAAAAGGGAGTTTGCATTCTAATAGGATAATATGTGGGTAACACACCCACACGTGCAGGGCTTGGTAGCCAAGGCACAAGTTTTTAGATGAGTCACAGGGATCTGGAATTGATCCTTAGGTAGTTGACTGACCTTTTCAGAAGCAATGGTTTTCTTGATTTTGATTTGATTTTTGTGGTTAATGCAAGTAGAAACGAGGTATGGACCCACGTTATTTTCCTGTGGATTTTCTTTTAGTTTGTTGTCAGACTAAATACACTCACTTTTTTTTTCTTAAATAAATAACATGTAGGTAACTATTTTCAGTAGGGAAACATTCTCTTGTCTAGATATGAGAAATAATATGGTATGGAAGAAATGATACTGAATCCAGAATCTAAGGACCTTTGAATCTTGGATCCCCAACTTATGACCTGTGTGATCATTTTTAAAGTGCCTACTCTGTGCTAGGCGCTGTGCTAAGGGCTAGGGAAAGGAAAGAGGCAAAAGATCATGCTCAGAACCTTGTCTTTCATCTTACCTTTATTTTCAAACATAATTCTGGGTGAGCTGGTGGTGGCGGCTGTGTGAATGGAAAGAAGGTGAAACAGTAATGTTTATGGGCTTCTTTTTGAAGTATACATTTATTTTCACAAGATGGTAACGAAACAACATATTTGTTCCCATGTGAACTCATGGACTCTTTTTCTTTTTGGTCTTGTCCTGGGCAATGATGTTTCTTCTGCAGTCACTCTCAGAGTGCGTGTTGATCTTCACTGCATACATTCATATGCAAGTTCCCATGTTTCTGTGGAGCCTTTACACATGTCAGTTCTTGTGGCTTATTTTAAGAAAAGTTTGTTCAGGGGCAGCTAGGTGGCGCAGCAGATAGAGCACCGGCCCTGGATTCAGGAGGACCTGAGTTCAAATTTGGCCTCAGACACATAACACTAGCTGTGTGACCCTGGGCAAGTCACTTAACCCCATTGCCTAGCCAAAAAAAAAAAGAAAAGTTTGTTCACCCACTCCCCATTGATAGAAGACATGGATGGTTGGCAGAGTTTGTGGGATTTTTCGTTTTTGGCTCTTGTGAATTAATACCCAGTTTGCCAAATGCCAACACACGGCCGACCTGTTCCACCTGGTGTTTGGCTTTTCCCCTCTCCAGTTTGCCGGCCATCTTTTTTTCCCCAGTGCTTCCTGCTATGGATGTGTCTTCTTTAATTTTTTTTAGTACTTCCTTCACAGACTCTCCTATTGCTCCTGCTTTGCTGAGCTCTCCTCTAGTCCTATGGATTTCTTACTTTTTAAAAATCACTTTGCTACTGCTTCTTCCACACTAGGTATGGCATAATCTCCTATTAAGAGTTGGATGCTACGTTATGCCATTTTAATCTCCTCTTGGAGACCTCTACAAATATTTATTATCATCCTAGTTGTTTATTGGGTAGCAAGGTAGTGCAGTGTGTGGGGACAAAAATGACTAAAAGAGAAACTGAGGCAGAGCTCTGAGCCAAAGCACTTTTTTAAAGGGACCTGGTCCCCCCTAACAAAGTGGACCCCCTGACCTTCCTCACAGCCTGAGATACCCCCTCCTTCCAGCACTTTATTTTTATGAGGCTCGATGCCAGATTTATTACCTGAACATTCTAAAGAGGCTATACAAAGTACAGAATCCCATTGGTTGACATGTGATGCATAAGGCTGGGCGAAGCAAGGAATATCTCCACTGATGAGGTGGTTGTAACACGGATGGGCTCCTCCTTAGGTTGGGCGAGAGGAGATGGTCCAAGTCATGCACGTGCTCCAGGAACATATCAGGGGGGACTTTCCACACCATGCCCCTCGTGCTTGGTTTGGTTATGGAATTAGAGCAAAACTGGATAGAGGTATCAGTGTGAGCTTTCTTGCGGTTACGCAAATAAGCTGCATAGCTGATCAACAAGTAGTAAACATTACATTAAGTTTTGAGGACTACTGTAGGGGCCCTTCTGCTAGAACCTATATTCCTATGTGATTATATAAAATATGGATTAATATATTGCTTATTCTTTTACCTATTAGATGACTAAAAATGTATTAATAATTGCTAACAATCATTACCCCTTATAGAATCCTAATGAACTAATACTGATTAGAGTTTGAGTAGGGGTCCATCATAAATCGTCTCTCACAAGTGGATAGAGTGTTGGGCCTAGAGTCAGGAGGACCAGAGTTCAAACCCAGCCTCAGGCATTGGACAAGTCATTTAATCTATGCCTCAGTTTCCCTATCTGTAAAATGGGAACCCTGGAGAAGAAAATGGCAAAGCACTCCAGCGTGCCAAGAAAACCCCATAAAAGTGGGTCAGACACAACTGAATGACTTAGCAGTAACTTGCTTATAGGGTGCTGTGCTCAGCACTTGGAATATAAAGATGAAATAAGTCCCACTGATCAGAAAAGTTTGTGTAGAAAATTAGAATTGAGTAAGGAAGATGACATATTTCCAGAGACCCATAGACACCAAAACAGGATGCCTGCACAGGAGGAGTCCCAGCAGGTGTGCTATGACAATTAGGTTCTAGGGGCAGCTAGGTAGTGCAGTGGACAGAGCACCGACCCTGGAGTCAGGAGGACCTGACTTCAAATCTGGCCTCAGATACATAACACTCACTAGCTGTGTGACCCTGAGCAAGTCACTTAACCCCAATTGCCTCACCAAAAAAACTAAAAAACTAGGTTCTAAGCTGCTTCTCCCTATCTCCCTGGAGTCTAAAGGAGTGCCTATCAGTTGGGGCATGGTTGAACAAATTATGGTTTCTGAATACAGTATGATAGTGTTACACCATAAGAAATTATGAAAAGGAGAGTTTCAGAGGAACCCAGGAAGACTCATATGAATTAACAGTGAAGTGAGCAGTAACTGCAGAATGATTTATGCAATGGCAACATTGTAAAGAACAACTTTGAAAAAAAAAACTCATCAGTGAGCAACAGCGAGTCCAGAAGACTGGTGAGGAACCGCAGGCAGGGGCAGAGCGAGACACATTTTTGGACAGGGGCCAATATGATAATTTTGTTAATGTATCCATGATTGCCTCCATGTCCTCATGTGTCAAATGAGCTGGAGAAGGAAATGGCCAACCGCTCCAGTGTCTCTGCCAAGAAAAGCCCAGATGGGCTCACTGAGGTGGTGGACACAGCTGACCGGCAGCTCCTGCCTCCCTGGGCCGGTGAGAAAACCAACGAGGTTCTGTTGGGGTGCTTGGGTGCTCGTGTTTGGGTGCTTGTACTTGGGCCCCAGTTTCTCCCTAGCCTCAGAAACACTGTCCCTTGATAATCATTTAAGATCAATTGAGCCCCAATAAGGGCCAAAAAACCTAAATTAATCTTTTTCTCTCTGAGTGAGCTAAAAACACACCCCTTCCTGTGTCAGCAAATTCCAGGACCAGATAGAGCTGATCAGTATTCTTCCTGTTTGCTATCACTGGGCCAGGATGTCTGGGACCAGATACTCTCTTGAATAATGGGATTTTTCTTATCTTGAGTTTCAATTGAGAACTGACCACTCCTTAACCACTCCCTAATCCCGCCCTGAATCACCTAGTTAGCATATTTGACATATGTTTTACTGCATTTTATCCTATATAAACTTTACCTGTACCTCTCTAAGGTTGCAGGATCCTTTAAGAATCCTTGCCTGCTGAAAAGCGTAACAATAAATCTTTGCCACCTTGAATTAAAGAACGCTTGAGTCTGTGAATTCATTCCAGATGACCCGTCCTGTACTCTGGTCTTTGAGGGGTCAGAACCTCTCATCCTCTCAGCCCGCAACATTTATGGCGCCCAACGTGGGGCTAGTCTGAAGTCTCGAGCCTTCTTTGACTCCAGGTAAGCCTCCCCCATCCACCCACCCTGTAGTTGGGTCTCCCCTCAAGCACCTAAGAAGGCTTGCTGGGGCTGGGTCGAGCCTGCAACAGGCTCTAGCGATTTCCCTCTTGACAAGGGACGCCTTGTTGGGAACTTCTGCCGGTTTTTTTTTTTCTCCCTCACCAGGACACTGGTCGAGGCGAGTAGACTACAGGAGCAAGTCCTTCTTTTTTTTTTTTTTTTTTAAGGCTTATAGCAAAGAGGATGGGCCGATCTCCCTCTACACCTTGAGATTCGCCCCTAGGTTGTCTTTTACACAATTGGAGAAAGCTCATTCTCCAAAACCTCAAGAAAAATTTTTTGCCTGGTCTCCATAAGATCTGGAGAATCATGAAAAATTGTTTTGTACAGGGGAAGTCTCTCTGAGTTTTTGGATTATCCCTGTCATTATCATGTTATCTGTTCTATGTTTGTTTTTGTCTGTGTGGTGTGTGTCCTGTGTAATCTGAGAAACCCTTTGCATCCAGGGCTGTAGCTGGACTCTGGAATGCCGTTTTTTTCTTCTTTCTCTCCCTCCCTGATAACAGCAGCCTCAGAGGAGTGGGTGGATGAGAAAGAGAGAAAAATACTTTATTATTTAGGTTATATGATTGGTAAAAAGTAAGTTACGAAGGATCCTCGAAGTGTCAGGTCAGAATTAGAAAGACGTTAGATATGTGCAGTTTTAAAGGGACTTTAATCAAAGTCCATCAGAGGGATAATTAGGTAGAAGGAAGGCAAGAAAGTTTAAGCATGTAGGAGAGAGGAGTATGTGTAGAAAGCTTAAGGAAGGTATAATTTATTTACACAGTGTGAATACAGGTTTGAGAGTAAAAAGGTTTTGAAACTTTAGGAGAATTGTTAGGAGAAAAACAAATTCTTTCTCCCTCTCTCTCTTTACATTCCAACCTTGGCCGAGTTGTTAAATGTGGAAGACAGAAAGGTGAGGAAAGAAGAGGTGAATCTTTTCCCAATCTTTTCTGCCTCTCATAAAAAAGTTCCTGTGTACCAGAACACAACCAAAAGGTAATTTAATTCATTCTGGTAATATTTCAAATGAAATGTGATGCTCTTAATTTAATGCTTAAGTCAGAATTTATTATACTGTTTGGAAGTAAAGTAAATTGGGAAAATGTATGGATCTGAAATTTGCTAACTGGGTGACATTAAGCAAGTTACCTCAGTTTATCTCACATGATTGGAAGGTGCCTAACACAATGTCTGGTAGAGGGCAGACACTATAAATGTTAACTACTGTTATTAGTTCTTTAATTAGATGTGACCAGTATGCAATGTCAATGGTGAAGAGATGCCTGATTTTCTTTGTAAGGAAATTTGGAAATGTATTCAAACAGAATTGGAGTCATCAGATTGGTAAACTTTTGTATTGTTTTGTCAAGCAGTTTTTCATAATTTGGATGTTATTAAAGTGTGAACTTAAAGAAACTAAAGAACAGTGGGAAAACTGCAAAGCCAATTATATTATTTTGTCAGCCCTGCTAACCCTGTCCTATAATGTTTTATAACTGTCATTTAGAAAACTAGGTACTTCCACCTTTACCAGTAATTAAAGAGAGGCTTATAGCTAAAACAATTTGACTATCACTTATGAAAGTTATAAGATTGTTAACTAAGTTATTTGAAGTTACTGTTTTAATGTTAAAACCTAGAATTGTTAATTGATTACTGTGTGAAAAGGTGGGGATTGGGTAAAAGCCTTATCCAGATCAGTTCTGCCTATTCAAAATAGTCCTCTTTGGGATAAAGAAGTCGGCAGGCAGGGGCACCAGAAATTAGCCCCTCCCTGGGGTATAAGGCAATTCCCCTTCCTTTGTAAACCTGCCCCAGTCCCTGGAAAAAACCTGTGTGGGCAAGGTGATCTGCTCTGAGAGTTCCTAAACAATGAACTTGGCTTGCTGAGAAGTTGCAAGTTTATGTACAGTAGATAGAAATGATTTCTAATGATTGGCTTTTACACCAGGATAAGTTTAAATTTAAGAAAGATGTTAAATGAAATCTCTTATGTATGTGAGTCCTGGTAAATATTGTTTATTGCAACTCTATGGGAGTAAAATTAACTGTATCTGGCTTTAAGCTGTGATTAGTGAAACTTGCTGTTTAAGGTAAAAGGCTCTTGGGACTATAACTAATTTTGTTTTGAGTTTGAATTTGGATATAGTTGTCTGCATTAAATCAGTATCAGAAATGCCACAAGTTACTCAGAACAGGTGGATGTCTGCATCTGGGAAAAAGCTGTGAGGACAATCTTAGCCTCAATCTAGGATGGGATCCTCCTGGCTCAGTTTCCCCATTGTGTTCCTTTGAGAAGGAATGTTTCCCGCCTGACTATTCCTGAGTCTGGCTATGATGTGGAATTGATACTGCATGATTGGAGAACTGTGACTGTTATCTGAATTCAAACAGAGCTAAAGATATTCTGTCCTGTCATATTTGGATGTCACATGTCCCTGCTTTTTCCTTTTATGGTAGATTTCTCTGATCAGAGCAAGTGGTCAGTAAAAGACATCAGCACAATATAAGTATGTGAGATCTTGCTGTTTTGATCTGAATTTGTAGTCATCCCATGGCCTAAGTAGTAAAATTAGTGTTTGAATTTATCATATGTAAAAGATTCAATTTCTGGTGTAATTAGAGAAGGATAAACAAGCTTGCGGAACAAGATTGTGTATCTATTCAGTTGTGAGGTTAAAGTTAGGAACCTCTTTTGTTTAAGGCAGTTTTTGCAAGAGCCCCCCCTCCCCAATGTAACCACCTCAGAGGTCTTTGCCCTTTTGTACTGGCCACTCCTTTATGGGAAAATTTTTCTATCTCAACATCCTGTTTCTCAACAGGGAATTATTCCCTTGCTTGGGAGACAAGTTCTATGGCCACTATACAGGTAAAGACCCTTGCCAGGGGAGGGATTGTAAATGTCTCTGCTGGTCTCTTGACTTGCACCACCTGTAATGATGCCTGCAGTGATGTGTCCCCAGAACTTTACCTCTGCCAGCCGTACCACCTGTTCTGAGGGAACACTCCCTACTTGCACCTATGACCAAATTCTTCCAGCCACTCTCCTAGTAGGTATTTCTTATTTAACCTTCTCTTCCTAGTTGACACACAATGTTACTGCCCGCTTCTAGCTGTAACACTCTTATTGATCTTTTGAAGGTTTCTCTCTTACCTGTAATATTGGCATGTAATCATACTGATCCATGGAGCATCCATGCCCAGTACCTTTTATAAACAGGTCCCATCTGTACCCCTAAGGGATACTCCTTCCTTTGTGGGATGGGTGGGCCAGGTGGTGAGGATTCTGGGGAATAAGTAAAGCAAAATGCCACTACTTGGCAGGACCCCAGGACTGTTGTTCTGGCCACCTGGTGTTTAACACCTTATGAGGATTTTGTTGTGTGCTCCCTTGGATGTTTGGCACCACCTCTGACCATTTTCAATATCACTACACCCAGTACCTCCCCTCTAACAAGAGTGAAGTGTGGGTTCTGGGACAATGTTCTCTGGTACCTTAAAAGCGAGCAGAGTATCTCATGCCTTGGTATGGACGTTTACAACATGAGTTCATTCTTTCAAACCTGACAAGGACCATTCACCAACTGGCAAATGACAGAGCTTATGGTCTCTGGGACATTCAGCAACCTCTGGATTCCCTGGCAAATGTGGTCCTGCATAATCAGATAGCTTTGGATTATCTACTTGCTTAGTGGAGTGTCTGTGCCCTGGCCAACACCTCCTGCTGTATGTATAGTAACAACTCTCAATAGGTAGAGCTCAATAGGACTAGAGAAAGCCACCTGGATGTGAGACATCCATAACAACCCTTAGTACACCAGTACATCCTCTTCTTGGGGATCCTGGTTTCTCTCTATGTTAACCCCTATTCTTGCCTCACTCCTGATTATATTCCTTTTCTCTCTTTTTGGCCGTTGTCTGCTTAATTTCCTTGCCAGATTTGTCCCCTCTAGGCTCAGTGCCCTCCACTTCCAGATGAGATGACTGCTCAGACTGGGTACCAACATCTGTCTGAGACCTCAACCCATCACTCCTTGGATCTGGCATCGGCCAAGTTCTGGACACTGGCTGAAGAACTGACCCCTTGAACAGAGGGACCCCAGGACGCAGGGACAGCTCTACGCCCAAACCCAGCAGTAGTTTCAGAAGCTGAGACCTTCATCCCTTACCCCAAAAGATTTTGGGTCCCATCTGTTTAAGGGGGGAATGTTGGGGTGCTTGGGTACTTATGTTTGGGTGCTTGTACTTGGACCCCAATTTCTCCCTAGCCTCAGAAACACTGTCCCTTGATAATCATTTAAGATCAACTGGGCCCCAGTGAGGGCCAAAAAACCTAAATTAATCTTTTTCTCTCTGAGTGAACTAAAAACACCCCTTCCTGTGTCAGCAAATTCCAGGACCAGATAGAGCTGATCAGTATTCTTCCTGTTTGTTATCACTGAGCCCAGGATGTCTGGGACCAGATACTCTCTTGAATAATGGGACTTTTCTTATCTTGAGTTTCAATTGAGAACTGACCACTCCTTAACCACTCCCTAATCCCATCTTGAATCCCCTAGTTAACATATTTGACATATGTTTTATTGCATTTTATCCTATATAAACTTCACCTGTACCTCTTTAAGGTTGCAGGATCCTTTAGGAATCCTTGCCCACTGAAAAACGTAATAATAAATCTTTGCCACCTTGAATTAAAGAATGCTTGAGTCTGTGAATTCATTCCAGACGACCCATCCTGTACTCCGGTCTTTGACGGGGTCACAACCTCTCAACCCGCAACAGTTGTACGTGTAAAGCACAGTGCCTGGCATTCAGCAGACGCTCTATAAATGCTCCCTTCCCCATTAGAGATGAGCCAGCAAGGGAGAGAGTGGGGCATCGCAGGGGGCCGGGGCTTCAGCAGGTCTGGGAGGCCCCCGAGGCCACACCCCCAGACCCCTGGGTCAGCCATTTAAGGAGAGCTCTTGGTTGCTGGGAGGAGCCCAGGGCCTGCCCTCGGGGAGCTTCCGCTCTAATGGGGGAGGTGCACGTCACGTGAAGAGGGGAAAAGTCTCTAGCGGGGGTGGGGGGGTTCAGGGGAGCTACGAAGTGGGAGGAGGGAGGGGGCAGAGCGCGCCTTTCACTCCCGCGCGCACACCCACGCCCGCGCGTGCTCTGGACAAGCCTCCTCCCCCACGTGCTCTCCCACTCACCCAGACCCAGCCCCCCAGACTCACCCCTCACCCGCGCAACAGCATAGAGGAGGGGATGGGGAGGGAACCTGGGCTGCGCCTGCGCACTCTAGTCCTCGCCCCCACCTCTTTCCCCCAGCAAGGAGGGTGTCGGAGCAGTGAGTGTGGGACGCACGTGCATATTCCCTCCCTCCACTCCTCCTTCCCGAACTGCTCTGCGGCTTCCCTAGCAGGGAGGGAGCCCGGAAGCCCGGGACCCAGAAGGAGCACTCCCATAATGCATCGCGCTCTATGGCGAGGCTTCCCACGGCATTCTGGGAAATGTAGTCCGAGCCCGGACTCCAGCTCCCAAGCACAGTGGCTTCCTCCTCCCCCACTCTTTCCTTTGAGACCCCCCCCTCAATTTAATCAGCATTTATTCAGTTCATTGTGATTTGATGGGTGCCAGCGATTGTATTAGTAAAATAAGACTAGGATTAAGTTTAGGGTAGTTGTGTATGTTAATGTTAGGATCAGTGTGTCGCTCTCCCCTTTACCCATCCCCCTTCCCCGCTTCCCCCTCTGTAATGTGAAGTAATGAAGGTTATTTGCCGGTGCGGTGCCCCTCCCCCTAGGCATCACTTCTTAGTTACCTTTGCCCCACACCACAACTCCCTCGGACCCTGGGACGCCGTGGGTCAAATGTTAGGGTTTTATGACCTTTGGAGAGCACCCCCCACCCCACCCCCGCCGAGATGACGTAGCTGTGGTTAACGCGCTCCTGGAATTACCCAATCGTGGAATTGCCCCGCCCCTCACTGTTCCACCCCTAAGGGGTTCTGACTGTGAGAGACCCACCGGACTCCTTAGTAATCGATCGATCCTGCTGGGAGTTTTCAGTGACTTGTTATAGATCAGAGTCTTC
This sequence comes from Phascolarctos cinereus, assembly GCF_003287225.1. NCBI lineage: Eukaryota > Metazoa > Chordata > Mammalia > Diprotodontia > Phascolarctidae > Phascolarctos > Phascolarctos cinereus. Next base: position 10,143,995 of record NW_027555958.1, on the reverse strand, counting down.
TGGCCCCCACCTTCCATGGGTGGACGAGAATAAGCGTTTGTGCCCGTGTTTTCGTAGAGCAGTTCTACCCAGGGCTCAGTTGGTCCCAGTGACCCCATGACCCTGTGTCGGGTCCTGAGGGGCCTTGTGGTCTGAACTGGGTGGAGGACAGTGGGGTTGACCCCAGCTTTGTTTAGGGCACTGACTCGGACTCACAAGGCTTTTTGTCCGGGGCCCTTTTCCACCCTTATGGGATCAGTTGTTTTTTGTAACTGGAAGAACCCAGATTGGATGCCCCTTGTTTGAAAAGAAAGTGACCCCCTGACCCCAGAAAACACCCTTCTCCCCCCACCCCACTCACACACCTAGAGGAGGCTAGCCTTTGTTTAGATAGATCCAGTGCTTGCTGTCTTGTCCATTGCAAAAATAAACATGAATCAAAATCACATTGTCTGAAGAAAGGATCATTGGTCCTACAGGCTCCTGTTATTTGGGATCTGTATGACCTTGGGCAAGTCACTGCTTATCACTGACCCTTGTTTTTCTCATCTTTAACATGAGGGGACTGGAAGGATTGATCTTAGTCTAAGATCCTTCTCAGCTCTAAATACTATAATCAGTTAGAACTCATGCATCCTCAAGGGGGAGAAAGGGGAGACAACATATCTAGGGATGCTATAAGAGAAACCCAAGATACCGAGTGTATGGAGACTCACTAAGGGGAGGGGGGAAAGTGTGTTGGAATTGTCATACTGAGGCAGAATCAAGATGGCAGGGAGAGATGAGGTTTAGCCTGGCTTGTCCAGCACACCTCTTTGACAAAGATCTAGAAAACACGCCAAACCAAATTCTTACTGGGAAAGTCAAGAAAAAGCCACAGTGAGGCATTTTTGCAGACCAGGGCAGCTTAGAGGGACAGACAGAGAGGTCGGTGAACACTGGAGACAAGGCTTCTGTTGAGCTTTCCAGGACACGAGTGCAGGAAGCACAGGGGAAGAAAGAGATCCCAGGGGACCCCTGAACTAGCACTGGGTGCTGGGACCTGGGCCATCTGTTGGCTCTACCGCCTGGATCCTGGGTGAAGAGGAACAGTCCCAGCTGCAAGCACGGGCCCTCGCCATGAACTGGACAAGGAACAAGTTCCAGACGCTTGGCTGTGTGGTCCTGAGACCCACAGCAGAGCAGCAGCTCGGTTCTAGCCTTTGGCCCAGTGGCTAAGCCCGCAGAACTGCCAGGACAGGAATCCCGGACCAAAGGGGAGCCAGTAAGTACTTCAGTCTCTCTGAACCTGCAGAACCTCTCAGTGGGTTAACAGTGTCTAAGGCCTCCAGCAGACTATTGGAACTCAACCCCACACAAGCCAACAGACCCAACTTCATTGTCCAAGAGGATGATAAACAGACCACACCACTCTGGGAGTGCTAAAAACATGCAGGGCCCCCAGACTGAGCTGTGAAGCAGCAAGACATAAAAGGATGGAAGGTCAAGCCAGACATCCCCTCCCAAAGTACGTGGAGCCCAGCACTAACACAAAATGCAAAGTCCAGAAGGAGGCTACAAGAATGAACAAACGCAGAAAGAACCCAAGCATCAAAAGCTGCTATGGTGACAGGGAAGTCAAGACACAAACACAGAAGACGGTGACTTGTAAACATCTACAAGCAAGACTCAAAGGGAAAGGGCAGATTGGACACAAGTCTAACAAGGATTCCTAGGAGAGCTAAAGCGAGAGTTTAAAAAAAAAGGGTTAAAAAGTGATTTTAAAAACCAAATGAGAGCAGTAGAGAAAACGAGAAAAGAAAGACTAGGGAAGAAAGACAGGAAAAGAGAATGAACAGCTTTGTAAAAGAGGCATAAAACCTTAATGAAGAAAATGACTCCTTGAAAATTAGAATTGGCCAAATAGAAACTAGTAACTCCATGAGACATCAAGAATTGGCATAGCAATGCAAGAGACTGCATTCTGGTTAGCAGGCAAATCGTTCAAGTTTATTTAGGGAGAGTTGCCCTTTTTTTCAGAGTAATGGATCCCAAATTATCAGTGAATATAGTGGCATATTTATACACTTGCAGACCCATAGGAGCCGAAAGAGAGTGGGTTTTAGTGAGAACAGGTAGGGAGCAGGCTTCAAGGTCACATTTGGCAAGCACCCCAGGGGCAACGTTCTTGGGAACTGATGCTTCAGTTTGAGACAAAAATGATCCAATTCAGCTGCTCAGATGTGATAAGGGCGCCAGGAGACTGAATGAATAGGAGTGAATGGGGGAGGGGAGAGACAGGTCTGAAAGGTGGGAGCCAACTCTTGAAAGCCAACATTTGTGAGAACCCACAAAAGGAAAGGCCTTGGGTATATGAGAAAACCCGTTCTTCCAGCTTCCCAAGTTTTCTTCACAAAACAGATCAATCTGGCATCTTCTCATTTCTAATGTGGGAAAAGTAACTTTTTGCCTTCAGTTAGATGAGAGCATTTAGAACATAAGGCAGGAAATATAATGGGAAAGGATTAGGTATATATTTTATCTTTTCCATGATAGACCCTAACTTGATAAAGAACTCTGTTAGTGTCTCTTTTTATAGGTATCCTATCCTAAATTCTATTTTATTCTAGATTCAATTCTATTCTAGATATTTGTATAAATGTTTCCTGGCTTTTTTGTTATAAGGTCTTTTCACTGAAGGAACTATTTTTTTTTCATCTTTATATTCCAAATGCTGTGTGTAGTAAATCATAAATTGAAAGGCTAATTATGTTTACAGAGCCCTTGAAAATAAATGAGAATGTGATGTAGAGTTAAACTCTTATCAGGTGAATGTGTGAAACTTAATATGGCAGAAGCAGCGGGAAAAGTGATCTAAGGGAGGAAGAAAGGACAGAGAGGGAAAGAGCTCTGAAAGCAGGAATGGGGAACAGAGACACAGAAGCTGTGAGAGGCGCCCGTGAAGAAGTGGCACCTCTGACAGCAGAAAGCGTGGCAAACAGGGTGGCCCCCAAAAGGCATGGGGCAGAGGCAGGGAGTGGCGAGGCCAAGCTAGAAACGGCCAGCCCTGGATGCGACAGAATGGGAGGGCCTTGTTCCAGGAAGGGAAGGACCTGTGACTAGGGGAAGGGGATGGACTCTTGAGGCATCACAAGAAATAATGCATCATTCCCGAAGGAGACGTGGAGGATACATACAAAATCTAACCGTGCTGAATGCAGAAGACATTTATCCACGGATGGCGACTGCACAACCCCAGTACTGTATGGAAAACCGCGAAGAAGCGCAACGGGTGACTTCTTGGACCCCTCTCTTATTCCAATCAGTATTAATCAGGGGTGCTGATTATAAGCTCTGCATATTGGGCCTCAGAGCTGGGAACTGCAGATTGCAAGTTCACTTGCCCAATCATAGGAAGCTAACCAGACGCCCTCCACCCTTGTTTTTCCTTGTTACGGGACGGAGCCCTGCGTGCCAGAGGTGAGTCAATTACATGGAAAGCCCCTCAGCTTCTCATCCCTCTATTGGCCGACATGGGAGATAAACATAAGCCAATGAGTGACCTAGTTGCCTGTCTTCGACCTGCCTTTCTAGCAGCCCTCAGCCCATGTGGATGCCTTGACATCCACTCATTAGCCCCACCCCATGAGCCTGTGCATCTGCTTTGGTAGGACCCAAGATAGCGCACTAGCCTGTTTGGCAACCAATGGGATTTTGCATTTTGTGTAGACCCTCCGGGAGGGGCGAGGGCAAGGTCTATCCACCAATCAGATTCTGTATTTTTGGCCCGCTCCACCTGCATCGTCCAGCTATCAAGCATTATAAAACTAAGGCCTTGGAGGCACGAGGCATCTCAGATCCACTGCATTAGAGGGGGCCATGGACCCTTGACTAAAATATCGTTGGCTCAGAGCTCTGTCTCAGTTTTTTTTCTTGCAGATTGGACAAATTTGAAAATCCCCACAGAAGGGAAAGAGTCCTAGGGGCATAAGGTAATGGGCTGCACCCTTTGTTAGCACCTTGGGAAAGGAAAGGAGCCCAGGTGTTATTTTTGGTGTTTTGTTTTGGGCTAGGTAATGGGTTAAGTGACTTGCCCAGGGTCACACAGCTAGTAACTGTTATGTGTCTGAGGCTGGATTTGAACGCAGGTTCCTGAATCCAGGGCCAGTGCTCTATTCACTGTGCCACCTAGCTGCCCCACCCCCACATGTTATTTTTAAAGACCATAAATAAAGGTTACTCTTTCACATGGACTTGTTGAAAATTCTCATTTCTACAGTGCCTTCCACTTACACTACGTGTGGATAGAGAGAGGGACGGAGATGTCCATATTGTCTCCTCCATTGAAATGTAAGACCCTTGAGGACAGGGGCCCTATTTTTGTCTTTGCTTGTATCTATTCCCAGCTCTTAGACCAGTGTTTGGCACAGAGCAGGCACTTGAGGAATGCTAGGTAACAGATTTTTAAATATTTTTGTTGACGTTATTCAACATCTCCCTAAAGTGCTCGCTGAGCCCTGAACTCCAATCAGAGAGACCCCTACCACTTCCTGAAGCATCACTTTCTATGCCTGCTTAGCTTTTTTGGGAAGTTTTTGTGACAACCAGTCAGAATTTGTCCCTTTGAAACACCCACCCTTTGCTTCTCTGGAGCTAATAAACACCAGTTTTCTCCCTCTTCCAGAGGACTACCTTCCGATACTAAATGGTATCCATCATGTTCTCCACAAATCTTTTTCTCTCCAGGCTAAATATTGCTGGACCCTTGAACAGATCCCTCCATGATACAACCCAGAGTCCCTCCCCAACCCTGAAACGAATGCAGCTCCTCAAAGTCCTTAAAATGTGCTAGCCTGAATTGAACACAACCTTCCAGGTGTGAGCAAAGGAGGATCACACTGTGTTTATAACGTCCTCATTCCTGACAACCAGGCCTTTCTTAATGTACCCCATGACTGCCTCAGACATTTTGGCTGCAACATCATAGCACTGATGCATACTGAGTTCACAATTCAATAATAACCAACCCAAAATCTTTTCCTATTGCCATCATATCACGTCTGCTCCATCTGGAATTGTTGAAGTTTTGTGTGTTTTTCAATCCAAATGCAAGATCTAACATCTATTTAATTTTGAAATTTGGCCCCATGTTCTAGACTGTCAAGACACTCCTGGATCCTGATTCTATTATTTGGTATGACCCAGATTGATGTGAACTCAAGTTTCTAAAAATAAAATGTTTATTATTATGAACTTGACAAAAATAAACGAGGATTATAGTTCCTAAGACCACAGAGTGTGAACTCAAAGACTCTTACAGTCCAGCCTCCTCATACAGCACCCAGTGCCTGCCTAACACAAGCTTCATATAGGTTTTGTCTACCTATTTTACATCACTTCCATATATAAAACCCTTGAAAAACAATACCAGTAACTGTGGATTTTGATTATATACAGGTTGTTTTTTAATTACACAACAAACTGGAGGTAGTAGTTCCAAAACCGTCTTGTCTGTGTCCCTGTTTCAGTGCAATGAATGATGACTGCCAATGATGGAGGATGAACCGTGTCTTCCACATCCTAGCAGAGATGCAGAATGAAAGGTCTATTTTCAGACGTGGCTGAAGTGCTACCAGGTTAGCTTGACTGCGTGTATATGTTAAAATAGAAGGCTTGGGGGTGGGGGGTGAGCGAACAGACGTAGATGAGGAGAGGAAGGTTAGTGACAGTGAGGCTAAAGAAAAAAGAACGTCAACAAAATATTTTTTAAATACACAGAAGGGAGCAGAGAATTTGGTAAGTGCAGCATCTGTGTCTCCACTTCAAGAGCTCGGGAGCCTGGGGCACTCCCTTGCAGGCCTTTCACTCTGCCGCTGAATCACTAATGATAACTCTTTAGAGTTGATGACTCAACCCAGTTTTGGACCCATTTAATTCGACACTATCTAGTCTACATTGCTCTATTTTTTTTTTCCACAAAAAGACTTCGTTAACTACCTTCACTCTAGGTTAAACTATACCTACAGCATTCCCTTAACCCCATTCAATCAACAAGCATTTCTTAAATGCCTACTATGTGCCAGGCACTATGCCAAGCACTGGGGATACAAAGAAAGTTAAAAAAAAATGAACAGTCCTTGCCCTCGAGGAGCTCACAGTCTAAGGGGGAGGGGTGGAAACAGCATGTAAACAAGATATAAACTAGTTTAGTAACCTCATCAATCAGTAAAGGAAATGAGTTTAGTCCAGCATAACATGTTCTTTTAAAAATAATTTTCATATGTTTTCATATGACCTCCACCCCTTTCTACCCAGGAAGCCATCTCTTGTAATAAAGAATGAAGATGGGAAGGGTAGGAAGTAAAACCAACCAACACAATCCAGCAAATCCAACAGTGAACACAAGGTTATCTATCCCCAGTCTTCCCATTTCTGCAAAAAAAGGGAGGCAAGTGCATTTCCCATTCCCTGGGGTCAAGCTGGGTCACTAAAATGACACTGCATTTAATTTTCTTGTTCTGTTTATATTGTTGTATTCATTGTCTATATTGTATTGCTGGTTCTCCTTACTTTATCCTGCATCAGTTCAGGTTATCTCATGTTCTTTTGAATTCTTCACCATTTCTTATAGCACAGCAGAATTTCATTATCTATAACACAATACATTTAGCCATTCCCCAATCAACGGGCAGCTACTTTGTGATAGCCTGTTCTTGATGAAGAAATTTATTACATTCAAAATGTTTTGATCCAGTATGGATTTTCTGATGTTTAATAAGGTGTCCACTCTGGCTAAAGCCTTTCCCACATTCATTACATTTAAAGGGTTTCACTCCAGTATGGGTTCTTTGATGTCTAATGAGGTGTCCTCTCTGGCTGAAGCCTTTCCCACATTCATTACATTCAAAAGGTTTCACTCCTGTGTGAGTTCTCTGATGGGTGATAAGGACTGCCCTCTGTCTAAAGCCTTTCCCACACTCACTACATTCAAAAGGCTTCTCTCCAGTATGAATTCTCTGATGATAAATGAGGTTTCCTCTCTGACTGAAAGCTTTCTGGCATTCATTACATTCAAAGGGTTTCACTCCAGTATGAGTTCTCTGATGTCTAATAAGATGGCCCCTCTGGCTGAAGCCTTTACCACATTCATTGCATTCAAAAGGTTTCTCTCCAGTATGGATTCTCTGATGGCTTTTCAATACTTGACTCTCAATGAAGGCTTTTCCACATTCATTACATTCAAAGGGTTTCACTCCAGTATGGATTCTCTGGTGATAAATAAGCAGCCCCCTCTGGCTGAAGGCTTTCCCACACTCATTACATTCAAAGGGTTTTTCTCCAGTATGAATTCTCTGATGGCTTTTGAGTACTTTACTTTCACTGAAGGCTTTCCCACATTCATTACATGCAAAGGGTTTCTCTCCAGTGTGAGTTCTCTGATGAGTAACAAGGATTGCCCTCCGGCTGAAGGCTTTCCCACACTCATTACACTCAAAGGGTTTTTCTCCAGTATGAATTCTCTGATGATAAATGAGCTGTCCCCTCTGGCTAAAGGCCTTCCCACATTCATTACATGCAAAGGGTTTCACACCAGTGTGAGTTCTCTGATGCCTAACAAGGTTGGCCCTCTGGCTGAAGCCTTTCCCACACTCATTACATTCAAAAGGTTTCTCTCCAGTATGAATTCTCTGATGGCTTTTGAGTACTTTACTTTCCCTGAAGGACTTTCCACATTCAATACATTCAAAGGGTTTCACTCCAGTATTTAATTTCTTATGTTTAATCAAGAGTTCCTTGTGACTAAAGCCTTTCCCATATTGATTACATTCGTAATGCTTTTCTCCAGTGTCACTTCTCTGATGTCCGGTGATATTTTGTCTTCTGCCAAAGGCTTTTCCACATTCATTGTGTTCATGTAGCCTTTCTCTAGTATGAATTCTATGAAATTTAACTAGGTCTGAGCGATAACTGAAGGGCTTTCTGCACGAGCTACACTTACCCAAGTTTTTCTCTAAGGAGGATCTATTACACACATTCAGTTCTGAAAAATCCCTGAAGCTCTTTCCAAGTGTCTTATATTTATGGAACCGTTTCTCCACACCTCCCTTCCACAATGCACCCAAGACTGACCCCAGACTAAAACTTCTCCCCAGTGTATTTCCCTGAGGCACATCCCCTTTATTAAATGTTGTTCTAGGAGGGATTGCCACTTGTCTGGACTGCCTCTCTTGGCTACCCTTCGGTTTCTCTAAATTAATATCATCTTCTCCAGCTTCTTGAATCTTTGAACACTGCATGGGATCCTTTGGCAATATTTTCTTGGATGATTCTTCCATGCAAACAGCCTGTATCAGAAGGGAGCCTTTGCTTGTAACCCTGCTGTCCTCAATACAGAGATCTGAAACAAAGGAAGGAAAAGTCACTAACTTACTATTTGTTATGCTGAAAAGAACTTTCATAGAAAGCTTTAGTACCTATCTCTTCTATCAGGAGAAAAATGTTCAATTTGGACCAGGCAGAACAAAACTGTTTAGAAGAAATGAAGCCAAAAACAGGTAAAAAGATAATAACAGAGCACTTGAGTGCTCACACTCAATGAATTAAAAAGCTACAGATGTCATTAAAAAGATACGTCAGCGAGAAAACTGAATTATCCTCTGCAGAACAGAGGAACGTCACTGAAGAAGGGATCAACTAACTCTATTATTCAATAGAAAAAGTATAAAGATTGCAAAGGATAGACAAAACTATCCCTACTTGCTGATGACTTGATAGTTTACTTAGAAAACCTTAGGAAATCAGCAAAGAAACTAACTGAAGCAGTTAATAGCTTTGGCAAAGGTTCAGGCTACTTAATAAATCCACAAAAATCAATAGTATTTCTGTGTGAATAAGGACATAATACAAGAAGCAACAATAGAAAGGGAAATCACACTCAAAATAACTACAAAATGCATAAAATATTTGGGAGTCAATGCACAAAATCTAAAAAGAAATAATAGAAAGGGAGGTGCCAAGAAAAATGAACCCAAATGGCATAAAATTTCTGAAAGCCAGCCCATCAGGGCATATTCCAGACTCAAATGAAATTTTAAAACACCTTGTAACAAAGTAAAGAATGCCCTTCTGCTGACTGGAGGGACAGACATTACTCACTGTTGGGCTGAGCCAAAATAATAAAAACGATGATACCATCTAAACAAATATACAGATTAGCAGCTATTCCAATCAACTTACCAAGGACATATGGGACCTTTATTTCTATCTTTTTGAGGCATAGGCCTAGAAGTGGGCTCTCTGGGTTCAAGTATATGGACATTTGGAAATTTTTCTTGGTTGCCTGTGGAAAGAGGCATACTGATACCCTGTTGATGGAGCTATGAATTGGTCCAATCATTCTGGAAAGCAGTTTAGAATTATGTCCACAAAGTAACTAAAATGTCCATACCCTTTAGGCATATACCTCAAAGAGGTCAAACAGAAGATCACATATATACCAAAATATTCCTAACAGCAGTTTGTAAAGGCAAAGAGCTAGAAACAAAGTGGATGGAGATATATGAGTGTGTATATGTACACACACACACACACACACACACACACATATGAATGCTTTAGTTGATGGTTATTCAATTTTAAATGTCTATTAAAAACAACAAAAATAAAGGAACATACATCTCTTTTCTGATACAAGGACATATGAGGAGAAAGAGAGATATCAGCAAAGTCATATGCTCAAGTGAAAGATACACCTCATGCCAGCCAGCCCCAGGTTCTGAAACCTTTGAGAAGAGCTCCCTGTCCTATCTTGCGAAGGGGAAGACACTTAAAGGACTCTCATCTACCTTTTCTTCACTCACTCACTCACTCACTCACCTGGACAGGAGCATCTTGGGCCTCCTCCCTCAGGCCTCCATGGGGCTTCTCCTCTCTCCAACAGGGAGATCACATCCAGTTTGGAAACAGGAAGCCCTATACATAAGGAGAGAAGTGGAAAATTGCTGGGGACAGGAAGCTTTCTGCAAATTCCCCCTAGTCCCAGAAAAGAGGGAGGCTAGACAGCATAGAAGGTAGACAAGGGGACCTCTGAAGTATGTACCATTTTGTAATGTAAGGGAGGGTAGGTCACAGATCTAGTTCAGGCTTAGAAAGAAAACAAGTTCATTGAACACTCCCAACACTACGGGATTTGGCTCTCTCAAGCCATTAAACGTCAGACATTCATTAAGCATCTAGTATGCATGTGCCAGACACTATGCTAGATACTTCGGATACAGAGGAGAACAGAATCCCTCCTGGCCACGGTGAGACATGACAGGCAAACATCACGAAGATGTCACCAGAGAAAGAACAAGGATGGGAGAATCTCAAGGAGGGGGGTCAGGAAAGGTCCCAGGAAGGAGGTGGTCCCTGAGTTATACAATGGCCTCGGGGAGACAGGAGGTGGGAAGTCAAGGCCGATGTTGCTGGAGAGGTGACAAAGGGGAGTAATATGGCACCAGAGCCAGGCAGTCAGGAGCTTCTAGAAATGGAGGATGGTGGGATCAGACCTGGGATATCCTCTGGGCCTTCATTTTTAAATCTTTCAGCCAGTAAGTACTTATGTGTGTAAAGAGCTACACTAGAGAGATGTAAAGCTTAGCTGGCTTGCCTCGTAGGGCTTCCAGTCTAGGAAGAGTAAAATCCATGTAGAAATCTCTGAAGAAAAGGGGGAGGAAAGGTTTCCCAGAGGAAGTAGTATCCTAATCCCCTGAGATTATGGCAGAAATCTTTGACCTGAGGGTCCAGGGAGCAGAGAAGCTGCAGCCTTGGGGCTGGCACAAGGAAGCTACAGGATTGCCATTTATAACACAGGAAGACCTCTAACCTGGGAACCCAGAACAGAACCAGTCTGCCTACTGTCCATAAAGGAGTTAGGACTCTCCTGGAGGGATAAGCAGTCACTGAGTCACGGGGCAGCTCTGCTTACCCAAGGAGACCAGGTTCTCATAGTTCTCCAACATCACATCCCTGTACAGGGCCCTCTGGGCAGGATCCAGGCGGCTCCACTCCTCCTGGGTGAAGTCCACAGCCACGTCTTTAAACATCACCGATTCCTGAGTCAAACACATTCCTGCTTAACCAGAGCCACTCCTCCTAGTCTTTACTGCTTACCACTTTGTCCTAGGCTCTTATGGACAGCTTTTCTTTATTGCTCATATTCACCCTGAAAAGTCCCTTCCACAAGTAAATCTCAAGAAAACATGTCCTTTACCCCTAAGGCCCCAGACCAGGCTTCATCTCAGAGTTGAGGCACAACCCTAACATCAGCAATTGCTCCAGAAATAGTAATTCCTAGCAGCTATGTAATAGCAATCCCTCTCTACCATTAACCCACACCCTCTGGCAGATGGCCTTGGGGGAAACCAATCCCACAAGAGGCTGGTCACGCTCAGCATTCTCTCCATTCCCAACTGTTAATGGCCCTCTGCTCTCTCTCATAGAGGGATCACTGCTTCTCCACCCTATTGTGGAAACCTGGAACAACATGGTGTCCAAGTTATTAAAATACTGACGATGAACAATGGCAGAGGCCTGCTCTGTTCTCTAACACTCACTTCCATGGATCCATGACCTTTCTGATGATGGCAAATGAAGATTATAACCCACCCATGCCTTCTCAGGCCGGGTGATCCCAGAAAATACCCAACAGACTCATGCAGGAGCCTTTCTCCATGTCTCCTCCTCCTCCTGAGGTGTTTGTACAGCCTGGGGCTAGCCATCTTTTATCCCTTATTCTCCCTACAGGACAGGGCCACCTAAATTTCCAGTTACACTTGTCAAAGAAAAGAAAAAGATTTTCATTGATATCTTTTGTTTTGACATTGCCTAGATGTCCTGTTCTATGCTTCTTCCAACCTCACCTAGAGAACTATCCCTTATAACAAGGTTGTTGGGGTTTTTTTTCAATAGGGGAAGAGAAAAAGAAATTCAGCAAACTTAACAATGTATTGAAAAAATTAGACCTTATGTCCCATGTACTGCATCCATGGGCCCCCACCTCTGCAAAGGAATAGGGAGAAGAATCCCTTCTTTCATCTCCACTTTGACACCAAGCTTGTCTCCACAGTCTCATGATGGTCAGTCTCGACTGACCAGTGGTGGTTCTTTCTATTGACACTGTTGTTGTCATTGCTTACATTGTTTCCCCAGCTCTGCTCGCTTCATTTGGCATCCGTTCATATGACCTTTTCCATTCTTCTCTGTATTCAGCATCTTTGTTGTTTCTGATAGCGTAGTCATATCCCATTCCACATCTCCCCACTGATAGGCAGCTTTGTTTCCAATTTTTTGCTACCACAAAAAGTACTGCTATAAATATTTGGTAGCTATCCAGACTTCCTCATCAATGCTGTCTTTAGGATATAAGCCACTAGTAGTGAAATTTTTGGATCACAGAGTGTAGACATTTCAGTCATTTTATTTGCATAAGTCCACACTGCTTTCCAGAGTGACTGTCCTAATTCACAGAGACCCAATAACACATGCCTGCACCTGTCTTTTGACAACTTCTCCAACAAGGACTAGTCTCATCCCTGCCAATTTTCCGGGTGTGAAGAACTTTAGGGTTGTTTTGATGTGTATTTCTCTATTAGTCACATGAGGCATTCTTTCATTTGGTTGTTAGAATACTGAGATCCTTCTTTCAAAAACTATTTCTTCATCTCCTTTGACTACGTATCTCTTGGAGAATAGCTTTTGGTCTCAAACATTTCGGCTAATTTTCTGCAAATCTTGGACACCAAACCCTTACCTGAGAAATTTAATAAAGATTTTTTTTTCTTAGTCAACCACTTCCCTTCTTATTGCAGATGCATTAATTTTGCTTGTGCAAAAGATTTTCACGTAATCAGAATTATCTCTTTACCTTTTGCAACAGTCTCTATCCCTACAGTTTGGTTAAGAATTAAACTCCCAGCAGGCAGTTTTCAAAGGAAAACAATCAAAGCTATTAATAGTGACAGGGGCAGCTAGGTGGTATACTGGATAGAGTATACTGGAGTCAGGAAGAGCAGAGTTCAAATCTGGCCTCAGACACTTACTAGTTATGTGACCCTGGCCAACTCACTTCACCCTGTTTGCCTCAGTTCTTTATCTGTAAAATGAACTGGAGAAAGAAATGGCAAACCATTATGGTATCTCTGTCAAGAAAACTCCAAATGGGGTCACGGAGGATCAGACACTACTGATAACAACTCAACAAACAACAATAGGGACATGAAAAAAGCTCTAAGTCATTATTGATTCAGAAATGGAAATTAAACCTACTCTGATGTATCACCTCACACCTATCAGACTGGTTAAGAGTACAGAAAAAGAAAATGATAAATGCTGGAGGGGACGTAGGAAAACAGTTTACACTAATGCACTGTTGGCAGAGTTGTGAACTGGTCCAACCAATCTGGAGAGTACTTTGGAACTACACCCACAGAGCTATAAAACTACGTGTACTCTTTGACCCAGCAATATCACTAACCCAGAGTGTCTGTATCCTAAAGAGAGCAAAGGAAAAGGAAATATTTATATTTACAGCAGTTCTTTTCGTGGGGGCAAAGAATTAGAAACTGAGGAGGTATCCATCAATGGGCTGAACAAATTATAGCATATGAACGTATGGAATACTCAAGGGAAGCCTTGTATGAACTGATGCAAAGTGAAGTGAGAAGAACCAGGAGAACACTGTACACGTTAACAGCCACATTGTAATAATAATCAACTGTGAAAGACTGAGTGACTGGTCAACACAATAACCTACCACAATTCCAAAGGACTTATGATGAAAAATGCTCTCCACCTCCAGATGGAGAACTACTGGGCTCAGAGTGCAGACAGAATCATATTTAGTTCACTTTCTCCTTTTTCAGAAACAGTTAACGCAGAAATTTGTTTTGCATGACTATACAAATTTGTAATGGGTTTTATTTTTCTTGTCTTCTCAATGGGAGGGGTAAGGGAGAGGGAGAGAATGTTGAACCAAAAATAAAATAAAACTGAATTTTAAAAAAAAGTATAGACCTTGATTTTAGAATCTGTCAATATCTATTATGGAGACATTCTAGTTCTCATAATCTATAAGCGCGAGGTCATCTCTCAGAACAGCCAGAGGCTTCGAGGGTTAGATCCCCAAAGAAGACTGGAAGGAAAGGGTGCCGCTGAATAAAGGAAGATATGTATCAATACACTGAGAAATGACATGGTATACAATGTGACAAAAGAGAAAGAGAAAGTGAACTTGAATTCACCTGAAATGTGGCTGTGAGGAATCCAAAAGTCACACCCTCCTCAGCCACCTCCATGCTGCTGTCTTGGTGAAGGGCACGGCCTCGAGCTGGACAAGAGAAAGAAACCACGGGGAGACCAACTCTAAAGCCAACCTCCTAAACAAAGCCCTCAAGAGCACCCCAGATGTCTTCATCCAAGCCCATCTTCATCGTCACTCCCACAGCCTAGATCAGCCCTTTAAGGACCCCAGCTGCCACTCACTGCTAAACAAAGTTATGATGACATTTTTTGGACGTTTAGTCTTATAAATTCATTCTACCTTCAACTAAGACTTCACTCTGTCAGTCCTTTCTTTCAGGCACGGCACATAGTAGGCACTAAATAAATGCTTGTTAAATTTATAGATTAATTCAGAGGTCAGGAAATGCTAAAGTACCTGGACTGGGTAATGATATACCCTAAAGGTGAGCAAAGCCAGAAGGGGAAATAAAAGTTGCAGCTAGCAGCTATGGTTATCCTTTCCCAAGCTATCTCCCCAGCCCCCCACCCCAGACAGGATTCTAATCCCCCATCAGCACTTCTGGAATTCTTACCTTTCTCCCCAAGCATTGAGTCCAAGGCCACGTGGTCACCCATCCAATCCTCTCTGGCCAGCCAGGATGACTGCCACTTCTTCTGCCACCAGCAAGTAGTCCCAGGGGCTGCCCCTTCACCTCAAGAGCTGCCCTGGAACTCTGATTAAAGGTCTCAGGACAGGAACCTTCTCCTGTGCTGGAGACATTTTCCTGGAAGACATCGTCTACCACCTTCACCTTCTAGTAAAGCCGGGACCTGGGAACTCAAAAGCAAGATCGCTTCAACTGGGGCTCTTCCCTCTGGGGCTCATCTGAGAACTGTGTCTCTGGTACTACAGGCTGGGGGTCAACTAGGATCCTTTCCAATGAAATCAGGGTTTGTAAAACAAGGATGTCCAATGTCACCACTTCTATCTGACCTGGTACAAGAGATGCTGGCTATAGCAATAAGACAAGAAAGAGAAACTGAGGGAATGACTGTAGGTAAAGAAGAAACGAAATGATCACTTTCTGCAGATGATATGATGGCATTCTTAAAGAACCCTAGAGAGCCAACTAAAATTAATTGAAATAACTTCAGCAAAATTGCAGGATATAAAATAAATCCACATAAATTATTAGTTTCTATATAGTATCAATAAAACCCAGTGGGAAGAGAGAAATTCCATTTAAAATTACTACAGAATGTATAAAATACTTGAGAATCTACCTACAAAGTACACACAAGAATTATATAACTACAAACTGCTGCTTACAGAAACACAGACCTAAATAACTGGAACTGTAATTGTTCATGGGTATGATGAGTCGACATGATAAAAATGACAATTCTACCAAAATCAATTTACTTATTAAATGTCATATTAATCAGACTATCAAAGAATTACTTTATAGAAGTAGAAAAAATAAGAAAAGTTATATTGTGGCCAAAGAGGTCAAAAAAACACAAAGAAATAATAAAAAAAGGTGTGAAGGAAGGAAGCTTAACAGGACCAGATCTCAAACTATACTACAAAGCATTGATTCTCAAAATAATTTGCACTGGTTAAAAATAGAGATTAATCAGTGGAACAGATGAGGTATACAACGTACAGGAAAAAATGAACTTTTCACCTGGTTTTTGACAAATACAAATACAAATACAAAGACCCCAGCTACTAGGGGTCCTTAATAAAGTTCTTTAATAAAGGGGTCTAATAAGACTCACTATTTGATAAAAGCTGCTGGGAAAATCAGACAGTAGTATGGAAGAAATTGGATTTGGATGGACACCTCACTACATATACCATATACCAAGAAGAATTGCATATGTGATTTAGATATAAAAGGTCACATAGTAAACAAGTTAGAGAAACATAGAAAAAATTCTCTCTCAGCTCTCTGGATGGAAGAAAAGTTCATGACCAAACAAGGGATAGAGGGAATCACAGATGATAAAATGGATGATTTTGATTGCATGTTCCATTTGAAAACAAATCCCAAAACCTGAAAAAGTTTTAGAGAGAATTTTATTAAGTCACTTGACAGAGGAGGGTTGGCCGGCAAACACGGTAGTTCCCTTTCATCATATTGGCAAAGATGACAAAGAAGGAAAATAACAAATGTTGGAGGGGCTATGAAAACAAGCACATTGATGTACAGCTGTTGATGGACCTGTGAAATGGGTATAAACATCCTGGAAAGCAATTTAGAATTATATAAAGAAAGTGACTAAAAAGTGACCCTTTAACCCTTTACCACTGTTAGGACGACACCCCAAAGAAATCAATGGAAGACAAAAAGGTCCTATATGTACAAAAATACTGATAACAATTCTTTTTGTGGTGGCAAAAAAAACAAACAAAAACAAAAAAACCCAGAAATTAAAGGATACCCATTAGCTGCAGAATAGCTGAACCCACTGTGGCATATGAGTGGGATGGAATATTCTTGTGCTATAATAAATGAGGAACTAGATGATTTCAGAGACATGGAGAGACTGGCATGAACTGATGCGAGCACAGGAACTGAGCAGTGAGCTAAACCAATACAACGAGCTTCACCATAACATCAATATTACCAAAACAATTCTGAAGACTTTTATAAGATGAAGAGTGAATTGAGCAACACCAGGAAAATCACTTTTAAAACAGCAACACAGCAAAGACACCTTTGAGAGCTATAAGAACTAAGATCCATGCAATGACAATCCAGAAGAGCCAAGGATGGGGCAATGGGGGTTAAGTGATTTGCCCAGGGTCACACAGCTAGTGTCAAGTGTCTGGTCTAAGGTCACATTTGAACTCTGGTCCTCCCGACACCAGGGCTGGAGCTCTATCTACAGCGCCACCTAGCTGCCCGCCATGTTGTCTGCCTCCTGACAAAAAGGTGAGAGAGTCAGGAGGCAGAATGAAGCTTGTATTTTTTGAGCATGGGCAATGAGGGAGCTTGTTTTGTTTTGTTTTGTTTTCCAATGGAGCGGGAGCCGAGAAGAAAGGACAACAGATTTTGTTCAATTAAAAAAAAATCTTAACAAAAAAATAAAAATAATGAAGCACGATCCAATCATATTGCTGTCAATGAAATCTTAATAAACTGACTGCAAATAGGTTTTGCACCATTAAAAAAATGTGAAAATAAACTATTGTTTATTTCATCCTGTTTAAAGTTTTAATTCTTGGTTTGTTTTAAAATGTACAAGATATGTTAATAGTACAGTGTATGACCCATATATAAACACACACATTGACTGGGGGTGGGGGCAGAGCAGGAGGGTGGGAAGGGGGCAAGGAATCACAGCCCTGCAGTTAGACAGAGCCTGGCCATAAAAACAGGATGGTAATGAGTTTCATTCACTCATGAAAGAGTTAAGAAAAACCTACTGTGAGTCATTTACTGGGGAAAATAAGGCCTTATCGGCCCCCTGGAGGTGGGCGTCAGCCACCAGAAGACTAGTCATCGGGAGATGATTTTTTTTGGGGGGGGCACAGTAACGCACCAAGAAGGTCCACTATGGTGTGGAGGGGATATTATTCACTGCATCCACCTGCTCGCCCCCCCCCCAAACAAAGGCACAGGTCTATACAGCATTTTTCATTAGAGGGTGCACCCAGATATTTTTAAAAAGATGAACATTATTGATTCATTAATCATAAAGGATATTATTTTTATCCATAAACTAAGGAAACGGAAACTTAACTAACCTTTACTGTTTTAAAAATTAACAACTAAATCTGACTTTAAAAATATAAGCTTTGCCACAAACTAACTCCTTTCACTCAAACTCTTAACTTAAAATTCAGACCACTTCCCTCGCCTCACCTTCCTCCCTCACCCTCCTTCCAGTCACCCCCACTGCAGGCTACCTCCTGTCCCCCGGCCCCCCACCCCGGTGGAAACAGATCCAGGACCCGAGGGCCGAAGAAGGAGCCCCGGCCCCCACCCGGCCCTACTTCCAGACCAGACCCCGATGCCATCACTGAGGGGAGCTATCACTCCGGAGAAGGGGCCCACCTTTTTCAACAACACCGCCATCAACGGCCACAAGTGGCAGTTGAGACCAGGAGCCTCCCGGAGTGGAGCAGCCCCTCCCTGCCCCGCCCCGATCCTGCCTCCAGCCCCAGGAGACCCCGTCCAGGTGCTGAGACCCAGAAAGGAGGCTCGCTCCACCAAAGCTCCGCTGTAGCCAATTGGTTCCCCATCAGGGACCCGCACGGTTTTCTCGGAGGGAATGACATTCAGGAGGCTGCATCCCGAGGTCCGGGGACCCTTCCATCCAATCCCCGCTGGGTTGTCTCCCCCATTAGAAGGGGAGCAGGTCTTCTACCGGGTCCCCAGCGCTGAACAGGCTTTGCACATTGTAAGCGCTGATGCAGGCTCCATTCATTCACTCATTCCCCTGCCCCACCCCGGCATCGGGAGTTCACCCACTGGGGAACAGAGACTCTCCTTCGAAAGCGTAAAATGCTGGGTTCTGCCTTCGCTGCCCCGCCCCATCCCCACAGAGCCCCGGGACTCACAAGGGATCGCGGCTTCGGCCCTGGACAGAAGGCTCCCTGGGTCCGGCCGAGATGCCCCCGGGGGGCTGAGGCATTGATTGCCCCAGGAAGCATTTCCAATCACCCCAAAACTAGGGGCACCTGAGATGGGAGCGTGTGGGAGGCCGAGACTGCGGTGACCAGCAACCAGGAGACGTCCAGGTAACCCCTGCTCCCTGCAAAGGGGCAGGGCGTGTCTGGGCACAATCGCCCACCTCCCCAGTAGTCTCTCTCAACCGCACTTGGAAATCCACACAGCCCCCACCTCCCTCTCACTCACGGCCCTCCTATCCGTGCTCAGATGGATTCAACGATCAAGAAGCATTTATTAAGCGCCCACGATGGCCAAACACTGCGAGGCATTGGGACTACCAGGACAAACGTGAAAACGGTCCCTGTCCTCAAGGGGCTTACTAAGGAACACAGGCGTGTGCAAGAGGGACGGGGCCCTGGGAGCGGGTAGGGAAGGGGATGCTGGAGCCACGGAGGAGCCCCCGGTCCTGGGAGCAGGGAGTGAGGAGGGGGAGTATCCCGGGCCAAGGGGCCTGGAGGGACGAGGCACGATCGGGACCTTCCCAGAGGTCCGGCGGGGCCAGTCTGGGAAGGGCATTGAACGCTACCCCAAGAATCGTTCCTGTCGGATCCCGGAGGGGACAGAGTTCTGAGCAAGGAGAGGGTCCGGCTTGGATTTGGTGTGGGGCTCCTCCCATAGCCCCCTAGGCAGATGACACCCTGCAGGGATGCTAGTGCACGCAGCAGGAGTGGGGCTTCTGAATGGGGATGACCCGCGACACCCCCCCCCAAACGCATCCGCCTAAGGTCCGCCAGAAGGCCGCGGAAGGGGGGGGGGGCTGGAGCTCTGGAGAGAGGGGTCGGGGTCACCAGCCCGGCAGGAAAAGAGGGCACCCACCGCGAGGGCTGGACGCTGCGTGAACCCCTCCCCTGGTAAATGCTCCATCGGTTCCAGCTCCAATGCAGCCGAGACTGTGGGGTCAGGGGAGCGGGGGCAAGAAGCCACCGGTGTAGACAGGAGCCCCTCCCAGGAAAATGGACCCATGGGCGAGGGCCACAAGAGTGGGTCAGTGGGAGAGGGGCCAGGCTGAGGGAGGGGGCAGGTTCAGAGACACGAGTGACGGGGAGGGGTGTCTGGGCCGGAGGAAGAGGGAGGGCTTCCAGGGCTTAGGGAGGGACGAAAAGGTTGCAGGAGGTCGAGGAGGGGAGGTCAGACCCACGCGTGGACACACCCACGCACCAGCACCTCCAGCACAGGCTTACACCTGCGCGCGCGCACACACACACACACACACACACACACACACACACACACACACACACAAAAACACTCTCCTCAGACACGCACACATGTGCACACACTGGCACACGCGGGTGCGTATGGATGTACGTGCCGCGCCTGCGCACTCTCTCAGTTTCCCCCTTTCCCCTCCCCCCAGCCTCGGCCCTCGGACCCGCGCCGCCCCGCAATCCAGCCCTCACCTGACAGACTGTGGGGCCCCCGCTCTCCGAACCCCAAAAGGACTACTCCCACAATGCATCGGGCTAAGGGGAGGGGGCCGAGTCAAGCCATGGGGTGGGAATGGAGAGAGGTGAGTCTCCGGATGCATTCTGGGAAATGGAGTCCAGCTGCGGGAAGGCGGCCTGGGCGCTCTCTGCGCATGCGCGGTTCCAGACCCTCCTGCCCTCTGCGGGAGTCTGCGCCTGCGCCCTGGGCGAGGTGGGCGGGGCGGTGCGGCGCGGCCTTGGCAATCTTGCCCACAGATGTCGCCTTGGCCTCGACCTCGTTCTTGCTCTGCCCCCTCCAGGGCCTGTTTCCAGTGGAGACATATGTGTATTTCATATGTAGACATGCGTGTGTAGATATGCACACACATGCAGTCTGCATGCTGACTCTAACCGGACTTGCGGTCTGATAAACCCCCCAGAACTTTTTCAAAAGAACTAGTTGTCCAGCTATGCCTCCCCCACCTTGTATTGCTGCAACTGATTTTTTCCAAATAGAAATGCTGGGGACCAGAGTAAAATGTAATTGGCAAGTATTTTTTAAAAAATGAATAAAAATACCATAGAACAAGATAATACTACATTTTCAAACTGTCAGTGTGCTCCAGACCACTGGTGTCAAACTGAAATAGAAACAGGGGCATCAGTTCTACATAAGGCTCCCCAGGGACTGCATACTGACTTAGAAACCCACGTATTAACATTGTCTATGGCCTATTATATTTTTATCGACTTTGTTAGATATTTCCCAATTACATTTTAATCTGGTTTGCCCGAGCTCTGAAGTCAATCAATAAACATTTATGAAGCACCTACTACGTGCTAAGCATTGGCTTGGAGGTAGGTAACCCAGTGGCCATTTGATGCCTCTGCAGATTTAGAGGACCCTTCCCTACACGTGACAGAAGTGGAGAGAGATTCCTGAGGGCTGAGATCAATGCTGTCCTCACTGGACATCCTGGTTAATCTCCTCCTCTGCTAGGGCCAGGTAGATCTCCTGGCGGGAACCATCAGATCTTCCTCCAGAGTTCCATTTCATTCCAATATGGAAACCAAAACTACTAGGAAGGACCTGAGCTATTCCTTTCCTACGTTTGCGGATCTTCATATAGGCCTACCTAGTTCCCAGTGACCTCAGGCTGGGCATGGGCAGTTCAGGGGAAGGTGGGCTCTAGCTGGCCTTGCTGGTGATGCCTCAGACCATGATGGCCACTTACCTGAGACATCCCCATGCCCTCAGGAGATTGTACAGCAAGCTGGCCATGACCATTCAGCAACCAGAGGTAGATGGCAATGTGAACTGTACTCTGAGGAAAACTCGCCAGCTGCCCCTTCTTGGATTGGTATGGTTTTTGTATCCAAGTTCACCAGTTGGGAGGTTGTCCTTGGTATAGATCCTTGCACTGGGACAGGCTGCCCGAAGAGTTAATAACCTCTGCTCTGCCTTATTACTGTGAGGGGAGAAATAGCTCCTCCCTGAGTTCATGTGGTCAGTAACTGCTGCTCCCATACGTATTCCCCACAACACGGAAATTCAAAGGTAGAAACCAAGCCTTTTAGTATTCTGCTCGAGCATAGGTTCAGGCCTCAGAGAATCGCTGAACCCCTATTAGGAGTCTCACAAGCCCTCTTCTAGGCAAAGTGACGTCAGAGTGACAGAGAAGTCATTCATTTACATGTTGTGATCTTGTACATTCCTCTCAGGCCAGGAAAGGTAAAGAGAAGATAGATCTGTAATCCCATGCTTCCTCCAGTGTCATGAAAGTGGAAAAGACTTACACCCCTAAGGAGCCAAGCTGCCTCAAACAAACTTGATAGGTAAACGAAGTCAGGTTGCCGAGTAGACCGTACCTGGAGGGTTTCCCATCAGCTGATTGAGGAAGAGGATCTGCATGTCGCCAAGGAGGCAGGAACCGTAGAGAGGCTTCCTCTGGCTGCTTCTCTAAGGAATATTTAAGGCTCTGGGTCAATTTTCACACCCCTTGGCACAGGGTTTGATCAGGTGAGGTTAATGTAAAGACAGGCTTTTAGTGAACCAAAGATTGCCGGAGGAATGGCCCTGAGTCTCAAATAATAAAAGGAAAATCAAAAATTCCCATTGCATTCCAGATGACCTTGGCTCACAACGAGGATCGGTGACCGCGCGTGAAATGTCATTGCTTTCCTCGTCGCCCCAATCTTTCTGGTGCTGCTGCTCACGGTCACCTCTTAGTACTAAGAGGCCAATTATGCAACTAGCAACGATTTACTATCCACAGCATGGTGCAAACCATCCAGATCTGCGACTTGGGCCTTCCATATTCTTCCTTCCATTTAGGGGGCCTGTATGAAGGAAAGGACCCATAGATTCATGGCCATTTGGGATAATAATTTTTCATCTATTTTTAAATTTTTATTATTTGGGGAGGGGAGTTGGGGTCATTTCTCCTATTGTGAATCCTTCTAAGTGTAATTTAATCTGTAAGCTGACTTAGTTTACCTATAGAGTTAGTTTGATGAAGTTAGGAGGTTATCGAACTGGCTGAAACCTGTCCTATGGGATGTGAAAATTTACTTAAGGCCTCAAACATCCCTCAGATAAGAAGCTACAGGAAGGATCCCAATTGTCCTCAGTTGCTTGGTTGTGTTGGTGACAAGTAAATCTCCCCTCTCAAGCAGCCCATTGTGAACTCTCCAAATGTAGTTTAATCAGTAACTTAACTTAGTTTACCTGTAGAGTCTGTTTAGGTTTGTTTCCTTAGGGGATATATGAGCTTCAGATTCTGCTTAATGAAATTTGTTCAACTTTTATGACTTTGAAGGAATCGTGGGATTTTGAATGTCTTTTTTTTTTAACTTTCATAGCCTAAAAGAATGTATGAGATTGCAATATTTAAAGGAATTATTTCTCTGTCACTCTGACAAAATTTTGTCTCTAAGAAGCCTTCTTAGAATCCTAATCTTGGTTCAGGGGTTATTTTTCTGTATCCCCTAGGTTCTTAGTACTAATTTTGGTGTGTTGGTAGCTTTATTTCAGCATCACTAACCTTCCACAAGAACTCAAAGAGGAGCTATGTCTCCCATAACACCATCAGAACAACGCAGGCAGCTCTCAGAAGAGGAAAGGGCTGCCTCCTCAAGCCACTTGTTAGGTAGGTTAAAGTAGAGATGCCCTCTATGAATGGGCTGGTCCACATGGCGGCAGTGTCCGGGTCCAACTCCTACAGTCTGGGACTCTGATGCTTTTACTTCATTTGAGCCCATTTAACACATGTTGGGAGGAGGGATGGTGAGTCATTAGAACCTTTATATTTTAATTCAATGTCTAGTACTTAAATACTCAGAGATCCCAAATCTCACCTGCCCAACTACCCTAGCTACGAATATCAGAAATGTTATGGGATGGGATTCATGCTTCATTCTCTAAAGTCCCTTCCAACTATCCAACAATGATACAATTAGATTTTAATTAGTTAATTTAATAAAATTAATTAAATTAGATTTCAATTTGCCAACATTGTGTGCAGCCTGAGAACCTTTAAACAAGGATTAACCTGGGGTCCATAAACTTTTTTTAAAAAATATTTTGATAACTGTATTTCAGTATAATTGGTTTCCTTTGTTATTGCACTTAAAAATTTAACTCTGAAGTGGGGCCCACAGAAGGAGTTCACAACACAAAAAAAGTGAAGAAGCCCAGGGGAATTCCTTTCAAGAATCTCCTTCCTTGTGTGCTTTGGATTCACAGTTGTGATCTGTCAGAGATGATTTCCGTATTTTTTTTTAAACACAAGCGGTCTTACGATGAACTACATTCCAATTCTTTGAAGAAGGAAAACTTCCAATTGGTGCTTCCAGAAGTGACGTCTCCTTTCCTTAGCCCTTTGCCTTTGGAAAGAGAGCCACCTCTTTATACCACTGACAGAAGCCCATTCAAGCCAGACTGCTGAATCAGCCGAGAGGTAACTTTTGAGATAAAAACTGGGACGGACCTCAGGGGAAAAACAAAGGTACAATTTCTCGGATTTCTAGACTCAAATGCACAGGCTTGAGGACTAAGGCTTAACCTCTCAAAAAGAAATATATGGATGGAAAAACATGAGGAAGGGAGAAAGCATATTTTAGTAATTCTATTCAATTCACCCTTGCTATGAAAATAATGAGAGATTGTTTCCATAAAGAGATTTAAGGTTTTAGCAACCATTGCTTACTCAGCAAGCTGCCAGAAATGTATTGTCATGGTCCATCTGCTGGTTTGTTTATAAGGGAGGATTCTGTGATGTGAGTGTTTGAGGGGATACAGTGTCATTAGGGAAGGGGTAGGAATGTAAAAAGCATCAATAAAAAAGTTTTAAATTAGTTTTAAAGAAATGCGTGGATAGTAATGACAGTCTCTTTCTCACCTGTTGGACAGCTGCCATTTGAGATTTCCAGGGAAGATGAAATTCAGCATTGTCAGCCAGCTCTTCCTCTGCCTGCTGATGGGGGCTTTCATAGGTGAGTTGGCTTCTGAGAACGCTAACACATGGGGTGGTTAGAGGCAGAGTGAGTAAAGCTCCTTACTTGGAGTCAGGAAGACTCAGCTCAAATCTAATGGCAGATTTTCAGGAGCTTTCTAAGCTTGGGTGAGGCACCTAACCACTGGGAGCTTCAGTTTTGTCTTGGGCAAAGCCATAACCATAACAGCATCTACCTTGGGGCTATTGGGAGGATTGCTGATCACTGGCTGGGAAGGACCTTAGGGTGCCTGCTGTGAGCCAGTGACTGGTTATGCTGAGATAACTAAGATAAAAGAAGCAGAGCCTGCTCTCAGAAGCTTATGTTGAAAAATGATTTTTTTAAAATATAAAGATCATTTTAGATTTACAGATGAGGAAACTGAGTTCCAGGGAGGCTGGTAGACTCCTTGGTAACTTTCCCAAGGTCACGGAGGTAGGTCGTCTGACTCCAGCTTGGGTGTTTTTTCTACTCAAATGAAAGAACGTGCATGAACTGCTTTGAGAAACCTTCAGAATACCATATTTGTGCCACCTGTTGCCTCTTTACTCTAAAAAGTGCTGTGGCAGGCTTCCCTGCTCTTTCTAGCTGACACATCTATGTTAATTCCCATTTTGGGGCCTCCCAACATCCTTGGCCTTTGCACATGAAGGATTCTTTCTGGTGGCTCCAGAAGCTGACACAGAGCTAGCTGTCAGTCATGTTCTTACCCTTCCTGTAGACTCCCCCCTTCCTCTCCCCCCAAGTGATGTATTTCTTCTTTATTTGTAGGTGCCAAGCCAGTCCAGGAGGATGGAGGTAACGGGATGATTCTCACTTCTTACATCTCTCTGTGTGAATGTTTCTTAAAAAGACAGAATTAGAAAATGGGTCAGGGGTGATGGGGCGGTGAGGAGGAAACCTAGGAAGGGGGAAACATTCCATCTTATTTTAGGCAGATGGAAATAGTGGCCATAAATATATTAAGTGGCTGTGTGCATTGTCATTGGTGTCTAGAATCTCTAGGCTGCCCCACCAGACTTCAGGTTGGGAAAGCATGAGTCTCTGGGGGACTCTCTAAATAAAATGGCTGATATGTGTGAAGAGCCGGGGCCCTGGAGCAGGAAGCATGGGGGAGGGGAAAACCTGGCCAGGGCCAAAGTTGGCCTGTGGTGCCCTCTGTTTCCTGTCTCTTTGGCCGCCATGCTGGCTCCCCTCCAGTGCTAGGGTAGTATGGAAGAAACACCAAGTTTGGAGCGCGAGGAGCCGGGTCCAAATCCTGCCTGGTACCTTGAGCAAACCACTCTAATTGCCTGGGTCTTGGTTTCTCCATCTGTCAAAGAGGAGGGTGAGACTCAGTGGCCTCTGAGGTCCCTTCTAGATCTAGACTTCTGTGGTCCTTGGGTTCCTCATTCCCATTCAATGTCCTCTTATAGCTGACAGCGTGCTAGAAGTGGTAAGGATGCTTAACTGGGAGTCAGGAGATGTAGGTCTGAGCCCAGCTCTGAGACTTACTGTGCTGCCTGTCACAGGCAAGTCAGTCAATGTCTTTGGGACACACTGTGCTCCTCCGTGAAATGGGGATGAAGATATCTATACTACTTTCCTTACTGGAGAGGAAACACTTTGCAAAAACTCCCATGGCCAGAGAAATGTGTGTTTTTATCACAGCCTCATTTCTCAGTCTTCTAAGTCATATCATGGTCCAGTAGAAAGAGCACTGACTCGGGTCAGAGGAACTGGGTTCAAATCCCACTCCTGGCAATGGCTGTATGATCTTGGGCAAGTCACTTCATTCCCTTGGGGCTCAGTTTCCCCATCTGTAAAATAAGAGGGTAGATTAGGAGAGGTCGTTTCTAATTCTAGATGAATGATTCAAGTGTTAGGGACTTGGCTGGCTCTTCCTTCTAGAAGAATTTATGTTTTAAAAGAGGGGCCCAGAGGGAACAGCACAAAGAGCAAAGACATGAAGCATTAATGGTGGGATTTAGGCACGAGGCTTGGCGGATTTCAGGGCGAGAAAGCTTTTTTGGCCCAGAACCTGAAGCCAAAGAAGTCACAAAAAGTAAGTGGTTAAGCAATCAATGAAGCATCCAGGTGGTGCAATAGACAGAGCACCAGGCTTGGAGTCGGGAGGACCTGAGTTCAAATCCAGCCTCAGACACGTACTAGCTGTGTGGTCCTGGACAAGTCACTGCACCCTGTTTGCCTCAGTTTCCTCATTTGTAAAATAAGTTGGAGAAGGAAATGGCAAACCACTCCAGTATCTCTGCCAAGAAAAACCCAAATGGGGTCACAAAGCATTGGATGCAACTCAGCAACAAGGATTAATTAAATCTTATACTGGTCTAGATACCAGGGGTACAAAACCCAAAATGAATCCATCTCTCTCCTGGGAGAGCTGACATTCTAGGCATTAATAAGGTTGCACAGAATATGTGCACAATACATACAAGGTCATTTTGGGAGCAAAGACTCCAGGGCTGAGGGCATCGGGAAAGCCTTCATGAACCAATAGGTGCTTGAGCTAAATCTTAAAGGAATCAGGGGATTCTAAAAGGCAAAGTGAGAAAGAACGGGACTCGTGGCCAGAATTCCAGTTACTACTTGGTCCCCTCGTGACCCTCCCTGGTCTTGGTTGAGTCAAAGGAGGAGGTGAAAGCCCATGGTGCCTAAGCTCCCTCCCAGCACTACACCCCAGAAAGCCGGTAAGAAGTTGAGTTAGGGTGGATTGACCCCCACGGACTAAAGGCCCACGGCCGCTGATTTCCCATGATTGCATTCAGGACCGGCTGCAGCTGTCCCTGCCCCCTGCTTGAGCGCGTAGCCGGGACAGCGCGGGAGGGAGCCTGTAAATAAACCAGCTCTGGTCACGCGGGGCCCGCGGGGTGCGTCCAGCAGCAGGTTTCCCGGCGTGGCCCTCTCCCCGTTACAGTGCAGCTACTACAGCGCAGCTCCCTTCAGGAATAAAGATTTTCTTCTTTGAGAATCGTTTGCTTTGCCGAATGCCAGCCCCCGGGCGCTTCTCTAAAGCGAAAGGTCAGCAGTTTCTGCTTCCCGTCCCAGACCACGGGGCCCAAGTGCTCTGTCCTGGCTTTGTGTATCTCCCTTCCCTGGAGACTGTGCGGCAAAGTGGGGGCGCTTAGTTAGACAGAACCAGCTCGGTTTCTTTTGAATGTTGTGAATTTTAAAGGACTTGGCAATCCCATTTGGGCTTCTCGGTATTAAGTTACCTCGTTCATTCATGGGGAATTACAGCCCTAGGTGAGAAGTGCTATGAAATGAGGGGACTATGCATGAATCGATGGCCAACAGCTGCTCCTTGGGTCCCTCCACTGTGGCCAGACCTACTCTTGAGGGATCTGGGCACACGGAGGTTAAGGAGCATACAATTAGTGAGTGTCTGAGACGGGATTTGAACCCAGATCTTACCAACTTCAGGTAGAGTGCTCTAGCCACCATCCCTTACCACCTCATTGCTCACATCTACCTTTTGTTTCTATGAAAGCCGTTCTCTAGATGGCTGGTTCTGACTCCTCTCCATTGTGACAGAAGTGGCTTCCTCTGTGTTCGCCTGGTTCCTTTTTCCATCCTCAGAGGAGGCAGAGGTTGGCTACCCTCCTGTGATCAGATTCCATATTGTTTAACCTCAGAGTCCAGTGGCCTTTTCTGAAACATCTCCTAGGGCCTCAGAGATCCTCTAGGTCAACCCCCTCATTTGACAACTGAGGAAACTGAGGCTTGCCCAAGGACACAGAGGGAATGCGCATCCAAGGTGGGGTTTGAACCCGGGTTCTCCCATTCCAGTTAACAATCTTTCCTCTCTACCATACTGCCCCCAGGAGGCCAGATCCCAAAGCTTTGAAAACACCCAGCAACCTCCCTCATACCTTTGGACGCCCAAGTTAACTTTGGGCAGGGATAACAGGAAGGTCGTGCATTCATTCCTTGTCTCTGTTCCTTGAGATTAAGACCGATTTATTTTTTGTTTCTGTATCCCTAGCCCAGACTAACACAGGCCTAGCACACAGCAGGCACTTAATAAATGCTTGGTGGTTGATCTGCTGACCAGTTGGTGATCCTGCCCAAGTCCCACCAGCTGAGGCACCTCTGTGAGCCTCAGTCTCCTCCACTGTAGAATGACCTCTGGGATCCCTGCCAAGTCCAGATAGATGAACCCATGGCCCTTCAGAGATCACTGAGGCTCCACGCCATCAGGCACCTTCTGCTCATTCCCGCTCTGCACCTCTGTTTGTGTGGCTGGTTCCCTCCTCTCTCCATCCAGACCCTTCTATTTCTGAAGATTTGAGAGCCTCTCACCAGGGGCAATTAGGTAGAGATTGATGTGTTAGACTCAGAGTCAGGAAGCTCTGAATTCAGATCCTACCTTAAACATTTATCAATTGTGTGACTCTAGACAAAACACTTGGGCTCAGCCTCAGTTTTCTCATCTGTACAATGGTGGTAACAATAGCACCTACTTCCAGGGGTCCTGTAAGGATGAAATGAGATGTGTAAAGTACTTTTCAGACTAAAGGATTATAGACATATTAACTATTATTTTTATTCTCTCATGTCCCATGGCCCTTCTTGCTTGGACGACACGTACAAGCGCTCAGTCATATTACATTTTGTGTTGTTCCTTTCTTGTGCCACCCATGTAGGTCTTCTGTTGTTGTTGAGTCATACCTGACTCTTTGTGATGCTATTTGGAGTTTTCTTGGCAGAGATGCTGGAGTGGTTTGCCATTTCCTTCTCCAGCTCATTTTACAGATGAGGAAACTGAGGCAAACAGGGTGAAGTGACTTGCCCAAGGTCACACAGCTAGGAAGTGTCTGAGGCTGGATTTGAACTCACAAAGGTGAGTCTTCCTGACTCCAGGCCTGGTGCTCTGTGCACTATGGTGCCCCCTACTGCCCCTTGTGGGTCTCCTCTCTCCCAACTCTGGGAGCTCCAAATAAGGCAGAATAGTGTCTTCTGCCATTGTGCCCACAGTCACAACAATTCCTATTTTGACAACCACACATCGAGGTCTGCCCCCAAGTTAGGCCGTGTAAGAAGTATTGTGCCAGGGCAGCTAGTTGGCACAGTGGATAGAGCGCTGGCCCTGGAGGGGGGAGGATCTGAGTTCAAATCTGGCCTCAGACACTTGACACTTACTAGTTGTGTGACCTTGGGCAAGTCACTTAACCCCATTGCCTCACCCCCCAAAAAAAATTGTCCCCATTTCACAGATGAGATCACTGAGGTTCAACAAATGAAGGTGATGTTTCTGAAGTTATACAACTACTAAGTGTCTCAGACTCAGGTCTTTTAACACCAAGAACAACGTCCTTTCTGCCAAATCAAAAATTATTCTAAAAAGACCTGCTGCCCTAGATCCGTGGCACAGGGACTCAGAGGGCCTGGGTCTGAATCCGGCCTCTGCCCCTTACTGTCACCCTGGGCAACCTCTCTGGGCCTCCATTTCCTTATCCGT
Organism: Phascolarctos cinereus; assembly: GCF_003287225.1. NCBI lineage: Eukaryota > Metazoa > Chordata > Mammalia > Diprotodontia > Phascolarctidae > Phascolarctos > Phascolarctos cinereus. The sequence goes on along the minus strand of NW_027555958.1, from coordinate 10,113,732 downwards.
AAAATGGGGAGATTGAGCTAAGAGGTCCCTGATGTCTCCTCTCCATTCAAGATGCCTTGGCATGATCTCTTCTGGGTATCTAGCCTGCTGCGGAGTGGGGCCAGCTGGGGGCAGGGTGCATAGTGTGTGGGACTGGGAGCCAGAAGACCTGAGTTTGAATCCTGCCTCAAGTACTTCCTGGCTGTGTGGCCGTGGGCAAGTCGTTGAACGTCTCTGGGCTTCAGCTTTCTCAGCTTTCTCACCTTTCCCACCTGAGGATAACAACAGCACCTACCTCTTAGGGTTGTATGAGGATCAAATATGTGTAAAGAGCTTTGCTATAGGATTGTTAGCTATTATTGTTATTTTCTCTTTCCACTAGATCCCTTCGCAGAGCTGCCGGCCTTGCCCTACTGGCCTTTCTCCACCACAGACTTCTGGTCCTATTTCGAATACTTCCAGACGCTGGGAGCCTACCATCAGATCAATGATCTGGCCCGGACCTTCTTTGCTCATTTTCCCCTGGGCACCACCCTGGGTTACGATGTCCCTTACCAGGAAGACTGAATCTTTTTCCAGGCTCCCTAGAACAGAGACCAAGGAATTTCAAGCCAACGGGTCAATTTCCTTTCCTCCTAAAATGCACGACCAGAACATAAACACTTAGTAAACACTCGATTAAATAGAAACAATGCTTCTAGAGGGGGACCCCCGTCATTAGTACAGTGCTATTTTCCTCTCTATAAAGCTCCAAATAACATTAGTGTTGATTTCTTGGAGCAATCTTTGTGCTAAAATATTAATAAAGACATTTTGAATGGACTATTGTATTGCGTTTGTCAAGGGTGAAAATGTGATCTGGGAAACCCTAAAAGAACAAAGAGGCCACCAACGGGCAGCTCGGTCTTAGTTATTCTGATGGAAGTTTAACATAGGGAGGACAGGAGCGGGGAGTCCCACGCTCTCCTGCCCTGGTCAGACTAACTCTGGAGCAGGGCGCTGCGATCTGTCTGCCCCACCCTGAGCGATGCCAGTGAGCCCCACCAAGTTCGGAGGAACGTGAACAAGATGGTGAGGGGTCTAGACAGCAGGTCGGATGAAGAATGATGGAGGGCAATCCGGGACGCTTAGCCTTAAGAAAAGACAGAGGTATTACAGGGATATAGAACTGAAAGGCTATTTGTAAGTGTAATCAGTCATTCTGTTTAGACAGCAGAATGAAGGGAAATGAAGAGGGTTGTGTGGGGTGGATTTTGGCTCAATGCAAGGAACTTTCCAGCAATTAGAACCATTCCACCAGAGCCAGGGCTTGTACATCAGTGGCATAACCTTGGAACGCTGAATCACTGCCGTGTCCCAATCAGCCACCGAAGAAGGGCTGCTGCCAGAGGTTGTGAGGTCCTCGTCACTGGAATGGTTCAAATAGAAGTTTGAGCGTGTGTCCTGCACCTTGTGAAGCAGACTCTTGCATTGGAAAGAGATTGGAACAGAAGAAGCAGGATGGTGCCTCAGACAGGGTGCTGATTTGGGCTCAGAGGACCTGGATTCAGATCCTGATCTGATGTTAGGCTAATTACCTAAATTTTTTGGGCAGGAGAGAGGGGAAAGCTACATTGGGACATGTAGGTAAAACAAAATAAAATCAATCAAAATGGATTAAAAATGAATAAGTGCTTTTGGCCATCCCCTCATGACATGACCTCAGATGATGCCTTTGGAGGACTCTCAGTCTCGGGTCTCACGGGCATCTCCTTTGAAGACCTGAAAGCTTTAATTTAGCAGAAGTGGGGGTGATGTCGCAGGCAGCGGTTTTAGGGTGGCTGGTTTTTGATCCAAAGGAGACTCTTTCTGGCTTTCTCTTTTTCTTATGAAAGTCATAGAATGTATCAAAGGTTTTCCCTCTTGCATTCCTTTTGAGAAGACAGTCGATTGGCTTGATTTCTGACCGTGCTTTTATTAATGAAGACAGCAAGTAAATAGTTAAGCAAAAGTCAATAGTAAAGAAGACAAGAGTCCATAGTCCTCGAAGACTGGGTTTGCAGTTTAAAGTCTGGAAATCATTCTTCGGTTGCTTCTATTCATCTCTATATACCATGAGAGGTGACATGTTAGAGTCCAAAAATACCCACATTTTTTCCACTAAGGTTTTCTTTGGCTACAGCTTCTGCTTCCTGCATCTCCTCTCATTACCTGCTCAAGCATTTCAATTTAATCAGACTTCAATAACACTGAGAAATTTAGGGGCAAAAAGTCTCTGATGTAACTTGATCTAGCTTCTAAACTTACTTTTTGTCTCCCCATCTCCCCTCTACAGTATCTACAAGCAAGCTATAGCTGCTTAATTACAGCCCAAGCTTAGGGAAGACATGAACCATAAAGACTTCAAATTTCAGGAACCCACAGCTCACTTAGGGAGGTGCTTTGCCAAGGCTAGAGGGGTGAGGCTTGGCCAGATCTCCAAGGATGCGTCTCATGCAGAGTAGAGAACAAGGAGGCTAGCTATAGTAAAGAAGCCAAACAACTTTCCCCCCTTCTCCTAAAAGTCTTTTATTTGTTTATGGTTTTATAAATGCTCACTCTGAGGATCAAATGATTTACATATGTAGAGCACTTTGCAAACTTTAAAACAGTATATAGATGTCAGCTGTGTTCTATATATGTGTGATATAGCTACATATTTATAAACACTCACATTCAGCTGTAAGTGCCAAAACTGATGCCAATGCCCAATACCATTACTTCTGGATTGGATTAGCTGTGACACTGTGCCCATTCACTGGTGCAGATGACAAGAGATAATGCCTAACACCTTAGAAATTGTTTACATCTCTTTCTTAAAGTATAACTGTTAATTTTAAATTTTATCACTGGGGATATATACAATTCTGTGTGGTGACTCAGAAACAGAAATAGTAAATGGTAGAGGTTTTATTTTTAGGTTTTCAATATTTACATATGACTCATTTTTTGTGTTTTCTTGCAACGTTTAACTCATTGGCTAAGCAGGAGGCAATATGGAACTTTAGATGGCCTTGGAAGCCACTGAAAATGACAGTTTATGCAGATTTCTTTAACAGTAATGATATTATAATTTGGGATGACATTTCTTCTTAATAGTTCATCAAGTCCATGTTACATGTTTTTGTGATATTGGAAATCTGGACCATAGGATAGTTCAGATACCCATTTACAGAATAAAATAAGGTAAAGGAAATCACACTCTCCTTCCCTGCAGGGACGCCTTTGACAGCTGCAGCTTCCTCAGGGACCTCTGAGACAGCCCTCCTCTGATGGCTGATTGGGACACAGCAGTGACTCAGTGTTCCAAGGTTATGCCACTGATGTACAAGCTGTGGCTGATCTCACCTACCAAAATGAGCGTAGCACAGAATGCTTGTCATCCAAGGACCAGCCAGAGAGCTCATTCCCAGAAGGCTGCTTAGCAGCTAGCTTTCTTTAGACTACAGCACCTCAGGAAGATTAGCTAGTAAGGCATGAAGGGGTCACAGTCTTCTTTAGAATACACACAAGGATGAAATCACAGATCTTGGGAAGGAATCAGATTGAGATTTTCACCAAGGATAGCCGCTGACCTTGGGTTCCTCTCTGTACTGTGCCACAGAACTAGAAACAATATTTGTTTTGACTGTCATACAGTCATTATAACATCCCAGGATATATAGAAAAGAAAATCCTGATCCAAATTATGTTCCTTGTGGTGAGGGATTAATTTAATTCCTAGTACCCAGGATAATAAAGACTTTTCACTTTCATGAGGCAATAGTGAATTCTGTTGTGAGCACATCCACAAAGCACATGCTTTATGGGCCACAGAAGAAGGCTTTGAAGTAGCCTCCATATCAATCAATTAGTCAACATTTATTAAGCACCTACTATGTGCCAGGCACTGTGCCACCCTCAAGGAGCTTACAGTCTAATGGGGGAGATAACATGCAGACAAATATATACAAAGCAAGTTATGTACAGAATAAAAATAATTAAAAGAAGGAATAAAGTTTGTTGGAATAGAATTTGACCTGTACTGTTGCTTTTGAAAATCAAGAACCACAAAGACCCTTAAGTGGGTTGAGCTAGTAATTAAATAAAAAAGCAGCTAAGTAGTGCAGTGGATAGAGCCCTGGGCCTGGAGTCAGTAGGACTTGAGTTCAAATCTAGACTCAGACACTTACTAGCTGTGTGACCCTGGACAAGTCATTTCACCCTGTTTGCCTCAGTTTCCTCATCTGCAAAACAAGTTGGAGAAGGAAATGGCAAACCACTCCAGTATCTTTGCCAAGAAAAACTCAAATGGGGTCATGGAGAGTTGGTCACGACTGAGAAGACTCAACAACAATACACAGTCTTACTTCCGTAGAAATTAAAATTGAACCAGAGAAATGTAGGCATTTTTCACATAGCAAACAATTAAGCCTCCACAAAAATAAAACACATAGAATTTTTAAAACATTCACTTGTCTGGAAAAATCAAATCAAGTGGGCACCAGAGCCTGCCAAGGAGAAGAAGGTAATGCAGTTTTTCTGCTAGATTTTGGGGGCGGTGATACAACCAATATTTACTCTTCTTTCAATTCAGTTAGCAACAAAACGTCTTGTATCCCAGCTCATAATTATGTCATGGTCATCATTTTACACATGTGACATTTAGACCAAAAGGATGTAACTTGTTCAGTTCTGGTTCCAGTTTATTCATCAGATGAGTAGAAATGTCCTTGTCCCTGTGTGTGGGTTATACTCATGATTTAATGGGCTTCCATCCTCCTGCTACAGATATCTCATGTCCAACAAGATCTTCCATGTAGCGTACTTCACAAATCCCAAAGAATGACAGAAACTGTGAACTACAATTTTTATTGTTCTGTGTAATCTAATTATTACAAATGTGTGGCGATCCAAGATTTGTGTCTAAGGAGCATGACACAGAATGTCAGTGTTTAAACTCTGTACTTCTCATAAAAGTATTCTTACTTTTTAGTAAAATGCGATGACCTCCTTCCTTCTTGCATAGCTAAGTCTCCAGCCATAACTCCCTTGAGCATTTCATTAATTCAATATACATAACGAGCATTCATTAAGCACTCTCCCATGGCTAGGTGTTGTAGCGGACAAAATGGCATACAATGATGAAGTTAATTTCCTCCTTAATAGTGTATCAATAATTAGAATAAATTGTTGACTTATTTAATGGCATCTCCAGATGCCTATCTTTTCTTCTACTTAATTCGTTCTTGTTTATGGTTTGCTTGGAAATCAGGTCCAGGCACCCATGAGAAGTTAATACTGCCAGTTATGATATTCAAAAGTCCATGATTAAATTGCACAACTCTGTTTAAAAGCAAAGTAAGCAACTTCTTGTTCAGAAGCTGTGTGAATATTTATCTAGAATGAATAGTTGCTGGGACAAACTGCAAGTGTGCTGGGGCTCTGGGCACATACTATGCTCACTGGGGAGAGGTGGGCAGCTGAACAAGGGAGCCTGGTGCTTTGAACAGTCCAAGTGTTCTCCAAAGAATAACAAACAGATCTATTTTCAAATATAGTTTCTGGCAAGACTGTTGGTATTTTTGCTTGCTTCATATTTTGGGTACTGTTGCTGAAATAAAAGACACAGGAGCATGGGTCTCTATAAGTCACAGACAGAGTTTGTAGGGAAATATTAATCTGGACTTAACATCTTCTACCCATGTTGAAATACTTGCTAGTATTGGAATACATTGGAAAGATGGTTGAATTTGCAGATATAGGACCTGAGTTCTAATTTCAGCTCTGCCATTTACTATTTATCTGACATTTAACCTCTCTGAACCTGGTTTCTTCTGTAAAAATGAGATTTGATCAGATGGCCCCTAAGATTCTTCTGAGTTAGAGATTTACGATTCTATCATTCGTGTCATAAATGAGCCTATTAGGGCAGCTAGGTAGCACAGTGGATAGAGCTCCAGCCTTGGAGTCAGGAGGACCTGAGTTCAAATCTGGCCTCAGACACTTGACACTTACTAGCTGTGTGACCCTGGGCAAGTCACTTAACCCCGATTGCCTCAACCCTCCCCCCCCAAAACCCCAAACATAAATGAGCCTATTCAAATGCATCAAATTCCCACCACACACACACACACACACACACACCAAACCTGATGTGACTATGGGGGGAAAAATAGGCTTATAGATATAGGGCTAGAAGGGACCTTAAATGACATTATAGATGTAGATATAGATATAGAATCCTAGAGAAGTTGACTTGCTACAGGTCCCAGGGGTAGTAATGGAAGAGTTAGGATTTGAATCCAGGTCCTGAGTCCCAAACTCCCATTCCTCTGCTGTGCCACCCTCCCTTGCACGTTGTTGTTTGTCCTTAGTTTGAAGAGGGCCAATGAGATCATAAAGCGTCCCTGGCCATTTGCTCATTCCAACCTGCATTGGTAGAGGGACTTCACCATATTAACAAAATCATTGAATTGGTCCAGCCATTCTGGAGAGCAGTTTGGAACTGTGCCCAAGAAATCACTAGTCTTTCGACGTTGTTTTCCTGTATATGATTGCAGTCTTGGTGTAAATAATCCCCCCAGTTCTAACACAGAATCTCTTAAGCCTCAGGAGAAAAACCACATTTCAGTGAGGTCTTCTTTGCTAACAGATTGACCCAAGTTCTATTTTCTCTAACTTAAATTGCTCTCTCCATCTCTGACATGATGACTGTTCATTTAAGGGGGAAAAGAATACTGGGAGGATAACAGTTAACTTGTTGCAAAAGGAGTGACGTAGTGTAAGGGAACCCCACTTAAATAGCTTTTTTCCTGAGAGAAAAGAGGACAATTTTCCTCTGTGAGAGGGGGATGAGCCACCATCTTGTGAGAAACTGTCAGTTTTTAATGATCATTTTTGTGAGGTTGGAACTGTGAAGAATCCATGAGAGCAGGACAAGATTCAGCCATTAGTGAAGAGAACTGAGTGTAATCTTATTTTACAAGAGACATCCCACAGAGAATTCCAGACAGACTTGGATCACCATCCTGTTTCCAAGATTGAGTCATGGGAATAACCTGATCTGTCTTTCCGTGCAGAAGTGACTCTGTGAACTTTTCTTACTGCTAATACATCACAAATATTTATAATTTGCTATTGTAAAAATAACACGAGCACTAACACTGGTGTTGTCTAAACAGAAGACCAGGAAGTCTGAGACAGGGAAAGGCATATATGAGAATAGCTGATTCTCCGGGCCAACTGGAATGAGGACATGGAGCTAATTAAGAAATATTTTTAATTTTTATTAATTTATGCAGAAAATACCTTCTTGTTTGCCTTAGAACACAGTCTGACAATTAAGAGGGAAATACAGCAATAGCAGGAAAAGCAAGGTGAGGGCTCAAGTGCCTTTCAACTATCATATCCATATCAGGGTCATCCCATCCTGGCTACACCAGGTTAAGCATCTACATTGTTTTTGACATCTGGAAATGCAGAATAGAAATATTATATATAATGTCTCTGAATTGATTGAATAAACAAACACTATATAAAGTTTGAATGAGAGGTCAAGCTTTTCATAGAATTAGGTGACTGTGATTGGGGTGACATAATCAGTATGTGAAGGACTGTCATGTGGACGAATCTGACATTCTGTTTTGTCAAAGAGCAATGGTTTGAAGCTGCAGAGGCAACTAGGAAGCCCTGACTCTCTGATTGTACTAGATTTTATACTTAGGAGACCAAAAAGTTATGTCAGTGGATCAATACCTAGTCTCTGGACCCACTGAAGTCTTAAAGCTGGTCTCATTGATTTTTTTTTAAGGCATAACTAGCTCAGTTATATGGCAGGGACCTTAGATTTGCAAAGCTAGCCTGGCCTATTTGATGCAGATGTTGCTGAATTGAAAACTGAACTCACCCCCATATCTAGGAGGTCCCAGAACAGTAGGTGAGACCATGCTCAACATCACTTACAGCAATCCAGTCCAGACGTCTTTCCATCTGCCTTGACGTCAAACCACTTCTCCCTCCCTAACGTAGCACCACTGGACAGACAGAAAAATGCCTCCAGTCACAGAGGGAATGAATCTTAGTTTTGGAATTCCCACCTCGGTTCAAACTTTCTCTGTTGGTGAGTGGAATGAGCTGTAAATGCAACAACCATGCTGCTTGCTTACCGTCATCTGCTCCAGCCAACTTTGCAGCCATCCTATTTCCCACACAGACCTAAAACCCTAATTTTTGTCTTCCCAGCTGCATTGGCTAGCAAGTGCTTCATACACAATTATTAGATTGCTGGGGCCTGACTTGAGGAGGACTCCTTAAAGGTAACCCACTATCTCCTAAGGCAGCCCATTCCTCTTTTGACAGTTCTGATCATTAGGAATTATTTCCTTACTATCAGCTGAAAAATATTTCAATGCGTCCCATCCCCTTGCTGAGTTTTGACTCTGGGGGGCAAGCAGAACATGCCTGATGCCTCTGACTTGACAGCCAATCAAATTCTTGAAGAAAGCTCTCATGACTAACTTGGAAGTAGGTCTTGTTTTTGCAAATTGCACCTGGCACATTTGGGTGCTTAGCAAATGGTTTACTGATCAGTTCCTTTTCATCTTGGCCTTTACTGTGCTCAGAAAACCACAGGACTCAAATATTTCAAGATGACTCTTAATGTAGAACAGAATGCCACTGACAACGTTGTTGCTCAAAGGAGAACATTCTGTCTTTCTAAAGGTTTTATCGCATCACTGCCAGTCTCCATTCGCCTGTAGAACAGCAGTGAGCTTCCAATGGTCTCCCTGCTTTAAGTCTTTTCTCATTGCCTCGACTCAGGTAAACTGAATCTCCTGAAGTATAGGTCTGCTGTCACTCCACTACTCAGTCAACTCCAGGTGTTTGTCAACAAGCATTTATTTCCATTAACTTTAGGATTAAATATAGTCTTTAGTTTGACATTTTAAACTTGGCAGCCTGGCCCCTTTCTAGATTTATTCTGCTCCATGAACTCAATTCCTAACCTAGTTACTCAGGCCTCCTTGAAATTACATACACACACACACACACACACACACATGCACACGCACACACACGACCCACCACCCCCCATTTTTGGGTCATGGTGCCATCTGACTGTCACATTTGGAATGCTGTGACTTCTCACCTCTGCCATTTAGTTTCCCTGACTACCTCCAAGAAGGCTCAGATCCCACATTCTGCGGGAGACCTTTCCAGGTTCCCCCAGCTGATGGTGCCATCCCCTCTGTGATTGTCTTCCACCTACTCTGTACGTATCTAGCATATGTTGTTTCCAAAGAATCCTTCAGGAGCAGGGATATTTATGCTTGGCACAGTACCAGGCACATAATAAGCATTTAATAAATGCTTACTTATTGACTCCCAAAGGTTTCTGTATGCCTGTATCCCTACTGAATTTCATCTTCTTAGAATTTAGCCCAATGTCCAAACTGGTAAAGATCCTTTCGGAGCCTGACTTTACCATACAGTATGTTAGCAATCCCTCCCATTTTCGGATAACCTGAAAATTTGATTATTGGGTCATCTAAGTCATTGGCTTCAATAACATAGAGCCAAGCACAGATCCTGGGGTATTAGATCAGATGTCTCCTGCCACACTAATATTGAACTGTTTTGTGCTATTCTATGTACTATTGCATTCAAAATGTTTTACTCCTTTATGATTCCTCTGATGTCTAATAAGGTATCCCTTCTTGCTGAAGGCTTTTCCACATTCATTGCATGCAAAGGGTTTCTCTCCAGCATGAATCCTGTAATGGCTTCTGAGTAGTTCCTGGTCAGTGATGGCTGTCCCACTTTCATTATATGAAAAACATTTCTTTCCAGTATGAATTCTCTGATGTTTAATAAGATGTGCCCTCCTGATAAAAGCAATGCCACATTCATTACAAGAAAATGGTGCCTCTCCAGTGTGAGCTCTTTGATGGCTAATAAGGTTTCCTCTCTGGCTGAAAGCTTTCCCACATTCATGACATTCAAAGAGTTTCTCTCCAGTGTGAGTTCTCTTGTGTCTGTTAAGGCTTCCCTTTACACTGAAAGCTCTCCCACATTCATGACATTCAAAGGGTTTTTCTCCAGTGTGAGTTCTCTGGTGAGTAACAAAGTGTCCCCTCTCACTGAAGGCTTTCCCACATTTATTACAAGCAAAGTGCTTCTCTCCAGTATGAGCTTTCTGGTGGGTAATAAGGCTCACTTTGCATCGGAAGCCTTTTCCACATTCATGACAAGCAAAGGGTTTCTCTCCAGTATGAATTCTCTGATGAGTAATAAGGTTTCTCCTTTCACTAAAGGTTTTTCTGCATTCACTACATTCAAAGGGTTTCTCTCCAGTATGAATTCTCTGGTGTGTAATAAGGTGCCCCCTTTGGCTAAAGCCTTTTCCACATTCATTACAAACAAAGGGTTTCTCTCCAGTATGAGTTCTCTGATGGATGATAAGGCTTGCCCTTCGGGTAAAGGACTTTCTACATTCATTACATGAGAAAGGTTTTTCTCCAGTATGAGTTCTCTGATGGATGATAAGGCTTGCCCTCCAACTGAAGCTCTTCCCACATTCATTACATTCAAACAGGTTCCCTCCAGTATGAGATCTCTCATGAGTAATAAGGCTGACTTTGCATCGGAAGCCTTTCCCACATTCATTACATGAGAAGGGCTTTTCTCCAGTATGAATTCTCCGATGGGCCAGAAGATTTCTCCTTTCACTGAAGGTTTTCCCACATTCATTACATGCAAAAGGTTTCTCTCCGGTATGAATCCTTTTATGTGTGATAAGATGACCCCTCTGTCTGAAGCCTTTCCCACACTCACTACACACAAATGGTTTCTCTCCAGTATGAGTCCTCTGATGAATAATAAGACTTACTCGATGCCGGAAGCCTATTCCACATTCATTGCATATGAAGGGTTTTCCTGAAGTATGAATTCTCTGATGGCTAATAAGGTTTCTCCTCTCACTAAATGTTTTTCCACATTCACTACAAACAAAAGGTTTCTCTCCACTATGAATTCTCTGATGTGTAATAAGGTGTCCCCGCCTGATGAAGGCTTTCCCACATTCATTACATTCAAAGGGTTTCTCTCCACTGTGAATTCTCTGGTGTGTAATAAGATGTCCCCTCTGGTAGAAGCCTTTTCCACATTCATTACATGTAAAGGGCTTCTCTCCAGTATGAATTATCTGATGACTAATAAGGTGTGCCCTTTGGCTAAAACTTTTTCCACAGCCACTACATGCAAATGGTTTCTCCCCAGTATGAGTCCTCTGATGACTAATAAGGTTTCTTCTCTCACTGAAAATTTTTCCACATTCATTACATTCAAAGGGTTTCTTGCCAGTATTAATTCTCTGATGGGCAATAGAGTGGCCCCTCTTGATGAAGGCTTTCTCAAACTTAATAGATTCTCCCCTAATAATAATAGATTTCCCCCTAATTTGAATTGCATTAAGTTTGGTCAAACTTTCTCTGTGTGTAAAGGACTTCTGATATTTACTGTGGTTGTAATATTTCCCGCCAGTACGAATTCTCTGCATTTTGTTACTGTTTGATTTTCTGCCAAGGGATTTTCCACATTTATTCTGTTCCTGTAACTTTTCTCCAACAGGAACTCTATGAAATTTAATTAGGTCTGTGTGGTAACTGAAGGGTTTCCTGCATTTGTCAGACTTAGAAACCTTCTGCCAGAAGGAGATAGCCTTGGACATGATTAGGTCAGGAAAATGGCTGAAGCTCTTTCCAAATGTCCTATATTTAAAGATGCTTTTTCCCATTGTCTCTTTCCATAGTGCAACCAAGGTTGACCCCAGATTAAACTGTCTTCCAAATGTTGTATATTGAAGTACCCCAGCATCGTTAAAAATCATTCTGGGAATGCTTGTTACTTGTCTAGATTGTCTCTCTTGGCTGCCCTTCTGTTCCTCTAAATTAACATCATATTCCTCAGATTTGCTTATCTGGGAATGACAGGTGGTATCCTTTGGTGGAATCTTCTCCAATGACACTTCCATGCAACTGTCCTCCATGAGACACAAATCCTTGGTTCCAGAGCTGGTCTCACCGCTAATGGAATCTGAAAGAAATTATTATTATTATTATTATTATTATTTTTAGGCAGTTGGGGTTAAGTGACTTGCCCAGGGTCACACAGCTAGTAAGTGTCAAGTGTTTGGTCTGAGGCCAGATTTCAACTCAGGTCCTCCTGACTCCAGGGCCGGTGCTCTATCCACTGCACCACCTAGCTGCCCCGGAATCTAAAAGAAATTTTTTTTAAAAGTCATGAGCCACTTTGTTGAGAGAGAAGTTCAGATACTCACATCCACAAGTACATAATAGGAAAGGTTTGGCCAAATAGTGGTTCATCTGGAAAAAGATCCAGGGATCTTAGTTATCTGGATGCTCAATCTAAGTAAAGTGTCATATGTGGTAGCCAATGAGGCTTATTAGATGCTATTTCATCTTGGGCTTCATTGAGAAAGCATGGAATGTGAAAAACCATAAGACTTCCCTGGCCCAACCACAACGGCAGGAAAGATATCACAGATAGGGCATTGATGAGCAGGAGACCATCCAAAGGAGCGCTATCAGCTGAATAGTTGACGTCAAGTGAATATCAGCGCCATCAAGCGAATAGGCCAAGATGGCATCCATGAGTCAGCTAAAGGAAATGGGATCATTTAGCTTGAAGAAGACTGTTCCCACTTCCACTGGACACAGGATATCCTGAATGTAGGGAAATCCCATCGAGGAACTTCCATTATCAATAGTTGTCTATTACCAAGAGCTGTCAATTACAATGAAAGGTTGGCAGCTTCTCTGGTATTTGTCTGAGCCAGAATTTGAACCCAGGATTTCTGGACTCCAAGGTCAGCCTTCTACACACTTTAATGCCTTTTGCAGAACACTTAAGGTGGGGCAGAATAGTTGTTTTCAGCTATCTGAAAGGTTTTCATGTGGAAGAGGTGCAAGTTGCAAAGAGGATTTAGGCTTGAATGTTCTAATGATTAGAGCTTTTTAAAGGTAGAACGGAATGCTTCTGGGAAGGAGTGGGTTTCCTCTCACTGGATGTTCACTTCTCAGCCATGTCACAGGGTACATGCTGGATTAGGTAGAGACTGGACTAGAAGGTCAGTGAGATTCCATCCAACTCTGAACTGCTGTGATTCTCTGACATATTTAAAGCAAAAGAAATCTCAGTTATGGAGAGTTTATATATTTCTCTTTTCAAGTAAGGGAAGTGATAATGAAAAATTCTGATTATAAAAAACGAAAAAGAATAAAAGAAAAATAATTTCAGTCATGTAGAAAAATTTAAAAATTAACCATTTGAAAATATCTAGAGAAAAGACAGGAGTGTAATTTGTTGCCTGAAGGGCTATGGGACAAAGGTCCCAAGTGTTTCCCCCTTTTCCAACCAATCCAACCTTTGTAATTTATATAAGCAAGAGGGGCATACGTGATGTAAGGTTGAAAGCAGTCATTGGCTAAAAGATCTGGCTAAAAAGAGCAGCAATCCTCCACTGTCATGGATAGCATTATTAATCCAATAGATGGTGGAAGTGGTTGAAAGACCTGGGTCCTGGCCTGTGGAGGAGAGTTTTATCAAATACAGTTCCCCCTACTCACTCAGGGGACAGAGGCTGTCATGAAAATAGCTCAATGAAGATAAAATCAAGACCGAGGACCCACGAAGACAAAAGAGAGTAGCAGAGACACACAATGCCAGCAGAAAGTTGCGAAGACCTGATATCCAGTGGCAAGCAGTCCAGCCAAGAAGGTGATGACATCACAGACATCCTTTCCCCCTCAGTGTTATTTGATATATTTCAGGAAACATTAGTGACAACAAAACAGACAAGAGGAAAATTTGAAGTTAAATGTGCTGGTGAAGAGGAGACTAAAATCTCCCTATTTGCTGGTGACACGATAGTTTCCTTGGAGAACTCCAGAGAACCAGCAAAGAAAGAAACTAAGACAATGAGTCATTTAAGTAGTAGTATCCTACTGGAAAACCAACTGGAGGTCTATGAAGCAATTAAAAAACCCATGGTAAAATAATAGAAAAAGAAGACTGAATCAAATAGATATAAAATGCATAAAGTAGCTGGGAGCCAATCTGCCAAGGCACAATGAAGACACAAACAAGATACAAGATATTAATCAATCAAAAAATATTTATTAAGTGCCTACTATGTGGCAGGTACTGTATTAAGTGGCAAAAGATGGTACCTAACAAAAGAACAACCTAAATGACTGGAGGAGCATGAGGTAAGATCCGTAAAGGATTTTGCAAGCCACGAAGTGCTACGTAAATGTCATATCCTTATTATTTTCTCATGTTGCAGTAAACCAGTATAATAAAAATGCAAATGCTACCAAACTTATCATCTTATAATTTACATCTATACATTTATAATTTATCTATATTTGTGCACTTGTTTATCTACTATACTTATAAAGTACATTGTTAATAATACATCGTATAATGTATGACAGTGTATCATACGCCATGTCACACATAATGTTATGTGTATATGATCTATATTTATATTTCATTTACATTTAATACAGATGTTATAGTGTTGGTGAAGTAGTGAAATGCTCCAACCATTTTGGAATACAATTTGAAATCAAGGTCAGAAAGCGTTTATTCTTTGATCTAGAGATCTTTACGTTAAGTGCATACCCCAAGGAGGTCAAAGACAGAAGGAAGGATCCCATTCATACCAAAATATTCACAACAGTTCTTTCTGTAGTAATGAAGACTTGGAAAGAATGTAGCTGTCTAGTGATTGGGGAATGGCTAAAAATATCTGGGAATGTGGAATGTTACTGCACTTCAGGAAATAATAAATGTGAAGAAATCAGAGAAGCACGATAGACTTATATGACTTGATATAGAGTCGAGGAGGAAGAGTGAGGAAAACAAAACATATACTGAGTATAACAAAAGACAAAACAATTCTATAAAGTGAATGCTGTGCAATTCTATTAACCAAGCTTGGCCATAAGGAAGAGATGAGAATTTCTTTGTAACGTGTGAGGGAGAGACAAAGAATATGGAATTTTTTTTTTTTTGGCTAGGCAATGGGATTAACTGACTCACCCAGGGTCACACAGCTACTAAGAATCAAGTGTCTGAGGCTGGATTTGAACTCAGGTCCTCCTGACTCCAGGGCCAGTGCTCTATCCACTGCCCCGAGTGTGGAATTCTTGGTGCACTATTTAGTTTTCTGGAAATCCTTTTCTCCTCTTCCACTCAGGATGGCTTTTTGTGGAGGGTTTGGTATGAATGAAAATGAAAGTGACATTAAAGACGCAAAGTAAAACATATTTTTGAACACAGCCACTATTTGTTTGTTTTACCTGCTGATGCATACCTGTTATAAAGGAGTTTGGGGCGTTTTTTGTTTTTTGTTTTGTTTTGGCTTTCGGGGGGTTTTTGCAAGGGGATCCTATATAAAAAGAAAAGAAAAGAAAAGAGTGACAACGAAGCATTTAAAAGAATGCAAAGAAAGAAGAGAAAGAGGCTTTGCTGGGCCACAGATGAGGGGGGCAGCTGAGATGCTGATGCACTGAACTGATCAAATGTTTTTTAAAAAGGAAACCAGCTAAACCAGATTCAGTTTTCTGTACCATATTCTTTGTATATGGAAATGTTCATAATCATCGGTGTTTATCAAGCTTGGATTTAAAAAATAATGAGAATTTAAAAGGAAAAGAAAGTGAAGGTCATTGAAAAAGATAAATTAAAAAAAGATACCAAGAATTTTTCAGGGGACACAAACTACAATAAAAACTGTTCAAACTCTCCAATGACTATAAACATTACAATGAAAAAATCTCCACTATATATCGAATGCAATAAAAAGGAGTTATAACATTCAATGCCTGTTGGACCACGGAGAAATAAGAAATATATTGTTACACAATTGCTGTTAAATAGCATGGTCTTTCAGGAAGTAATATGGCAATAAATGATAATTATACCATATGTATATATATATATATATACACATGCATACATATACGTGTGTGTGTGTGTGTGTGTGTGTGTGTGTGTGTGTGTGTGTCTTAAACTCTACAATTTAGTAATGCCTCTTTAAAACCATAACCGATTTAGGGACAGGATGCTTGCAATGATTCCCATTTCACTCACTGACCTGCACAAAAGACTCTCTGGCCTTCTCCACTGGGCATCCATGGTGCTTCTCCCCTCACCAAGAGGGAAATGACATCCAGTTTGGAAACAGGAATCCCTGGAAACAAAGGCTTCTTTTTAATGTAAACACTGAACAGGTGTTAACCCAAATCTGAGATAAGAAACACACGATCTCCAGAGAACTGAAGTGAGTATCACACAGAGGGTAATGCAAGGTAACTACTGGAAGCAGGCTGTAACATATAACCAATGTGGAAGAATGTCAAAGAACGAGAAGAAAAGACATCACTAAGGAAATATATGATGACAGAAGACGAGCTGGCACCATGTTGAGGGTGAAGGCCAGTCTGTGAGTTCCTGGGTACACTCATGGTATCAGGAGAAAAAAAAGAGGAAGGCCCCTAGTTGGTGGGATGGGCCCTTGATGGCAAACTGATGGGAAGATGTGGGCAAGGGTCACAGGGAATGGTCGGGGATACATGGGTTTCTATCTGCACCATTCGAAGGACTTTCAAATCTACATCTGAGTATGGGTCACAGATCTAAATTAAGCTCAGGAGGAATGTTAATTCATTGGACCCACTCCATTCTGAGAAATTAAGACTTTGCCATGTATCTCCATACTATAACAGGCATTGATCAAGTGCATATTATACTCTAACAACTGTGCTGGGCAGTGGGGACAAAGACAAAAATGTAATAACCAATGCCCATGAGGAGCTTCCACTCTAGTGGAGAAACAGCACACAGACACGCGTAAAACCAAAACACAAAGAAAATCTATGCAAGATAATCTAGGGGAGGAGGCCTTATGTAGGAGGCAGTATTGAGGTGGGTTATGAAGGAAGAGCTGGGATGTGCCCTATAAGGGTGGCAGCCAGCCCAGATACCCTGGACCACAGAGCGAGCAAACTGCAAAGATGTAGGCAAGAACATTAAAGTGAGCGGGGGAGCTCAGGACAGCTTTGGGATTAGGACAATGGGATCTGCACTTGATTTAAGGAGACTCAAGAAGGACTTTCTACGGCATGGCAGTGGACTGGTCAAAATGTCTTCCCTGGTGCATTTTTTAAAAAATCACCAAACATGAATTATTTACTGCGGAGAGATAATTGTGTGGGGGAGATAAAAGGTGTAGCTAAGACACAGTTCCTGCTTACCTCATGGGGCTGCCACTACCGGAAGAGGTAAAGAGACAGAAGAGGCACCTTGGAATTGTTCCCTGGCGGAAGAGTGGGGGGTGCTTTCCCTTAGGAAGCAGTCACCAAATTCCAATGAGATTTAGCAAGCATCAAGGATTTGAGCAGGGGTTCTTTAACTTAGGGCCCACAGACCCCGGGTGGGCAGTGGAGAGATGTCGGGGAAAACTGAACTTGGATGGGGAAAAAAAATTTGACTTTCACTAACCTTGGGTTTCCTTTGTAACCCTAGTGTTTTATTTTATGCATTTACAAATATTGTTCTGTAAAAGGGTCAAAAGGTTTCACCAGACTGCCAAAGGGGTCCCTGATACACAAAAAGTTAAGAACCCCAGGTCAACAGCAAGTCCTCAATAGCCTCAGGGCCAGCACCAGGAAGCCATGGAGTTATCCTACTTATGGGCAAAGAACTTTCACCTGGAAACACAGAACAGAAACATTCTCTCTATTGGTCATACAGGAGCCAAGACTTTTCTCAACATGATGCATCCTCTGGAAGATTTCTGCACAATAAGGCAAAATTCAGCTCAGCATTTCAAAGTTCCCACAGTGTGCAGTGTGAGACTGCAAAGACAACCCGGTGGATGGATTCTGAGTCACGGAGCTAATGGTGCTTACCCAGGGAAATCAGGTTCTCATAGTTCTCCAATATCACATCCCTGTACAGGGCCCTCTGGGCAGGGTCCAGACGTCTCCACTCCTCCCAGGTGAAGTCCACGGCCACGTCCCTGAAGGTCACTGATGCCTGAATAAGACACATTCCATCTTAACCTGGGGCCATTCTTCAAGTATTTCTTGATTACTTACTATGTCCCTCACCTCCTACTAATTTCCCCCGATTTTTATTCAAATTCACCATGTTCAGTTCTGTCTGCAAGTTAACCCCCAGAAAATCATGCACTTTTCTCATAAGGTCCCAGATTACAGTCTGATACAGACATCAGTGGTCACACTCCAAATATTAATTTCTACCATTCCCCATTACTGATGACCATGCTGGGCAAATTTACTGAGACAGTTTCCCATGAAGGGCATAACAGGCTAAGAGACCTTCCAAGTTCCAACCTCTGAAGTCACTCTGCTTTCTCTTACTAGTCACCCACTCCTTTGTACTGTGAAGACCTGGAAGAAAATTTTGTGTCCTTTTCCTATTAAAACACTTATTAACTACAGGTTCTATGTACAAAACTTTGCTGCATATTAAAGGAGATATTTCCTCTTATATTTCAATGGATCTGTGACCTTTGTGAAAAGACTCTTCTCTCCAATGGTAAGGCCCAACCATGCCTTTTCAGCCCATGTGACCCTTGTCTCTAATTCCAATGACTGATTGATTGCATTTTCCCAGGATAATCTCCAGAGGGAATTCAATCAACATGCAGGGGGTCATCCTCTCCACCCCTTATCACACTGGGGCACAAATGCAGCCTGTGAGACTGTCTCTCTCTCATCCCTCATTCAATCTTTGCAACCTTTTCTGGTCTTTTGAAAGTCATATTGTTTTTCTGTTGATAACTTCTTTGTTGACAGTTGTATTCTGGTCTTTGCTGGTAACAGGTAGCAACCTATTTACTCCCAACACATGTCCCTCAGAAAAGTCAGTTCCTAAGAAATGGGGATAAGTTGCCTCTGTAAAGAACCACCAGAAAAACAATTGTGATGCTTCCATTTAAGGCAGATGTTTGGGGTTATTACTGGCACTACACAGTTTCTCAAATGCTATACACCTAGTCCTTTTCATTTGTTCAGTCTGGGCCTCGTTCATTTCTAATCTGCATTATTTGAACAAAACATGTGAATTTCTGACCCGACTCTATAGCCAGACCATACAATTACCCACCATAGTTTGGACAAGAGGTATTCTTCTCTGCCTCGGTTTTTCCTTTCGTGATGGCCAGGCCAAACTCTTTTGGGTGCTTAGGGATCTCTTTCAGCAGACTGAAATGTATTAGGTTTTGATGGAATCAGAGCAATGATTTGGCAAACCTCCTTGAGGGGATCCCTCTTCTAGATAAATCCTGGCAGAATGGACTCCATAACCGGCAAACACAGTCTCCTTCTTTTAAGGCTCGACTGATATACTCAGGAACTATCAAAAAAAGTTATCATTTTTTTTTTGTTGTCCTATCATCCAAGTAACCTTCTCTGGGGCACATATTGGTGGAGGAAAGGCCTGAATGTTGCATTTTGTTCTACTAAACCAAATAGTAATTTATAGTTATAAATAATCAACCCAGTGGAATCTATTCTCTGAAAGTCAGGTTGTGTTATGCTGGGGAATACTGTTTGAGAAAGACTGCCTGCTCCCTTCTCAGATTTTCAAGGATCCCCGCATTAGGTATCAAAGTTTTCCTCATCAAGATTTTGTAGCTGGGGAAGTCGGTGCTGAGGACAGCAAGTATCCATTGACATCTTGTGGATGGATCCTTTCAGAAGTCACAGCAGCCTCTGATCTTTTGTAAGCAGCTGGAAAACATTCTTTTGAGTTCCTGTCAATTGATCCCTGAACGTTCTCAGAGCAATGCTTGGACCTTCTGCCTCGAATTTGGCCTGTTCCAAATACACTTCCTTAATGTTTTTTTTTCAAGGTGTTTTCTACTACCTTATAGCGCGCATGAGAGTCGTTAATATCAGAGTGAAAACAGATGGCTAAGAGTTCCAGTTTCATCCATAACAATTGTAAGGATGTTTTGGTATAATTTGGTCTCATTCCAAGCTTTTCATAATTTTTCCTATGGTTACTTATTCCTATTGTACGTGACTATATTTTTCATAATAACAGAATCATGGAATTAGAAAGAACATTGGGGGCATCAAGTCAGTCAACAAGCATTTATTAAGCACCTACTTCATGCTGGACCTGCTGGTAATATAAATACAAGCAAAAAGAAACAGTTCTTACTCTCCAGAAGATCACATTCTAAAGGGGGAAGGGGAAGATAATACATAAAAGTACCTAGCAAGTGGCCAGGATGGAGTAGTCTGGAGGGAAGCCTGGTGAGAAATGAAGGAATGGGCAGCCTGGGCACCTTCCTTAAATGGAGCCATCCAATGAGAGAGAGAGACAGACAGACAGACAGAGACAGAGAGACAGAGAGAGAGAGAGGGGGGCCCCAAGGACAAAGGGTGCTTCTAAAGTGTGGATTCTAGGGCTGAAGGGATCTTCTAGGATGAAGAGGTTTCTGGGTCCTGACAGAGGAAGCCCAGAGTACAGCGTGGTGAGAATGAACAAGTCCAAGCCATACCTAATTAAGTATACTACATACAATAACCCTGAGAAGTAGTCATCCTGCCTTTGCTTCAAGACCTCCAGAAAGAGACAGAGACAGAGAGAGAGAGAGAGAGACAGAGAGGGAGAGACAGAGAGAGAGAGAAAGAAGGGAGGGGGGAGAGGGAGAGAGAGCGAGCAAGCGCTTGGACATTTTGTATTTGTGTTTCTTTTATTACTAGTGACTCAGAACATTCCTTCACGTGTTTGTCAATAGTTTGCAGTTCTTCATTGGAGCCTGTTGGTTCATATCCTTTGACCATTCAGCTGTTGGGGAATGGCTTTTCATCTTCTATATTTTTGTTGATTCTCCCCTTATCAGACATATTCCAAAGATTTTTTCCCCCTAGATGACCACTTGGACTACTTCCCTTCTTATCCCACATATGTCTATTTTGTTTTTGTAAACAATTTTCAATTTCCTGTGATCAAAATTGTCTATTTTATCATGTGTAATTGCCTCTATCCCTTTCTTGGTCCCAGATGGCTCTGGAGGAGAAAGTGAGGCTAGTGACTTTGTACTGAGGTCCCTCACTTGAATCCAATTCAGTGCAAGTCATATCATCTCCCTGATGTCACAGTCCTCTTTGAGAATGGACAAACCACACAATTTGCCTTTCTCTAATCAATAGTGATTTAGAGCATTTTTTTCTCATGACTATGGATAGCTTTGATTTCTTCTGAAAACTGCCTCTTCATATCCTTTGACCATTTATCAGTTAGGGAATGAATCTTATTTTTATAAATTTGACTCAGTTCTCTGTAAATTTGAGAAATAAGGCCTTTATTAGAAAAATTTGCTGTAAAATTTTTTAAGATTACTTCATCACCTATGGTACCTTTTAGCAAAATGCAGTTTCCCTGATTACCTCTTTTAATTAGGTTGATTTTTGCTTTTGCTTTGTCCAAGATCATGATTGCTACCCTGTCTTTTTAAATTTTAACTGAACCATGTTAGATTCTTCTACAACCCTTTATTTTAACTTTGTATGTGTCTTTCTTTTTAAGTGTATCTCTTTGTAAACATATTGTTGGATTCTAATTCCTTATCCATTCCGCTACCCATTTCCATTTTATGGGTGAGCTTATTCCATTCACATTCAAGGTTGTGATTACTGTGTATTTCCCTCCATTCTATTTTCTTCTCTTCATTCTTCTCTCTCTTTATCCTATACCTCCTCAAAAGTCTGTTTTGCTTCTGATCATTGCCTCCCTTAATCCACTCTCCTTTTCCTCTTCCCCTCCTACTTCCCTGTTGGGTAAAGTAGATTTCTATACACAACTGAGTGTGTATATATATTCTCCTTTGAAACAATTCTGATGAGAGTGAGGTTCAAATATTGCTCAAACCTACCCCCTCCATTTTCTCCTTCACTGTAAAAGCCCTTCCTTGTGTACTTATTTTATGTGAGATTTTCCCCATTCTGCCTCTCCCTTCCCCCTATCCTTCCTTTTTTTTTTTTTGAGATCATCCCAACATAATTCACCCATACCCATAGGAATATGAACAGTTTAACCTCACTGAGTCCCTTATGATTATTCTTTTGTGTTTGCGTTTTTATGCTTTTCTTGAGTCTTTTGTTTGAATGTCAAATTTTCTATTCATCTCTGGTTTTTCATCATGAATGTTTGGAAGTCCTCTATTTCATTAGCTCTCCATTTTCCCCCCTGAACGATTATACTCAGTTTTGCTGGATAGGTTATTTTTGGCTGCAATCCTATCTCTTTTCTGGAACATCATATTCTAAGCTCTCTGGTCCTTTAATGTGAAAGACACTGAATCTTGTGTGCTCCTGACTATGGCTCCATGATATCTGAATTGTTTCTTTTTGACTGTTTGAAACATTTTCTCCTTGACCTGTGAGCTCTGGAATTGGCTATAATACTTCTCGGTGTTTTCATTTGGGGATCTCTTTCAGGAGGTGATTGGTGGATTCTTTCCATTCCTATTTCACCCTCTAGTTCTAGAATATCAGAGTGGTTTTCCTCTATAATTTCTTGAAAGATGGTATTTAGGCTCTTTTTTTGATCATGGACAATCATATCAGCTGCACCCAGTGCCAGCAAAGGATCCCCATAATCTCTTTCTGACCAGTTGTCCAACCCTCAGCTCCTGAAGATGCTGCTGCTGCCGCCACTGTTGTGGCCACCTGCAAGGCCCACCACCATTGTAGCCACTGCACATGTGTGCTCTGGACTGTCTTCCACAGACATCACAGACCTCTCCTGACAACCTCCTAACTTTTCTCAGGCTGGAAAAATGTCTCACCCTGACCTTTTGTTGGCCCTGCCATCCTAAAATTTTATTTCAGGCATTCTTTTAAAGTTGTTTTGAGGGGAATCCTGAGAGAGTTCAGCGGAGTTGCTGCCTCTAATCTGCCATCTTGGCTTCATCCCCTCAACAGTGATTAAATTTAACAATTCCATTGATGTACAACAAATTCTACAAGTGGCCCGAAGAAAGAACTTCAAACATAAAGGAAAGAAAATCTGAACAACACAAGACTATTTTCCACCCACCAGAAACCAAAGGAGAGAATAACATGTTTCTCTGAGCAAAGAAGTAAGGTGCAACCCAAGGAGGCACATACTCTGTAAACTTGAACGTAACACTAATGAAAAAAGTTCAATATGTTCAATAAAAAAAGAGGCATTTGAAGCATTCCTATAAAGAAAATCAGACCTAGGTAGATTATTTGCTTTACAAACACCCCATACAACAGAAAATACAAGAAGGGCAAACAAAAACAATGAAGCACTGATACAAAATAAATTACTCCAGAAAATAGTAGCAGGACATTTTAATCGTCTCTCAGTTTTGGACAAATTTAATGGAAAGGGAAAATACAGAAATGAACAAACTGCTGGAAAAACTAGAGCTAAAATACTTAAGACAGCTTTTAAATGGGACTGTTAAAGAATATGTGTTTCTCAGTACCACATATAACTTTTCCAAAAAATAGACCATATATTAGAGCACAGAGATACTGTCAAATCACAATAAAAAGGGAGAAATAGTAAATACATCTTTAATAGAGCACAATACAATAAAAACATTAATCACTTTAGGAAGCACAAGCAAAAAACAAAGACTGAAATAGAGATTTAACTATAAAATCCTAAATAATGAGTGGGTCAAAGAAAAAATTATGGAAACAATCAATAATTATATGAAAGAAAATGATGATGACGATACAACATATCAAAATTTCTGACATGCAGTTAAAAGCAGTTGTCGGGGGAAAACTGTAACTGTAAGAGCATGCATTAAAACAAAACATAAAAAATGAAAGGATTAATGAACTGAATGTACATTTTTAAAAATCAGAAAGCCAACAAGGCAGCAAAACTAAAATAAGTACAAAAGAGGAGATATTTAAAGTTTGAGGAGGAATGGATAAAGACAGGTACAGTGGTGTATTGTTCGTGGAACCGTGAATAGGTATGACCATTTTGGAAGCAATTAAAATTGTATAAATAAAGTGACCAAAATATCCATACTCTGTGACCCAGAAATTATACTAGGTCCATACACAAAGAAGGCCATTGATGGGAAGAAAGTCCCTACACACATCAAAGTATTTATAGCAGCACTTTTTGTGATGGCAAAGAATTGGAAACAAAGTTGATGCTCATTAACTACAAAATAACAAAAAATGAATGTTACAAAGAATAAAGAACAAGCATGGCTTGGAAGAAAAGATATCCCAGTTCTGTAAAGTAGCAGGTTCACAAATGTGTTACATAGTACACATTTTCAGACTTTTTTTTTTGGTGAGGTCATCAGAGTTAAATGACTTGCCCAGGGTCACACAGCTAGTACGTGTCAAGTGTCTAAGACTACATTTGAACTCAGGTCCTACTGACTCCAAGGCCGGGCTCTATCTACTGTGCCACCTAGCTGCCTCTTTTTCAGACATTTTTGATGTCTCAATAAGTTTTACTGATCTTTTTCCTCTTTCGTTTTTCATCTTCAAACAGTATTATTTATATGGGATGACTCTCTGGAAATGTGGGAATTCAGTGAACCATACTGATTCCATCTTGTGACTCAGTTCTGGAGCAAACTCAGCTCTCTTTCTACTCAATTACGGGTCTAGCCCAATTTTTGTCTTGTGTGAAAACTTTATTGCATTATTTGAGCCTAGTCCTGTGTGGTTGGGAAGCTGGACCACCTTCTATCTGTTGCTTAGTGACCCTTAACTAAGGACCTAGGATAGGAGCAGCTAGGTGATGCAGTAGATAAAGCACCGGCCCTGAAATCAGGAGGACCCGAGTTCAAATTCGGTCTCAGACCAAACACTTGACACTTACCAGCTGTACGACCCTGGGCAAGTCACTTAACCCCAATTGCCTAAAAACAAAACAAAACAAACAAACAAACAAAAAAAAAAAACTAAGGACCTAGGTAATGCTAACCAGAAACCTGGTCAGACCCAAAGACTGATGCAAGGAATTTCCTCATAATTATACATCCTCAAGCAACTCATATGTATGATCTGAAATTGCTCCATACTGATCAATCAGTTATTGTTTCCATGTTTCTTTAATTGAATCCAGACACTTGGGAGGAGGGAGGAGGGAGGAAGCATGGGGACATCTCTTTTTTGATTTCAGGGAATTGCACCATTTGCTCTTCCCCTCCCAACTTGCAAAGCCCCTAATCTCTCCTTCAATTAGAAATCAGATTGCCTAATCCTGTGTCCTGGTTCACATCCTTTTAACTGTTTTCTTTTAATGCACAGAAATCTGTCCACCCCTGTATTTGGGGTATGGTGCCAAGCGAGGACACTGCGTCCCGATTTATCATGAAATTGGCACGAGTGCTTAATAAAGCCATAGGCTCAGAAGCTTGAATCTGTTCCCTCAGTCATTTCCTCTTTCACCCATCACAGAAGTGGGAGGGATGCTGGGAGAAATTATGTTGCCATTAAAAAAAGACAGCAATAAAAATTTATTAAAAAAGAAACAAAAAGAGAATCCCTCTCCTAATATTAATGATGTGGAACATTCTTTGTATTAATAGTTTGCAGTTCTCCTTTTAAGAACTATGCATTTACATGTTTTGATAATTTATCAGGGAATACTTTTGGGTCACGTATTTTTGTCACAACTGCCAATACAGATTGTATAGTAACCCCTTGTCAGAGATATCCGAAACAAAGGTTTTGGGCTGGATTTTGTTTTTTTTACCCCACTCTGACTCCCAAATCAAAATTTTCTCTTCTTAACCTTTCAATATTGACCATTTACATCCTTTGTCAGAGGATTTCCTACATTCGAGATAATCATATAATTTGGGATTTTTTTGGTTTTGTTTTTCGTAAGAGAAAGGCAAATCGAAACCAGCCTGAGGCTTCCCCTCACACCCAGCAAATTAGCAAAGATGACAAAAAATGGAATGAACAATGCTGGAGTAGAATGGCAACAGGCACATTAACCTACCGTTACTGGGAATTAGTACAATAGTTCTCAGAAGCAATTTGGAATTATGCAAAAAATGTGGGTAAAATGTACATGTCCTTTGACTGAAAGATTCCACGATTCAGCATATATCTCAAAGAGGTCACAGATAAAAAGAAAGACTCCACATACACCAATTAATCAATCTACTAGCATTTATTAAAGGCCTACTATATGCTAGGCATTGAGCGAAGCAACGGCTGAAACAAGAATTGGAAACAAAGCAGATGTCTATCAACTGGAGAAAAGCAAACAAACCATGTCACATGAATGGAATTTTGCTGTGCTGTTAGAAATGATGAATGATAAATATCGAGAAGCACGAGAAGATTTACATGCACTGATGCAAACTGAACTAAGGAGAACCAAGAAAACAATACGATGCCTATAACAATGTAAATGGAAAGACCGACAACGCAAAACAATTAAAAGTGAATGTTGCAGAATTCCAACGGTTCTAAAGAGGAATCAGGAGAAGACAGCACTGCTTACTCTTTAGTAGAAGAGGGAGGGCTATGGGTGTGGAACACTGCATGTATTTTTAAATTTTTTCAATGTGCTGATCCTGTTTTTTCCTTCTTTCTCTTAAAACAAAATTCTTTGTTATATGTGGAGAGGAGGAGGGACACAAGGGGAAATTTAGGCAATGTCAAAATAAACGATATCCATTAAATATGCAATACTTAATGGATATCTTTTGTTTATAATACATATTAAATATTTAACAAGGATGTTAGATGCTATATATTTGATAGCTTTGTTTTAATATTGCCTAAATTTCCCCTTATAGCTCTTTTTCTCCCCTCCCACATATAACAAAGAATTTTTAAAGAAAGGTTTGTGCATGTGTATATATGTATATACATATGTGTATATATG
This sequence comes from Phascolarctos cinereus, assembly GCF_003287225.1. Taxonomy (NCBI): domain Eukaryota; kingdom Metazoa; phylum Chordata; class Mammalia; order Diprotodontia; family Phascolarctidae; genus Phascolarctos; species Phascolarctos cinereus. The sequence continues at coordinate 10,086,762 of NW_027555958.1, read as the reverse complement.
TACATCTGTGTATGTCTGTGTGTGTTCCTAACTAACCAGAAAGCATTTTTTATATAGCTGAAAATATTTAGCTAATTCTGTGGGGGTAACTATCCAGGCTATTTTACTCTGGACTGAGTATAACTTCAGGTTATTTTCAGTGATGGATTTTGCTGAATTTTTTTCATCTCTATTTCTTTTCATTTTTCTTTTTAATTATTGTTTAGAAGGGATACCTCTCTGATAAGAGGGAAGAAAAGGGATGCAGGGGAAAATCTACTTAAATAACTGAAAACAGCTATTCTAAACCCCACAAATCTTATTTTTAAGAAATCTCAAATCCTGTTTTTTAAAAACACCTCCAGAGGAACCCACTATTTCCTGAAGTGGACCCTTCCACTTCTTGATCAATTAGGATGTCAGAAAGTTTTCCTTCAGATGAAACATTTATTTCCTCTTACAATTTCTGTGATGCTTCTAGTTCTACCCTCTGAGGCTGAGCAAAAAAAAAAAGCCAGCTTCCTTTTGCTAACATTTTCCCATCAGATATACTGGCAAAGTTCTCATGTTCCCCCTAAACCTTATCTTCTCAAACCTAAGTGTAACTAATCCACTGGTCCAGAATGGTCCGCTATGGCCACTCCTCCTACCGACACCATGGTAGACTGAAGGCAGAGTAATGATGAACCACAAGAAAAAATAGCCCTTTTGTCTGTTTTCAATTCCTCCCACTTACCTTCTTTCCAACTCCTATTCAGCCCTCTCTTCCCTGCCTCTCCCTCCCTCCATTTCTGTTATGTTCTTTTCCTTGTCTCTTATCTATGCACTTAGCACAGTGCCTGGCACATAGCAGGTGCTTAATAAAGGCTGAATGATTGATTGATTGATTGATTCATATTATACATATATATACACACACATGTATATAAAATACACACACACACACACACACAAATCCCTAGCTTGACCTAAGGTCTTTGAGTTCAGTGCAGTTTCATTTGTACCTGGATCCCCAGTGACTGATTCATAGAAGCAACTTATTAAATATTTGTTGAATTAGACCCAGGAGGTTACCTAGTACAACTTTTAGCCTACTTTCAGAACTACTCAGCCAACATTTTTTGTTGCTCAGTTGTTTTTCAGTTGTCTCCGACTCTTTGTGATCTCATTTACGATTTTTTTTTTTTGGCAGAGATACTGGAAAGGTTTGCCATTTCCTTCTCCAGCTCATTTTACAGATGATGAAACTGAGGCAAACAGGATTAAGTGACTTGCCCAGCTAGGAAGTGTGTGAAGCTGAATTTGAACTCAGGTCTTCCTAACTCTAACCACTGCACCACCCAGCTGCCATCATCTACTTGTAGTCATAAATATACCTGCTTTCAGAATTCTATACACTTGTCCTCAAGTTTGTTTATTGGTATTATGGAGACATTTCAGTTCTATGTATCTATGTTCTCTTTATCAGCCCCCAGAGTAGTCAGAGGATTCTGGGGGAGAATAAATGAGTCTCAGGTCCTTAGACTGGACCTGGAGAATTGAGACCACCCAAGAAATGGTAAAGAAATGTTACTGTGTGAACAGATGGGGCTCCTAAGGGGCCAGAGGAGTCGACGTGAACTCACCTGAATCCTGAATATGGGGAACCCCAAAGTCCTTCCCTCTCCATCTTCTCTGCAGCTGTCTTGGGGAGCAGCTGCATCTGAAGGCTGACCTGGACGAAGACAAAGCAGTTATGCGCGGCACCCCAACACCAGCCCCGAGCCTCCCAAGCCCCAAGGCCACAGGCATTCCAAAGCCCACCTTTCCATCTATTTCCACGCCCCCTCTTCCTGAGCTGCCAATCACCGAGGAAGGAACACCAGAAGTTAACCCCAGCCCTGCACACTTGGAAGTCTTCATTATTGATCAATCGGTTGGAGCCAGCCTACGCACACTGCTGTGTACTGAGGAAGAGGAGCATGGGAGCCGTGGCATCCCTGGGAGCACGTCCCCACTCCCCATTCCCACTTCTGTCCTCACCTCTCTGCCCGAACCTTGGGGCCAACTTGTCCATGGTCACCTCCCGCTTGCTCCCATGTCTTCTCACTGCGGGCAGGACAACCACGAACTGCAGCCCCCCAGGAGATCAGGGGCTTCCCCGACCCCAGTGGGCTGGGTTCCTCTTCCCGGGGGTCTCCGCCATCTTCACCTTCAGGAAAGCCGGGGGGCCGAGGACCTTCCCTGTGGAGTCCAGGTCCCTGTCTTGGGTGGGCACCGTCCTGGGGCCCCTGAGAACACTGCCGGGGGGGGGGACAGCATCAGGGGCAAGGAAGGAATCACGGTCACACGTGGGCACTCAGGCTTTCTGACTCATTCATCCAAGGCACAGATAATCAAAGTCACTGCGACCCCCACCACCGCGGGGCTCTTTGCCAATGCATCCTCCGGGCCACAGCAATGTCCCAAGAACCACGCACCGCCCCACTGGCACCCGTGAACTTCCACACTGCTCCGCACTCGCAGGCAAACCTATTCAAGTATAACAACCTCATTCCCACCCATAATCTCGCCCGCAGATCCGGAATGGGCCATGGCAGCCCAGAGCCGTGCACAGGTGCATGCACATTCTCGGACACGCGTGGGCACTAGCGCGCGTGTACATACACACTTTCACTCACTCACCCCCAAGGATCATGAACGCTGAGCCCTGCACTCAGAGCAGGGGGCGGGGAAATGAGGGAAGGCGGCGGGGGGGTGGGGTGCGGAAAGAGAACTGGCGCCTGCGCACTCAAACTCCCTCACCCTGCCGCCCCACACTCGGGAGTCTGCATCAGAAACCAGCCCTGGAAGTTTGTACTCTGCAGGGGAGAACTCCCACAATGCATCGCTCTTGGGGGGGTTCCTCATTGCACTGGCTAGAGGCACTAGGCATCCTGGACACTGGGTTGGGGGGGAGGGAAGAGGGAGGGCGAATGCATGCTGGGAAATAGAGTCCGGAGACAGCGCCCGGACTCCAACTCCCAGAGTGCTCCGCGGCCCTCCTCTCCCAGGCTAACGAGAGCAGAGAGCTCCCTCTAGGGGGAGAGAGGTGGAGGCGTCTACGCTATAAGGAGTCATAGATGTTATTGAATCCGACTCCCACATGGAGCAGATGAGGAAACTGAGGCCCAGAGAGGGCCAGTGACTTGTCCAGGACAGAGCCAGAACTCAAACCGGGGTCTTCGGTTTCCTGTTCCAGCTCATTACCATTACATTCCAAATTAAATGGATGCCAACTTCCTAAATAGGAACTCAGATTTTGGATTTAGGATTAGGAACTTCTATTTCCTGCATTCCTTCCTTGAAACTTGAAAGGAGTTTAGGAATAGTATAGTTTTTCCCTCCCCTCATTTTAAAGCCAAGGACATTAAGGCCTAGAGAGGCTAAGTGACTTTAATTAAATGGACCTATTTCATTAAAAAGTGGTCAAGACACAAGGAAATCTGGGGACCCAAAGAAAAGCAAAAACTCACTGCCCACAAGCAGCTTCCATTTTTTTTCCATTTTTTTTTTTTTAGAAATTAACAAACTCCAAATAAAAGGAACATTTTCAGTCCTTGGAGAGCAGGGACTGTCTTTGCCTTTCTTTTTACCTCCAGAGCTTAGCACAGTGCCTTGATAAATATTTAATGACTTATTGACTTGTGTAAAGCATAACAGAAAAGGGACTGCATATATAGAGCTGAGAATCTCTGTTATTTGAAGGTTTCCCTTCTCTTGGGGGAGACATGGAAGTGATAAAGAGATACAAGATTTATACAGAACAGAGAAAAGGTGACCTTAAAGGGGGAAACTCTTGGGACTGGAAAAGGCCTCTTGGAGAAGGTAGCCTGTGAGTTGAGATGAGATTTGAATGAAGGTATTTTAAGAGGTGGAAGCCAGGAGGGACGTTCCATTTGTAGAGACCATCAAGCTTTGAGGCACAGAAATGGAAGGTAGAATGTGGGGAAGAGCAAGTAAGTCAGTGTGTGGCAAGATCATAGAGTCTGTGGAGAGGAGGAAAGTCTAAGAAGACAGAAAAGGTAGAGAGGGGTGAAGTTGGGAAGAGCTTTAAAGGCCAAGCAAAGGCTTTATATTTGAGCATGTAGGTACTTGGGAGCAACTGGAGTAGATGAGTGACATGGTCAGATTGATGTTTTATTTTTAATTTTTACATATATTTATAACCTGTCCCTCACACTGACCCTCAGTTGAACTACTAAAAACTGAAAAAGTAAACCCTCGTCATAGGTGACCCAACAAATCAAATTCTTCTCTCTGCTATGCCTCAAAATGTTGTCTCTCTCTCTGCATCTTAAGTTCGCCACCTCTGGCTAAAGACGAGCATTTCAATATCAGTCTTGTGGGTTGGTAGTTTATCATTTCCAATGATCAGAGAATTTTTTCCGTCGTTCAAAGTTGATTTTGCCCTATAATGTTATCACTGCATAAATTCTAATTCTGCTCACTTTACTCTGCATCATTCAGACACGTATTCCCAGTTTCCCCTGAAGTTGTCTATTTTGTCATTTCTTGTGGCACAGTAACATCCCACTGCATTCATGTACCGTAATTTGGTTAGCCATTCCCCAGTAGGAAGATGCCCCCACAGTTTCCAATTTCTGGCTATTACCAAAAGAGCTGCTATAACAGACATTTTTGAACATAAATGTGAGAGTCAGGTAAGGGTTAAGTTTCCAAAAAGATAGAATAATGCTGGGAATTGTGAGAGCCAGGCAAGGGATAGGTTTCCACAGAGATAAGATAGTGCTGGGAGTATGAAATAATCAAGTTGTTTCAAAATAGAAAGAAACAGTTACGCTGTAGGTGGGCTTAGTCAATAAAAAGCAAGCTGGTAGTTTCAAGAAAAATGCAAGTTTAGGATAAGGACCAATCTGGCTCAAACCGCTTGGGGTCAAAATTGCTACTGCAAATGCTCAATTAGCTAACGTAATATTAACTGACATATCCCGCATAAAATCAGAGCCTCATTAACTGATCATGGGCTGCATGATCACGTTGTTTGAGACACATCGGGAGCAAACATACAGGGGACAGATGAGAAAGACTGTGACCTGGAAGAAAGTTGGCCAGCCAGCTTTCTGATGGCAGGGCTTGTGCCTAATTAACAGTATAAAGCTTCTCTTGCTTCTGTACTCAGTGCTCACTCCTCCCTGAAGGAGAGTGCAGCCTACTTCTGGCCAGAAAGGTAAACACTTCCTTAAGATTCTCCTGTAATAACTTTTGGTGCTTTGACATTCACCATTTGTCAAGTGTGTTTCTAACATAAAAGATGTTTTGCCTCTTTCTACGATCTCTTTTGGGGTATAGGACTAGTGCTGGTATAAGTGGGTCAAAGGGCATGCATGATTTAGTAATTCTGGGGATGTAGTTTCCAGTTGCTTTCTAAAATGGCTGGACTAATTCACAGCTTCACCAATAGTACACCAGTGTGGTTGTTTTCCTATAGCCCCTCCTACATTTGTCATTTTCATCTTTTGTCATCTTCTTCAGCCTGAAAGGTCTGAAGTAGAATCTCAAAATTGCTTCAATGTGTATTTCTCTAATTGCTACAGATTTAAGGCACTTTTTTTCATATGGCTGTGGATAACTTGGATTTCTTTCTTTGAAAACTGCCTGTTCATATCCTTTAACAACTGGGGAATGACTCTTAATCTTACAAATTTGCATCAACTCCTCATATATCTTGGATAAAAGACTTATATCAGAGGAACTTCTTGCAGAGCTTTTTCCCATTTATCTGTTTTCTTCTAACTGTGACCACATTACATTCGTTTATGAAAAACATTTTAATTTCCTATAACCAAAACTGTCCATTTTAATCTAGTGTGATACTACCTAATACTTGTTTATTAATCATGAACTCTTCTCTTGTCCATAGGTCTGAAAGGTAATTTCTTCCTTGTTCTTCTAATTTGTTTTTGATGTGACCCAAGTCATGTAAGCTAGTCATAAGATCCGTTTGGAGCTTATCTTGGTATATTATGTGAGGCATTGGTCTAAACTTAATTTTGGCCAAGTCTCTGTCCATTTTCAGCAGCTGTTTTTGTTCACCTTTCTCTGAATAACTAGTCTTTGGATTTATCTAACACTAGGGTACTATGTTTGTTTCTTTCTGAATGGATTGTACCTATTTACTTAACCGCTCTATTTTTTAACCTGCACCAAATAGCTTTAATGATGACTGCTTTGTAGTATAGTTTGAGATCCTTTCCTTCTCACTTGCTTCAGTGTTACCCTTGAGGTTCTTAATATTTTGTTCCACTATATGAATTTCATTACCATTTTTTCTAGCTCTATAAAATATGTAGTTTGGTATGACACTGAATCAGTAAATTAATGTATTGTCATTTTTACTTGACCTCTCCATAAGCAATTAATGTTTCTCCAATTATTTGTCTTTATTTTTTTTGAAGTGTTTTGTTGTTGGATTTATATGAGGAAGAGAAGGAAACATGCATTTATTAAGCCCCTACTATGTGCCAGGCACTGTGCTAAGAGATTTACAAATACGATCTCATCTGACCCTTACGATAACCCTGAGGTAGGTGCTACTTTACAGATGAGAAGAGTGAGGCAGACTAGAGTTTAAGTGATTTGCCCATGATGGCACAGGCAGGAAATATCTGAGGGTGGATTTGAACTCAAGTCTTCCTGACCCCTGTGCCACCTATGGTTCATGTACACATCTTGATAGATGCATTCACAACTATTTTATAGCATCTGTAGCTGTTTTTAATGGGATTTTTCTGTCTAGCTCTTCCTTCTAGGTTTTGTGTATGATATACAGGAATGGTGATGATTTATATGGCTTTATTTTATATTTTGGGACGTTAATGAATTGATATTTCAATTATTTTTTGGTTGACTCTTTAGAGTTATCTACATAAATCATCCTATCATTCACAAAAGTGATAATTTTGTTTTCTCTTTGTTTTTCCTTATTCTTCTAATGTATCTTTCTTGTCTTACTCTAGTAGGGGTATTTGGAGCATGCCCAGTTTGCTTAACATGGAGGTACTCTGAGGCGCATGTCTTAGGCACACCTAGGTCGTGTGACACAGAGCTACTTTGTCCCCTACCACATAAGTGGACATAACCCCCTTTGGTCGGCTGTGAAGCCAGCAAAGTCTCTTTCACTCAAAGCTCCAGAGCCACCCCTGAACTAGGAGGGATGATACTTTTCCCCTCTTTTACTCCAGATCCTAGAAACATATAACAATGACTACCTTGGCCTCCACTGCCAAGGTTAGATATTGAACCTCTACCCCTCCCCCAGGGTTCCCCAGTCTCCTTAAGGGGGAGGGAAGGTTGGTGGCGTATCTAGGCTCTCTGCAAATGGCTCTAGTTCCCAATAATGGGGTTCCCTTTAACTGTAAGAGGGATCCACTGAACCCCCGTTCCATTTAGACGGATTAGCTTTTATGAAGGAATATTTATTTGGAAAAGCTTGATTATGAATATACAAACTTACTCTCCAACGTATGGGGCTTAATCCTCCTCCCTTCTTTTACAGCTGAAGTCTCTAAGGCAGAGAAGGGAATTAGGTTCATTAGGCTCAGTTCCTACAGAGCACAGTCCCAAGTCCCAAATCCGGTTCAAGTCTCAAACACTCTGGCTTCTCCAGGCTTCCTGCTGGTCTCCAGGCTGGATGGCTGGCTACATCATCCCACGTAGAATCCTGGCTGCAAGGTGAGGTCCTCCCTGGGAGTCTGGCCACAAGCACCTGAAACTTGAGTTCGACAAACAACATAAAACAAATAATTTCTCAGAGGCAGGATAGATATATAGGGAGCTTTTCTTCATGTCAATGACTGCCTTGGGGCATAGATAGAGAAATGGAATCTTTGGGTCAAAAGATGCATTTTAGCATCTTTCTTTGCATAAATTTCAGATCGCTTTCCATAATGGGCATTCTCATGCGTAGCTCCATGAACAGAGCATTAGTGTGCCTGTCTTTACACAATCCCTCCAAAATCGACTATTTCCATCTTTGTTATCTTTGTCAAATGGCTGGCAGCCTGGATAAGAAGCCCAGCTTGACCTCGGAGTCTGGAAGGCACGAGTTCAGTTTCTGTTTCTGATTGAAACTGCCAGTGTGCCGTGGGCATGCCATTTCCCCTCTGATGCTTCCCTTCTTCACTTGTGAAATAAGGCTGTTGGCTCAGATGGTCTCTTCCAGCTCTCGATCTTTCCTCAATGGAACACAAGGTCCTTGAAGGCAGGATCGCTTCTTTTTTGTGTGTTCTATCCCCCAGCACCTGCCACAGCGCTTGGCACACAGAAAATCCTTAACAAAGACGTGCTGATTTGGTGAACTACCAGGTGAGTAGCCAGGATCCAGAAGTCCCCTTCTATTTCCGCCCTCTTAACCGGTTTAAGGGGGGAAATCACCTCTTTACGGAGATGAAGATTCCTCTCGTGAATGGATGAACATCTATTAGTTGCCTCCTGTGTGCCAGGCACTGTGCTGGAAGCTGGGGATAAAAAGCCCCAAATGAAACAGAACCTCCGCAAGGAGCTGATAGTCTACGGCGGAAGTTAAGAACCGATGGAAGAACGCCCAGAATATGGCTACCAAAGGAACACTACGTAATTTGGGAAAGAAGGCAGCAGAACACGCGGCTCAGCTAACCAGGATACAAGGGACGCCCGAGAGCAGCCCAGTGTAGGGACGGCTAAGCCACTCCTCGGAAAGGAGCCCCGCGGAGCCCCATCGTGGCTCGCGGTCGATACTGCGCGTGCTCGGGAGGGCCACAAAAGCTTTTCTGCTTCCGGACTCCATTTCCCAGAATGCCCATGAATTTGATGCCTTCGGGGCGGGGGAGGACGGGGAGTCCCCATTTCCCAGACGCGTCCCACAGCAGATCGTGGGGATGGGCCCTGAGGGAGAAGCCCCGGTCTGGCAGCTTAAGGCCGGACTTCCCGCTCCGGACTCCTGGTGAGTACCCCAGCCGCTGAGGGCGCCAGTGAGGGAGGGAGCTGGGGAAGAGGAGGACTGCGCCTGCGCAGTCCCAACTTCCTCTTCGATGGGGGCAGGGGAAGAAAGCGGGAGGGGAGGAGTGCGCATGTTCTGACCGATGGCCTCCACTCCCCTTGAACTGGAGGGGTAAGAGCGGATGCGAGCCCCTCCCTCTCCCTGCAGGGCGGGGGTGCTGTGATGAGTGTGTGCCCGCGCGCATGGCCCCGGGGGTGCAGGAAAAGCTATGCGAGGGCGTGGGTGGGTCTGTGTTGGGGGAGCAGGATTGTGTGCATGGGGGGCTGTCTTACACAGCCCTAGAGACATGTGCAAGCATAATTGTGATCGTGTGTGTGTGAATGAGCATTTATTAGTTTAATATATTAGAGTGTGGATGGAGGAGGCGTTTATGGGTAAGCTGTACCCTCGAGGGTCCGTGGGATGTGTGGGAGGTTAGGGGCTGGCCAGGGGTCTCAGCCCCTCCACACTTTGGTGTTTTTGGTGACTTGCTGTGGCCCAAAGAGTTCAATGCCAAGGGGCTGGCCATCTGCCAGCGTTTGACCTCTGCCCTTGATGTTAACATTAGGTTCTTGAAAATGATAAATGCTGTAGATGTGGGAAAATTAGAACACTAATGCATGGTTTGTGGAGTTGTGAACTGATCCAACCATTCTGGAGAGCAATTTGGAACTATGCCCAAAGGGCTATAAAAATGTGCATACCCTTTGACCCAGCAATAGCACTTCTGGGGCTATATCCCAGAGAGATCAAAGAAATGGAAAAAGGACCCATGTGTACAAAAATATTCATAGCAGCTCTTTCTGTGGTGGCAAAGAACTGGAAATTGAGGGGATGCCCATCCACTGGGGAGTGGCTGAGCAAGTTGTGGTATATGAATGTAATGGAAGACCATTGTGCTATAGGAAATGATGAGCTGGCGGACTTCAGAAATACCTGGAAAGATGTATATGAACCAACGCAGAGTGAAGTGAGAACCAGAAGAATGTTGTACACAGCAACAGCCACACTGTGTGATGACTGACTTTAATAGACGTAGCTCTTGTCAGCAATGCAAGGATCTAAGACAACTGGAAAAGACTCATGATGGAGAATGCTGTCCACATCCAGAAAAAGAACCATGGAGTCTGAATGCAAATGAAAACATACTATATGCTCTCTTTTTGTTGTTGTTTTGTTTTGTTTCTTCTTTCTTGTGGTTTCTCCAGTTGGTTCTAATTTTTTTTTTACAACATGACTAATGTGAAAATTTGTTTAATATGTATGTATAGCCTTCATCAGATTGCATGCCATCTTGGGGTGGAGGGAGGGGAGGGGAGGGAGGTGGAGAAAATTTAAGACTCAAAATCTTATGAAAGTGAATATTGAAAACTAAATATATTTTTAAAAAAATAGGTTCATGAAAAGCATGAAACTGATCACCTATCACCTTGTATGTCCAGGGCCTGAGTTACAGTGGGTGGTCATGAGGTAGGTTATGGCCTAGCCTGTAGCCTCCAGCCATTCTCTGGCCTGAGTAGCCCCTAGTGGAGTCCTGGGGGAGGGGAAAGCAGGGTCCAGCTGGGCTGAGGGTCTGAGCCTGAGGTTAAGTGACCTTGCCTTTGGGCCTCTGAGCCCCAGCTTCACTAGAAGGTAAAAGAGATGGATGATGCCCCCCTGGAAGGGGACCCCAGCCCAGAGAAGACACATGCCACAAGACTTTTCACTGAAGCTTCAGGACAGCATTGGCTGGGAGGAGCAAGTCTTTGGAACTCTGGACTTACAATGATTACTGATCGTCTTTTGGGGCAGAAAGGACTGCAGCTGAATGGGAGGGTGGATGGGTGAAGGAGAAATGTTGGTGGGGCAATGGAATCTGCCGGCTGTGGGAGATAGGAAAACACGCCTCAAGGGATCTTTCCACCTGACTTGCAGCTGAGAGCTATGTGTTGTCTTCCCCCCTAGAATATGAGCTCCCTGCAAGCAAGGACTATCTTTTCTATTTGCAAGGATGTTTTGCATATAGTAAGCATTTAAGGTTTTTTTTTGGGGGGGGAATTTATGCTTTTTTTTTTGGTGAGGCAGTTGGGGTTAAGTGACTTGCCCAGGGTCACACAGCTAGTAAGTGTTCTGTGTCTGAGGCTGGATTTGAACTCAGGTCCTCCTGATTCCAGGGCTGGTGCTCTATCCACTGTACCACCTAGCTGCCCCTTTTTTATGCTTTTATGCCAGGCACCGTGCTAAACACTTTGCAAATACTATCTCATTTGGTCCCCACAACAACCATGTGAAGGAAGTAGGTGCTGTTATTATCCCTACTTTACAGTTGAGGAACCTGAGAAAAACAGATGAAGTGACTTGCCCAGGGTCACAGAGCTATTGAGTGTCTGAAGCTGAATGTGAGCTCCTCTCTTTCTGACTCCAAGCCCAGGGCTCTATCCACCTTGCCTTCTAACTGTCTCACATAGAGGCTAGAGACAGGAAGATCTGAGTTTAAATCCTGCCTCAGCTACTTGGTAGCTTGTAATTCTGGGCAAGTAACCCAGCCTCGATGGGCCCGCTTCCGCCGTTGTTCAGGGGGAAGGCGGTTGTGGGAATCACCAGTCTCTGAGGTCTCTTCTAAGCGAAGCCTTTTCGTTTGCCTCTACCCACTCTGAAATCACATCAGGCCACCGCCCCAGCCTCTGCAGTCATGGTTTTAACCGACTGAGAGGTGGAGGTCTGAGGTCAAAACTGGAAAAACCCTTCAGTCCCATCTAATCCACCTCTCCCCTTGTTTACAAATGGGGAAACTGAGACCTGGGCAGGGCGCAACAAAGTGTTCCAAGCCTTCTGAATGGGGCTCAGGGTCAAAGGGAACCCCACGGAAGCCCAACTCCCCCGGAAGGCATGTTGGGAAGCCTCCACAGCAAGGACAGAGCCTGCAGGGCTGGAAGCGCCGGGCTGCCCCTACACTCCAGGGCCGGGAGGTTTCTGGGGACCGCAGGAAACCTCCCCAAAGACCGAACTTCCTGGCCACGCCGTGCACATCTGGAGAGGGCACGATGATGAGCTCCCCGAGCCCTGGAAGTATCCAAGGAGAATCCTCTCTGAATGGCATTCTGGAACTCCCCGTCCTTTTCACGCCTTTCCCCTCGTCTGGACTTTGGGTGCCGGCCGCCTCCATGGGCTGTCTCTGCGGCCTCCCTCCCTGCGCACCGTCCTCTTCGCCCCCAGCTCCCGAGGCCTCACACTAGATTGGTTCCTGCCGGGCCGGGACTCCGGGGGATACCCGTGGGGGGTGGGGGTCTCACCCTTCTAGTGGGCCCCTCCTTGAATGAAGGGGTAACCCCGCCAGGGCCAACGGTTTGCGCTGAGCAGGGGCCTTTCCAATACGCAGGCACAGAGGCTCTGTTGGGCGAGTAAACCTCGGACTCCTCGTGGTGAATGCCTGCAGCGGCGCATGCGCAGTGCGGGCCAGGAGGCGCCGTCCCGCTTCCGAACTCCATTTGCCAGAATGCACCGGGAGGCCCCTCAGGTGCGGAATGACGTAGACTTCCCATTTTGGGAATCGTTCTTCCGGGTGTCAGAAGGCCAAGGCCGTGTCCCTTCTAGGAGGCCAGACTTGCAGCCCGGTGCTCCGGGGGCGGCTCGAGGGGCTGAGCCGGCGCGTGAGTGCAGACGGGAGGGCCTGAGGGAGGGAGTGCGCACGCGCAACGTCCCCCGCCGACGCCTCCCCCATCCCTGCGCACGGCCCTTGGGCTCTCCCGGACGCCTCCTGCGGGCGAGTCAGTGCGCAGGCGCAGCGTCCTCTCCCGCTTCCCGCCCCCTCCGGGCCGTGCTCTCGGAGGCGTGCCTGGTCGGGGAGTGAGTGGCGTCTAGTGCACGCACAGGGTGGCTTACGTGTGCACGCGGGTATGCTCCCGTGGAGGAGCGTGGGGCCTCCGGGAACGCGCGCGTGTATGTGCTTGCACGTGGGAGTGAAATTTCCAGGAGTGGGCCGCGTGTCCGTGTGATCTGCCACGCGGGACGGCCTGTTCTGGAGAGTTTGGCGTGGATTCTCTGCGGAGGCCCGATTTCTCCTCCCCAATCCCCCCCCGTGCCCTGCCCCCTCCTAGCTTTTCCTGCGGATCGCCGGCTCCTGCCCCTCTTTCTGCCGCGGACCCCCCTCCAGAAGACCCTCCAGACCCTCGGCCCCTCCCCTCTTTTCTCAGCCCACTCTGGGCCTCCCATGGGCAGTGTTCCCTCCTCCCTTGGCCAGAGTGACCCAGGCCGGGGTCTTGTCCGAGCCCTGGGGTCTCCGAAGCGTTCCAGCATCCCCCTCCCCACAGTAGTTGCCCCTGCCCTCTCTGCTTCTTCAGCTCCTTCTCAAAGGTTGATGAAGAGCCTACTGTGTGCCAGGCACTGGCCCTGCCCTCAAGGAGCTTACGCTCTAAGGGCAGGCTGCTGGCATGAAGAGGGGTCGGGGAGAGGTGTCACCCTCAGCCTGCCTGCAGCCTGAGCCAGGTTAAAACGCAATTGGGAGCTAGTTAACCCAGTGAAAATACCTCGGACCACGGGTGTGTCAGCTCGGGCTTCAAGTCAGTCCGCATCCCACGAGGACCCCTTCTCTTTGAGTGTGACCCCACTCCTGCAGAAGGGGACGTTCTGGTTGGGATCAAAGCGGGCAAGCCAGGGAGTGGAGCCGAGGAGGGGGGCGGCCAGAGAGAATGCCCAGAGCCAAGAGGGGAGGGGTTTGCTCCTGGAGCTCCCAGGGGTGGGTGGAGAGGAAGGGAAGAAGATGGGGAAGGTGTGAAGGGCTTTGGAGGCCCAACAGCATTTTGTGTTTACTCACGGAGGTAGGAAGAAGCCACTGGAGTTATTGAGGGAGGGCTTGGCACCACCTCACCTGCACTTTAGGAGTATCGCTTTAGTGGTTGAATGAAAGGTTAATTGGAGTGAGGAGAGTCTTGAGGCAGGCAGACCCGGCAGGAGACTTGAAGTAATCCAGGTATGACGTGATGAGGGCTCGTGCCAGGGTGGGCAACGTCAGGGATGGTTCATGGGAGGAGAGTAGGCTGAAGAAGTGGGTGGTCAGGACGCCTGAGGGAGGTCAGTATGTGGGTTGAAGTTCCGTAGTATGAGGGCAGGGATTGAGGAGGAGAGAAAAATTGTGAGCTATGGACCAGGCTCATTGAGGAAGGAAGGGGAGTGACCCAGGGGTCTCTAGACAGCAGCTACCGGGATTTTAATTGGGTCGTAGATGTGAATAGCATGAACCTCGAAGGAGGGAAGGTCACTGAGTAATGGAGGAAGGGGGAGAACCTGCAAGTGGCAATGGGAAGCAAGGTATGTTCCATCTTGACCAGAGAGCCAAGACAAATGAGTAAAGGTGCAGCCGGTACCAGAAAGGGTGGCCAGGCAGTCTGCGTCACAGGGGGGAGCCAGGTTTAGTAAAAGCTAGCAGATGGAAGGAGTGGAAGAGGAAAAGATTTAGGCTGATGGGAAGTTTGTTGTCTGTGAAACAGATATTCCGGGGGATTGGAACTTTGGGGTGGGAGAGTGTGGTAAATGAGAATATACAATCTAGGGGAGCATGGGAATCCTCATCCTTCTCACTTCCCCTAACTCCTTGGCCCTCTTCTCTTTCCTCTCTACATTCAGTACTCCTGTTGGCCTTAGCTCACATGAGCTTAATTGGTTTTAATTAATTTTAAAAATTTTATAAGCATGTATTTTATCTTCCTCCCAATTTATCCTCCAGCAATTGAGAAAGAAAATAAAAACAAACCCCACTTTTTTTTTTTTAACACATGCATAGTCAAGCAAAACATCCCCACCCTGGCCAGTCCAAAAACATGTCCTGATTCCATCATTTCTTCAGCAGGAGGTGGACCGGCTACTTCATCTTCCCTCCTCTGAAATCTTGGCTTATCAATTGCATTGGTCAGAGTTCTGAAGTTGTTCATAGTTGTCTTTAGAGTGTCGTTTTTGTCTGAATTGTTTTCCTACTTCAGCTTCCTTCCCTCTGCATCATTTTGTACAAGACCTCCCAGGTTGTTCTGAAACTGTCCCTTTTGTTATTTCTTATGGCAGCACGACAGTCTCCTGTTACATGCATAGACCCTATCTTGTTCATCCATTTCCCAGCTGATGGGCATCCCCTCGTGTTCCCGTTCTTTGCCATTATGAGATGAGCTACTCTAAATGTTTTTGTACATATGGGTCCTTCCTTCTTTGTGCTCCTTGGGGTGTAGATGTTGTAGTGGTACTGATGGGTCCAGGGATTTGCATAATATAGTATGTGCTTGGGCACAGTCCTGGAATCTAATTGTCGCCTCTGTCCTGATTACTCTCAGTCCTGATTTTCCTGAGTTCCCCTCCTGTTTTAGCAAGTACTTAATTGCACATTACAATCTGAAGGTCCCATAGGAAGCTCAGACTCAATATGATTTTCATCGCAAGCCCTCCCTCTTTTACCCGACCTCTGTTACTGCCAAGAACATCACAGCCCTCCCCATTGCTAACTGATTGCTGTCCTCAGCTCCTCACATTCCCCACCTCCACCTGTTCAGCCCATTGGCAGTTCTTGACTTTCCTCCCTCCTTGCTCACTCTTGAATCTGTCCCCTTCCCTCCACAAGCTGTCCCTTCATTCAGGTCCTCATCCTTTGTGTGGATCATGGTCGTAGCTTCCGATTTGGTCCCCTTGCCTCAAGCCCCTCCGTTCTCCAGTCCGTCCTTCACACAGCCACACTGATCTTCTCTAGCGCGAAACTATGTCACTCCTGTTCGCGAAGCTCCCTCGGCCTCTGTTACCTTTAGGATTCTTCACCCAGGGATCTTGGATTTGTTTTTAAAAACAAAACACTTCGATAATGCATTTCGATATGAATGGTTTCCTTTGTAAGTCCTATGCATTGTATTTTAGGCATTTAAAACAGTTGTTCTGCGCTGGCTTCCATAGGCGTCATTAGATTGCCAGATGGATTCACAACTAGAGAAGAGAAATGCCTCTATTAGGCGCCGGCCCCAGCCTTCCTTTCCTTATTCTTTAGGCCTTTCCCTCCCACAGCGGTTCAGCCGCCCTGGCTGTCTTCGTGTCAAGGATGCCCTCCCTTCAGGACTCCGTTTCTGCCCCAGAGCCTTTGCCAAGGTCCCTACTGCCTCTGCCCCAGTGATACCTTTTGTATGTTCTTGTATTATGGATGCATAGTTCCTCTGGCTAGATTATAAGCTCCTTGAAGGCAGGGATAGTCTTCTACTTTGTGTCTCTGTCCCCAACACCTGCCTCAGTGCCTAACACATTGGAGACCCTAAGTAAATGCTTGTTAACTGATTGTTAATCTGTGGGCCATATGTGGGCACCTGTGTTTGGAGTGGGGGGTGTGTGTGTGTGTGTGTGTGTGTGTGTGTGTGTGTGTGTGTGTGTGTGTATGTGTGTGTGAAGGCTATGAATGTGCTTGAGTGTGTGTAAGCTTAAAGGTCAGTTGTATGTGTGTAGGGGTCAGGACAGGGGCCCAAACACACCTTGCCGAGCCCGCAGCTTGGCTGTAGGGAGCAGGACTGTTTTCCCAGGCCCGGAGAACACCGGTTAGCTCTGTAGCCGCCCCCCACCCCCCATCTGTGCTTCTGTTGTAAGGCTCTGGCACAGGACCAAGAAGGTGTGCCCAGTGGCTGGGTCGCCTGTCCACAGGCCAGGAGCCCTCTCCCACCCTCTTGCCGACTCTCTCCTGGGTACTGTCTCACTCACTTTGGAGGTGGTTCTGCTGGATGAGCCCGCATCCTGTGGAGGTCAGGCATGTTCTCTGTGCTCCCCCTTCCTGCCTGTGAGGGCCCCTCTTCTCCCCATCCATGGTCCCCTTCAGCCCAAGGACTCCAGTGCACAAGCAGGTCAGGGGAAACCCCACTAGATATCTTTTCTCCTTTGGCTCTTCTGCCCCATTTGAGTACTGATTTTCCAGTGTGGCTTGGGTTGGCATCAAGTCAGTATGCATTTGTGAATTGCCTACTACTAGGTGCTTTGCTGAGCAGTGGGGAGACAAAGAAAGTGAAAACCAAGCAGTCCTGCCTCCTGATGAGCTTCTGGTCTGATGGGAGAGAAATACCCCAACATTTTTGTGCAGATGAGACCCAACGGGAGAGGCTGGAGACAGTCTCTGAGGGAAGGCAGTGGCACTAAGGGGCATCGGGGAAGGCTTCTTACAGAAGCTGTGGCTTTAGCTGAGGCTCCAGGGAAGCACAGGAAGCCCCAGCCAGTGACACTGAAAGGTTTTGGAGGATGTGTGAGGAGCCTCTGGTTATTGGTTATCGGTCCTGCTGATTCCACTGCCCTCTCTCCAGCGTAGAGTGCCAGGGGAGGAGAACAAAGCTTGGTTGGGAAGGTTGTTTGTTTTTTTTTTTTTAAATACTAAGAAGATTAAGGCTAAAAAGGTTATTCTGCATTTTAGACTTACGAGGGTTTAGGGTCTGTGCCCTCTAAGTGTGGCCTTCATCAGATGGTCGCCCCTCTGTCTACCTGCCACTGGTTCATTCTCTTATTCATTCTCATCTTGGCTTCTAAGTCAAGAAGTGTATTCTGTGGACGTTAATAACTGGAGCTGCAACATCTCCCTTATTAATTATCAAATTAGCTCAGCTGCCACCCCATTTATCACATATTATGAAGTGAATTGGGGAAACTTCTTCCCATAAACCTTGGCTCATCTGTATACCCTCCCCTAATACATACTCAAATGTCAAAGTCATTAGCTTTGCAACGAACAATTTAGTCCACAGCAAAATAAGGAAATAAATGATTGTTTACATGCTGCATCAGATGTGAGAAAGCTCACAGCCAGAGTCACCTTTAACTTCTCGATTCTGGAAATAGAGCCCCATCATTCAGCTCTTGGGACCTCCACCCAAGTCTCTTCTTTAGTGTTTCTTTGGAAGTAAGGCCAGAAGGAAACAGACAAGGAGGATAGCTTTGGGAGTTACCTGTGTGTAGTTTTAGAAAAATTTTAAGAATAGTCCAGACTTTCATTGTTTAGGGAAAATGTGAAAAATGTGGATGCAACTGTAAGTTGCCGGTATTTCCAAGCCCCTTACGATCAGCCAGGGCATATGAAATTTTGGTATCATATTTTGTTTTATTTTGTTTTTTTTCACTCGTGGTCATCTCAAGAATGAGCAGAAGCAAGGAACGACCCTTTTCTCTTGCCAAGATCTTTAGAGCATTAGCTAGAGCTCAGCCTGAAAAGTAGGGGTGCAGGGCACCAAAATCTCAGCGACTCTGCTTCTGATTTTAGCATCCAGCAGTTCGTGTTTTTAATGGTCTGTTCTTTGTCTTGGAATTTTACGCTGGATCAAGATGAGTTTTTACTTTAGCGGCAACATGGTTGCATCAAAGGGCATTTCTTCTCACACTGACAGAGTGTTGTTTTAAGCCAATAAGGAACCCAGTAACATGAAGCCAAAACAGAAAATCCCATGTTGAATTTATCATAGACTTAAAAGGAAAAACAGGCTGCACGTAATAGAGATCTTATATTCATGCAGCATCCTCTTTTTGTATTCTACTTTGTATACGGAAGTGCTCATTTTATTTGGTGTTGTTAAGTTCAGAATTTTAAAGAAACGTCACAAATTCTTCAGTGATGACAGTTACACTGTCCAGGAATTCATCGAATCTGAAAAATACAACTACCACCACCACAATAACAGTGATAAAAGTTAAGGTTTATCTGGTACCTACTATGCATGAGGCACTGTGCTGGGAGCTTTGTAATTTTTATCTCATTTAATGTTGACAATGACCCTGAGATGAGGAAACTGAGGCAGATGGAGGTCAAATGACTTGCCCAGGGTCATGCAGCTAATAAGTGTCTGAGGCTGAATTTGAACTCAGGTTTTCATGACTCCAGGCCTGGTGCCTTATCCACAGTCTGGGGAAGAAGCAATTGAGGCTAGTATTACCTTTGGTAAGGGGAAGAGTTTGAGTTAAAGTGGCTCTTTGGAAAGTTCATTTATTTATTTCTTTATTTGTTTCAGGCAATTGGGGTTAAGTGACTTGCCCAGGGTCACACAGCTAGTAAGTGTCAAGTGAGGCCGGATTTGAACTCAGATCCTCCTGACTTCAGGGCCAGTGCTCTATCCACTGCACCACCTAGATACCCAGGAAAGTTTATATTTTTAAAGTAAAGTTTAATCATTAACATTTTTAAAAAGTAAGTTTAGTTAGGTTTTAACCCATTCAGGGTTTCTGGGCCCACCCACTAATGAAAGTTGCCACGTAGGCCTGTTGGTCGGTGTGGATGCAGAGGGGAAGGTGACCTCAACACCTCCACGCCTCAGTGGACATCACCAAATGTTCCTCCTCCTCATGGACCCCTCCAGTACGTGGCAGCGTGGGTTTTCCTTCAGTGCTATACGAATGAGCGAAACTCATCACTGGCCCATTTTCACGTCCAGGGTCTGCGCCTGTCTCCAAAGGTCCTGAGCAGCCGGTGAGACTGGGCTTTCTTGGCCCCTCCTGCCGCCTCCAGAGCTTCAGTTCTCAGGTGACTGGACCGAGCCCCAAGGGAAGATCCTGGGTGGAGCAATCTTGCTTCTGAGCCCCCCAGACCACAGCTGGACTGAGAAGTGAAGGTGGTGGGGGCCTTTCCTACACGAGGAGGAATCCCGCCAGGAGATGGGCCTGCCCTGAGGTCTGAGCACACAGCCTGAGACAGTGCCTTCCACGAGGAGCAGCCCCTGGCACTGCCTGGGGGGCAGCGAGAGACTCCTGCCCATCCTGCCTGGGCAGGGAGGACTCAGCCAAGACAGCACCATGGAGGACTTGGCCCTCCTGCTTGGGGAGAGAGGTGAGCATCTCAGTGTAGCAGACCGACTTTGTGAGGGAGTGACTCTGGTGGGGAGCAATGAACAATTACAGCAGATACCCTAACTCTTCTTTACCTTTCTCTCCCCTCTTCCCTCTCCCACTTGCTATACATGGTGACTGGCCTTGTTCCTTTAGCGATTCTCAGAGGCTACTCTTGTACATTCAGTTGGCCAGTCAGCAAACTTGTATTAAGTGCCTCTTTGCCACTTCAGAATGAAATGATGGGATAATGGGGACTCTGATGAGGGTAAGATGGATCTCCAGGACACTTAGTCCTAGAGCTGGGGTCTCCGCCTCTAGAGAAGTGAGAGAGAGCCAGACTCCTAGCTCATCCATCCACCAAACCTCTTTGGTAGAGGTCTGGAAAATGCTCCAGGGACCTAAGTCTAAAAGCAACTTTCTGTGGCCGCCCTTGGCAGCTCAGGAAGAGGAGAGCAGGAGATCATCAAAAGGGTGGCCTGGAGCCGGGAGCAGGGCCTCTGAACCATCCGTAAGGATCCCTGCAGGTACAAGTTGACTTAGAAAACCACATATTAACATTTTCTATGTTTCATTGTATTCTTATGGACTACATATTTCCCCATTGCATTTTAATCTGGTCTGACCCAGGCTCTGGAACAGCAGGCCACGTTAACACCTCTGGCTTGGAGTATGCAATTGGCAGTGCAGAAGGATTTGGGGAAGGGGGTGAGAGAGGCTAGTGGGGGATTCATTTAGGGGCTGCAAGCCAGGTTGGGTGACTTCTTTCTTCTTATCCAGCTCAGACTCCCCAATGCTTCGCCTTTCCCCCAGACAGAAGGACTGAGCACGGCATGTCTTCTGGATTCCTCCCAGCCAGGCTTCGGGTGAGTTCATTTACACTCGCTCCTGGGCAGTGGTTCATACCACATCTTTTCTCAGCATGTCAACAGAGTTCTTCCCCTCCTCAGTCAAGGCATTATCTTCAGTGGTATCAGTTCCCCCAAGTCCTTTCTAAGGAGCTTGGCCTGAATTCTTCTTTTCAGAAGCCTGAGGCTTTTCTCATCAGTTAGGCAAAGTTTATCCCTCATTAGAGCTCAGCTGTCTCCGTGAAATGTAAATGGACAGATTTTAGATAGGCTGTGCATACTCTGATAAGGACGTGTAGGTGTGACTGTAGTACCTGTGAGGTTAAGCATCTGCGTGGGGGCATTAATTAAGATTGTTCTGTCTTTTAAAAAATTCCAATCAGCAAACATTTCTTAAACTCCTACTGTGTGCCAGGCAGCGGAGATGCAAAGATAAAGACGGATATGCAGATAAAAGACTTAAGAAAGAGGCCGGAGGAGACAGATGGGGTGGGAGCAAACAAGAGAGTCGGGGAGAGGGAGCTGTGCAGGAGGGGGTGAACGAAGGTGTCCGGGAGCCTCATCGCAGCACTACGCTTTGGGAGGACAGCGTTTAATTTGGGGTCCCTTGTTTCAGGAAGCGAGGACACTTGGGTGGTGCAATGGATAGAGCGCTGGTCCTGGAGTCAGGAAAACCCGAGTTCAAATCCAGCCTCAGGCACTTACTAGCTAGCTGTGTGAAGATGGGCTCATAAGAAGAACAAGTCAATGTAATAAAAATGACATTATTATCTAAATGAATTCACTTATTCAATGCCATACCAATCAGACTACCAAAGGATTAGGAAAAATAATAATGAAATTCATATGGAGGCAAAACAGGTCAAGACTCTCAAAGGAAATAAGGCAAAAAGTGGGAATAAAAGGGCCTAGCGATACCAGATCCCAAACCACTACAAAGCAATACTTCTCAAAACAACTTGGTACCAGTTAGAAAATAGAAAGCTTGGTGAACAGTGAACCTATTGCCTGGTGTTTGATCAACACAAAGACCCACGCTGCTTGGGAAGGCCTTACTCTTTGGAAAACGGGAGAATGGCACTCAAGAAATTGGGTGTAGACCAAGATGCCCACTTCTAAGATCTGAACAGATGTTACCAAGACATTAAAGGTAACATCATAAACAGAGGAGAAAATAGTAATTGTAAAGTGCTTAGCATAGTGCTTGGCACTCTAAGCCCCAAATGAAAAAGTTGATAAGTCCCCCTCAGAAAAAGAAGAGGAGAGGGACTGGTCAAGTAGGCAGAATCACAGAAAAGGTGGGCTGCCCACCCCTCAGGCTGTGTGTGTGCCCTGGCATGGTAAGAGGCCCAGAGAAAGGCTTGTTGGTTAAGCCCTTGGTCGGGATGGGGAGGGGGTTATGTAAAGGTACCAGAGGCTGGTTTACCATCTTGCTTGGACAGAAAACTGTCATCAGAAAGACAGCGGGTATATACCTTTGGAACTTAACAAGTTCTGTGCCTATTGTGAGAAACCACAATAAATGTTATGATTACACAAGGGTGGGAGTGGAAGGGTAGAGACAGGACTGATTTTATTCCAGGTCTGAAAGTACAGAGGAATCAGTGACCTCTGAGAAGGAGCAGAGCCCCGTTCGTGGCGGGCAGTGGAGAGCGCTTCTTGCCTGACGGGCCACTTGTGGGGTGCCACATCCTGAGTGAATATGCCTCCAATAAGTTGCTCAGTAATGGGACACGTGTAGCCAGCTCTAAGTCAATATTTGGAGTGTGCTGACATTAGTGTGATGTGTCTTGCCGTCAGGTGTTGGCTGACTTTTCTCATGAGGTTTTGGGCATTGGGAGGAAAGTGCGTGATTTTCTTGGGGTTCACCTGTGGGAGAGGTGAACTGGAGCACATGCCACTGAGGAAGTCGTTATTTAAGAAATATTTGACACGAAATATTCCAACTCTCAATGCTGTGAAAACCTCTGCCTTGAAGCCCTTCAGCTTCCTGTGTCTCAAGGCCTTTGAGGGGAGTGGTCCTTGACAAGCAGGGATGTGTTTGGTTCAGGAATCAGTGACATTCAAGGACGTGGCTGTGAACTTCACCTGGGAGGAGTGGCGCTACCTGGAGCCTGCCCAGAGGGCCCTGTACAGGGACGTGATGTTGGAGAACTATAAGAACCTGGTCTCCCTTGGTAAGCGCACCGTTGGTCCCCTGGGACTCAGAGTCCGGCCACAGGGTCCTGCAGGCTGTGGGGTACATCTGAAAAGGTGAGCTGAGTTTTTGCTTGTTATATAAGAGAATGCAAGATTACCAGTCACTTGTGGTAAGTCCCAGGTCCCTTGTGGCCCATTGAGAGAAGTTTCCAAGTGAAAGTCTTTGCTTGGAGCTGATGGAAGCCCGTGGATCCTTTGTGCTGGCCGTGTTCTTATGATACGCAGGCTGATGTCCTTGGGGAATGGGAAGGCTTCTTTCTCCCAGAAGCCCTCCCCACTTTGCCAGGATCTCTCTCCTCTCCAGGTGAGGCCAGCAGCAAACACCTCTTGGCTGAACCTTGTTTTCCCCAGCTCAGTTTCCTCCACATAATAAGGACTTAATGAATAGGTCCCAGGCCTGACCACCTCCCCTGATGTGGGCGTTAAAGTGGTTCCTTTTGGCCCCTAGGGTCATACATAAAATTCTGTGGTTATCATTCCTAACCCTCCCCAGCCTGGCGCTGTCCTGCCCTTCCAGCTTGGTGTCCAGTGTTGGTACCAGCTGTGTGCTTCTTTGGCTATCCCTCTTTCTAGGACTAGCAGTGAAATGTTAGATAACTTTCTGTCTTCAGCCCTCTCCCATTTCTAATCCTATTCCTAGGGCTTCCTGTTTCCAAACTGGATGTGATCTCCCTGTTAGAGAGAAAAGTACAGTGGATGCCAGAGGGAGAAGTTTCCAGAGGCTCTTGTACAGGTGAGTGAGCTCAAAACAGGTAAAAGGGAGTCATTGCAAACAGCATTTCCTCTGATCCCTGGTGCCCAGGGAGCTCACCTCCAGGGCTTTGTGGGGAGACCTTGGACTGCAAAGTATGAGCTTCACTTTTCACTGTCCCCAAATCTGTTTCTCTCTCCTTTCCTGTCTCAGTGAATAAGATATGCTCCTTCTTTTGTGTTGTTTAAAATAATTTTCAGTTTAATAACCATCAGCAAAAATGATTCCTTATATACAAGGAAGAGTGATAAGTAATACCTGAAACTACAAATTTCCGTTATTTTCAGTTACTTATTTAAAATGTAAATTAACTTTATTTTTTAGAAATAACTTTTATCAATAGCCTTTGTTTTGATGCCATCTACATTTCTCTGCATATCACTCTTCTTCCCTTTCCAGAGAATAAAAGAACATAAAAAACCAGTTCAGCACAACTAATTACACTGAATAATAAACATAATGATATTAAAAACAAAAATATCCAGAACTACATTACTTTCTCTTAGATTCAGAACAGGCTTTTGCCAAAGTAAAAGAGGGATCTTTTAAAATAAGATTAAAAAATATCTAAGCCCAAAGTTGGTGCTATGTGTAGTGGGGAGACAGCAGGCTCTTTCCCAGTGGGTACAGGAGAGAAGCCAGCACGCCTTCTTTCCCCACTCTTGTTGTGACTCAGTCTTAGAAATCCTAGCAGTAGCTGTAAGACACAAAAAGAAATTAAAGGCATAAAGGTAGGTAAAGAAGAGAAAAAACTCATTTTAATGAAAGTATTGCCAGCAGTGTTAGTTGTGAAAGTAAAATCCAAGAAACAGATTTGTTGTTCTTTGATTGGGGAAGGGGTGAGCCCATGATGGTTGGTGCATCAGTGGAATATTAGGCAGGAAAACGATGTAAAACAATTGGGGTAGTAGCAGAAGGCTGTTGCCGTGGGGCAGAAGGAAGAAAGAGGATCTGACAAGACAGTAGAAAGCCTGATGTGGAACTGCATAGTTGAAGACCCCAGACAGGCTCAAAACAGGCTAATCAATCCCTCACTGTATTTCAGCAGAGCGTAGGTGGGGAGCCTGCTGCACTCCGATCAGTGACAGAGGATGGTCTGCCTCCTTGTGTAGTCCTTTTTCTTCATTATCTGTAAACCACGAGACCAGAACTACGTCACCCCTGGGCTCCCTGCACTTGTGACTCCCTCTCTGACCCAGGAGATGTTCTGGCTCTGGCTGCTGTGTCCTTCAGACTATCTGAGCTCAGCTCTGCAGGCCGGGAGGGCTCAACGCGCCCCCAAGCGTCGCGGACTTGTCACTGTTTTCCTGACGTTGCCTCCATTCTCGTGTCCAAAGTGGGAGCATCCTGGTGTCCCTGCTCCCTTCCCGCATGGAACCAGAAGTCCCTGGTGCCCTTGCAGCATTTCTGGTCTGACTGGAGGACTTGGGGGCTCTGCCCTGGCCCTGACTTTTATGGCTCAGCCCCCTACTTTGGTTCCCTCAGGCTTCTGGATGTCACCCTGGGTAGACGCGGACTGAAGGAAGGAAGCGCTTATTGAGCATGTTCTGTGTGCCAGGCACTGGGCTAAGGGCTTTACAAATGTGATCTTACTTGATCCTTACAACTACTCTAGGAAAGTAGGTACAATTATTATCTCATTTTTACAATTGAAACTGAAGCAAACGGCTTAGGTGACTTGCTGAGATCAGATTTGAATTCACGCCTTCCTAACTCTGGACCCCTGGAGTGTTCTGGTAGCTGTAGAATGAAACTTAATAAAAAGGTAAACTGAGGCAATTCTCCAAGCAAGATAGCAGTTTATTAATAGAGCACCATATCTATAATGAAGGGGTCAGGGGCTTGCCTCCTTTTATGCCACAGACCCTGAATTGAAGGTGCAAGTCATTTTTGTAAGCACAGAACAGAGATCATGCCATTGATTATGGGAATGACAACATCAGGGGGTTAGGGAGTCATGATTGGTTATATTGGTTATATATAGTGGGCAGAGCCCCCACGTGGAGTGAAGACCACTGCCTTCTGTCTGTAAGGAAAGATTTTGTAAATGTTGTGAGTCCCGAGGTTACTGATAAGGACCCAGGTGACTGGGGAACAGGACCAAACCATCTTTTTAATTGCTAAAGCTGGGAAAGGGTCAGCTAGTCCACCAACCCTGCAGCGCATGTGGAGATGATGGTTTGTGAGAGGATTGAGAGCAGAGTTCTTCTTCCACTGACAGCTGCTGTGGGAAAGCTGAAGCCTTGGCATCTAACTTCAGAGAGAGACATGATTGAGCTTTGGCACATGTGGGCTTCTTCGCTCAGAGGCGAAAGAGGCTCTAGGGGTGTTATGTAGAATACAGAAGATGGTTTCAGACTAGAATCACTTACAGAGTAAAATCACGTGTAAAATACGGGGTCAGTAATTCTCTCATGGCAATGTTTTTTGTGGCAGCAAGTCAGCCAGCATCGGCTGGGCCTTGTTATTGTTATTACATTTATTAGGTGCACTCCTATGTGCCAGACTTTGTACTAAGCCCAGGGCTACAAAAACAAAAACAGCCTCTGCCTTTGGGGAGCTCACACTCTAATGAAGAAAACAGTATATGAAGAATTATGTACAAACAAAATATATAAAGGATGCATTGGAGATAATTAAGAGTCAAGGCAGAAGTATTAAGGGAAACTGCAAAAGACTTCTTGAAGAAGTCGGGATTTTAGCTGAGATTTATGGGAAACCAGGAGGCAGAGATAAGAAGACAGAGAATTCCAGGCAGGAGAGACAGCCCGTGAAAATGCCTGAAGTTGGAAGATGGAGCATTTTTGTGAGGAACATCCAAGAGGCTGATGTCGAGGGATTGTGGAGTTCATGGAGGGGAGTAAATGTAAGAAGACTGAAGAGGTTGGAAGGGGCCACATCAAAAAGGGCTTTAAAAGACGGGATTTAGATTTGATGCTACTGATCACAGGGAGGTGCTGGACTCTACTGAATGGGGAAGAGATTGACACAGTCACACCTATGCTTTAGAAAGACTTTGATGGCCAAGCAGAGGAAGGACTCGAGTGGGGAGAGCCTTGTGGCAGGCAGACCTGCCAGCAGCTACTGCAGTAATCCAGGTGTGAGGTAGTGAAGACTTCTGTAGGGTAGGGGCCATGTCAGAGGAGAGAAGAGGGCATATTAGGAAGGTGTCAGAAGGGGAGAATCACAGGGCATTGGATGTGGGGAATAAGAGAGGAGTCCGGCAGAAAATTAGGAACAAAGTAGATGCCCGCTAATTGGAGAAATGGCCAAACAGATTGTGGTACGTGAATGTAACGGAGTGTTGTTGTTCTGTAAGAAAAAAGAAATACGATGAATATAGAGAAGTTTGGAAAGATTGGTTTGAATTGATCCAAAATGAAGCAAGCAGAAGCAGGGGAAAAAACCCAACTACAACCCTGTAAATGAAAAGAATAATAAAACAGTCAAAATGGAATGCTGCAAAATTATAATGTCTCAGCTTGGCTTGAAAGAAAGAGATCCTTTGTTGTAGTTGGGAGCCATGGATGTGGAATACTTCAGATAACCTCAGACTTTTTGGAAATCTTGGTTAGCTTTTTGTTTTTCTTTCTCTTTAAAAATTCCTTATTATGCAGAATGTTTCTTTGAGAAGACGAGGAGTGAAGGGCATTGTGGGAAATGTAGGTGATATAAAAACACATGCAAATAAAAATCCATTTAAAAGAAACAAAAAAACCCAAATGGAATTTCTCCTTTATAGGCTCAAAGCTCTAGAGCTTGAAGCTACCTCAGAGGACATTTACTTCAGTTCCTTCGTTTTGTAGTTGAGGAAACAGGTGCAGGAAATCAACTGATTTATCCAGGTTGACATAGGAGTTCAGAGATGGAGGATTTGAACTCAGTTCCCTTGACTCCTGAGGCATTGTTCTTTCCCCTGTGCCATGCTGCCTCCATTTCTGTCAGGATTTCATTTTTTTCTAAAAAATCTATTAAGAGTATTTTCCCCAATCTATTTCTTTTCTTACTCATTTAGAAATACTGCTTTTTCTTTGGAAAAACTCTGTATTTTTATATAATCAAACATATTCCTTCGGTAATGCTTTCATTTTGTTGACTAGATAAGAATATTCTGCTTCCCCAGAGTTGCAAATTATAACTAACACATTCTTTACATATGCTTCTCATGGGTACCCAGAAAGCCACCTTAAATTCTACTTACTTTTTGCGTTAAAATACTCCCCAAGCCATAACTCACAATCCCCTATCAATCTTATTATAAGAGTTTTTAATTTCCTGTCTATTGGTTCCAGTACTGCCATTTTATTTGTAAGGAAAATCCTGTAACCAGCTAAGGCTTTCCTGACAGTGTGGAATTTAGCAGAATCCTCCAGATTTATAGCTGGTCAGGGGTAAAAGTTGTGGCTCAGCTTTATGATAAGCATTACCTGGCTAATTGTAAATTCCAGAGTAACTCCTCTCAGTATTTTTTTGAATTGTTTTTACTGATATTTCCTATTTCTTATGTCACCATAGTATCCCATCTCTCCCTCCCCAAGAGACATCCTGTAAGACAAATAGTATTTTCTAGAGAAAAAAAAAGTTAGCACAGCAACTGACCAGTACGTTGAGGAATCCGAAAACCTGTGCCATGTGACCCCACAAAAGGCTAGGTTGGGGGTGTCTTCCCATATCTTCATTTGAGTCCTGTTTGAGCTTTATGATTTTGTTTCATGTGTTTTTGATGTTTTAGTGTGTCTTCGTTCTTTCCATTTACGTCATTGTAGTCACTGTGTATGTTGTTTTCTTGGCTCTACTGACTTCACTTTGCATCAGTTCATGTAAATCTTTCCATGCTTCTTAGTATTCATCACACACATTATTACAGTACAGTAATATTCCATTACATTCATGTAGCACAGTTTGCTTAGCTATTCCCCAACTGAAGGGCTTCTACTTTGTTTCCAATTCTTAGCTGTCACAGAGTGCTGCTATAAAGATTTTGGAGTCTGTGAGGACTTTTTTTCTTATTGATGGCTTCATACGTGAATAAGCCCAGTAAGGCAGTCTCTGGTTCAAAGAGTATGAACATCTTGGTTTATTTGCATAGTTCTAAATTGTTTTCCAAAATTGTTGTACCATTTCACAGCTTCACCAACAATGTATTAGCGTGCCTATCTTTCCAAACCCCCTCCAACGTGACTATTGCTATTTTTTCTCATTTTTTGCCAGTTTGCAGAGTATGAGATGAAACCTTGGGGTTGTTTTGATTTGCATTTCTCTTATTGGTGATTTGGAGCATTTTTTATATAGTTGTGAATACTTTGAGATTCTTCTTTGTGTTCATATCCTTTGAGCATTCATCTGTTGGGGAATGGCTGTTAGTCTTATATACATTTATTAATTTTGTGTGTGTATGTATGTGTATGTGTATAGTGTGGAGAGAGAGAGAGAGAGAGAAAGAGAGGGAGGGAAGGAAGGAGGGAGAGAGCACGAAACCCTTGCCAAAGAAATTTGATACAAGGATGTTTTCACATTTGACCACTTCGTTTCTTATCCTAAATGTATTCATGTTGTCTATGCAGAAGCTTTCCACTTTCAAGTAATCAAAATTACCTGTTTTATCTTTTGAAATTGCCTCTATATCTTGTTTGTAAGAATACATCTTCCATCCATAGCTGTGAGAAGTTTGTGATCTGCTTCTTTTAATTTTTTTTTGTAGCATAATTTTAAATATTGAAGTGATGTATCCATTTAGAATATATTGTGGAGTGTGGGATAAGGTGTTGGTTTAAACCTAATTTCTGCCACACTGTTTTCTAGTTCTCGCAGCAGTTTTTAGCATACAGGAAGTTTTTCCCTAGGTAGTTTATGTTTTCCGTTTTATCAAACACTGTGTTAAGT
Source organism: Phascolarctos cinereus (assembly GCF_003287225.1). Lineage (NCBI taxonomy): Eukaryota > Metazoa > Chordata > Mammalia > Diprotodontia > Phascolarctidae > Phascolarctos > Phascolarctos cinereus. The sequence continues at coordinate 10,057,325 of NW_027555958.1, read as the reverse complement.
TCTATTGCTTCTAAATCTTCCTTGACTAATCTGTTCCATTAATCTATCCTTCTATTCTTTAACCAGTACCAGATTTTCTTGATGACTGCTGCTTTAAAATATAGTTTGGGGTCTGGAAGTGCTTTCCCCCCTTTATTCTTATGTCTTTTCATCATTTCCCTCGATTCTCTAAATCTTTTGTTTTTTTCAAATATGTTATTTATCAAGTTCTGAAAAATATCCTCTTGATAATTTGATTGGTATAGTATTAAAAGTGTAAGTTAATTTTGGTAGTAGTCATTTTTATTATGTTGGCATATAGTTTTCTTTCTGTATTTTATCTTTCCCTAGTTTAGATATTAGAACTGCATTTATCCCATAAAAGGATTCTGGTAGGGTTCTTTCTCAATTTTTGAGAATAATTTGTGAATTATGGGTACTGTCCTTTAAAAGTTTAATAGAATTCTTCTATGAATCCATCAGGATTAGGAGTTTTTCTTTTGTAGTTCCTTTACAATTAGATCTATTTCTGTTATTTAAATCCCTATCTAGTCTTTAGATAGTTTTGAATAATTGATATTTTTAAAGATATTCCTCTATTTCTTCTGTGTTCCTGGTTTCATTAGCATAATATAGTCTGATTATTCTTTTCATTTTTTTCTGGTTTTGCTGTGATTTCATCTTGCTCATTTGACATTTTATTGATTTGATTTGTGCGTTCTTTTTAATCAAAATAGCTAAGGGTTTATCAATTTTATTAATTTTTTTCAAAGAACCAGGTTTTAGTTTAATTGTCATTTCTATGAGGTTTTTGTTTCCAATTTATTGATTTCTTCTCTAATTTTTAATAACTTCTCTTTTGTGTTTATTTGTTGATTGCCTATTTTTAAAATGCATATTCAGTTCATCAATCTCTATTATATAAATGTATGATTGTAAGAATAAGATTTCCCCCGAGGACCATGTTAGCCACATCCCAGAAGTTTTCATGTGTTGTTTTATCATTATCATTTTCTTTCATGTAGTTATTAATTATTTCTATGATTTCTTCTTTGACCCACTCATTATTTAAGAATTCATTGTTAAGTCTTCATTTGGGTCTGCATCTTTTGTTTATGGCCCCTGACCAATTTCTATTTTTATTTACATTATGGTCTGTAAAGGATGTATTAATTATTTCTGCCTTTTTACATTTATTTGCAATATTTATGTGACCTAGTACATGGTCAGTTTTGGTACAGTTTCCATAAGGTAAAGAGAAAAATTTACATTCTTTTGCTATCCCAATTAGAAGATGCCACAAATCTTTTAACTACAGTTTTTCCAGAAATTCATTCGTTTCCATATTTTCTGTTAGATTTATGCAGAGAGATATATTGAAGTCTCCCATCTCTGTTGTGGTACTCTCTATTTCTTCTTGAAGCTCTGATAGTATTTTCTATATGAATTTGAATGCTAAGACATGGTGAATGTAAGTTTATTACTGATGTTTTTGTTGTCTGTGGTTCCTTTCAGCATGATGTAATTTCCTAGTTTATCCCTTTTTATTTTTTGAGTGGTTGTTTTTGCTTTGCCTGATGGTGCAATGGCAGCTCCTGCTTGTTTGGGCTCACTTGATGCATAGTAAAACTTTTTCTATTCCCTCAGTTTTATTTTGTATATATCTTTGTTTTTTAAATGTATTTCTTATAAGCAACACATTATGGAGCTTTGTTTTCTTATCCATTCTGTCAGTCTTTTTCTCTTTATTGGGTTAATTAATCCATTTGCATCTAAAGTTCTGAGAGTTAGATTTATATTTTCTTCAGTCTTTAAAATTGTGGGTTTTTTAAAGTTATGAGTTTTCTTCTGCTGTAACATTTTCATGTTCCTTCAGTTATTTCGCTTTATTATTTTTTAAGGTGGCCCTGTTCCCATGGGCACTCTTCCCTTCACCTCTGATCCCCTCTTCTCATTTGTTATCCCTTTCCTTTTATAGTGTAAGGAAGCAATTGCTAAGAACATCATCCTCCAGTTTATTGGTTCCTTTTTCTCTCCTGCTTTTCTCTGGTTATAGAATTCTTCCCTCTCTTTTTTCCTCTCACTCGATTCCCCCATCCTTTCCTCCACTTCAGTTAGTCCTGTTCATTAGTTTTTAAAATTTCATTTTTTTTGTGCTCCTTCCCACCTTCATCCCTGTCTCCTTGTATACATTTAGAAAGAACTCTCTTAATGGTCTTTCTGTTGTCATTCTGTTGCTGTTGCTGTCTGCATGTATTTGCTCCTCCTGCATTTCTGTTGTTTGGCATATTGAATTAGCAAATAATCTCTTCGGCTTTGGTTTTCTTCCTAAAAATATTTCAAACTCTTCTGTATTATTGAATATCCATCTTTTGTGCTATATGGTTAGGCTCAGATTTGCTGGATATCTAGTGCTCTTCAGAATACACTATTCCATTTCCTCCTACTTTTTCTAGTAGATGCTTGCATTATTCTAATGTCCTTTCCTTTGTATTTGAAGGTCTTCTCCTAAGGGCTTGCAAAGCATGCCACATGCAGAGCATTTCCACATTAAACTGTTAAATTAGCTCCTATGTGTCTTTCAGTTTTCAGCCTTAGGTTTTTTTCTGGAGGCAATCTGTGAATTCTTTCTATTATAATTTCATTTTCTATGTTCTGAAGTTCTGGGTAGCTCTTTTTTTATTATTTTCTTCATTATGGTGTCAAAGTTTTTTGTCCTGCACATTCTTCTGGATGGTCCTTGAGCCTTAGGTTGTCACTACACATCCTTTCTTCAGCTAGCTTATGACTGAGTAAATACACCAGTTGGGCTTGGTGAACTGTGTTTGCTTTATTGAGTGCTTTATTTTTCAGTGCTGGCAGATGTTGACAGAGTTGTCCAGAGGGACCCTACACTGTCTCTCTCTCTCTCTCTTCTCTCTCTCTCTCTCTCTCTCTCTCTCTCTCTCTCTTTTTTTTCACAGAAAGTGTTGTGCAAATCAGATTGATATTATATGTCATACCTTTCTTCTATTAGGAGAAAAAAGAGGATCCATAAAGGTACAGATGGATGATAACTGACAACAGAGAAAATAGAGTTATTCAGTTATTATTATTTTTTTTTCTACAAGAGAGAATGATCTTTATACTGAAAACTAAAGAACAAAAATTACTGAAAAGGAGATAATACTGAATATAAGTAAGGAGAAAGTAAGAGAGCACTTTGCTGCCTATGATAAATTCAGGATCTCTTGTTCCAGATGAATTACAATAAGAACTGTCTAAAAGGGTAATGGGCCACCTTGAAAGGCATCAGGTTTCACTGTGTACCTCCTCAGATATCTGCCAGCAGAAGAGTGTGAATAACCAATTTGCAGAGTAGTTTATAGTGGGGTTTTCTTTCAGGTAAGAGTTGGAGAGGATGACCTCTGAGATCCCTTCCAACTCTGAAATTCTGATTTTGTGATTCATGGAAGACTTAAAATCATTTAGTCATTCTAGTATTAAGAATTTACCTGGGTTAATTAAACCAGGTGTTTACTCATGTTGTTATTCAACAAATTTGTTTCATCTGCTAACTATTTTGGGGAATTAAAAAATAATTTTCTGAAATATATTGGTTATATGTCTTTGTTCTTGCCGTGGGGAAAGGTCAGTAATTCTGAAATTTTCTAACTTTACTCATTCTTACTGATCCATCATTGTTGTCTGCCTAAACTCTAAGTTTGTTTTCCAGTTCATTAATTTTCTAAGCTACTTTCCCCCTTTACTGTGTTGTTTTTCCACTATTCTATCCTACAGAAGATAATTCTGTGTTTCATTGAATGTTGTTTTTAATGACACCTGGAAATATCTTCAGTTCCAAGGAATGTAATTCATCACATCCAGGTCAGCTAGATGTTCTGCTTTCGCTTCATTTGTCTTTGTTTTCAATTCCCGTAAACAATGTTGGTTCTACTTGACCCAAATGATGCCTTATTCTCCTTGATGGAATAGTTAGAAACTAGAACTTGCACTAAAGATTCCTTTCTCTCATCACAGGTAATAATTGCTGGTAACTTTTAAAAATTATCTTTCAGATTCTGTTAGTCAGGAGACTAGGTTTGAAACCAAAGACCCAAGTCTCATGCAGGACATTTTCACAAGAGCATCAGCCAAGATGAGGCTAACACAGGCTAGTTCTTGGCAGTCTACAGAGACAGAAGCTGTGGAATGTGACCTTAATTTAGAGAAATGGAGGGTTGGCCAGGAGAGGCAAGCTAAACAAGTAACAGTGTCTCAGAGAACTATTTTTAGTGAAGTGAGTGTGCCTCGATGTCATGCCTTGGGGAAGAGTTTACTCCTCGAGTCAGTCTTTGTTCCTTTATGGAGAGGGACTATGGAGAAAAGTCTCCAAAAATATAAGACACTTGGAAAGAGTTTCAGGGATTTTTCAGACCTACTTACATGTAATACATTCTCCTTAGGTAAGAACCTTTCTAAGTACAAGTTGAAGAAGCACTTCAGTTACCACTCAGATCTAATTAAATTTTATAGAATACATGCTGGAGAAAAGTTACATGAACACAATGAATATGGAAAACCGTATGGAAGAAGATCAAATGTTATTGGACATCAGAAAATTCATATTGGAGAGAAACTTGAATGTAATAACTATGGGAAAACTTTTATCAACAGAGGAAGCTTGATTAAAAAGAAGAAAATTGAGACTAGAAAAAAATCCTTTGAATGTGATGAATGTGGGATAGACTTCAACTGGAGGTCAAACCTCATTAGACATCAGAGAACTCATACTGGGGTGAAACCCTTTGAATGTAATGAATGTGGAAAAACTTTCAGTGAGAGAGCATCTGTTACTAGACATCAAAGAACACATACTGGAGAGAAACCCTTTGAATGTAATGAATGTGGGAAAGTCTTCAGCAGGAGGGAACAACTCATTACTCATGAGAGAACTCATACTGGAGTGAAACCCTTTCTGTGTAATGTATGTGGGAAAGCCTTCAGAGAGAGCCAAGTACTCAAAGGCCATCAGAGAACTCATACTGGGGAGAAACCATTTGAATGTAATGAATGTGGGAAGGCTTTCAGTTGGAAAGGGCATCTTATTATGCATAAGAGGACACATACTGGAGAGAAACCCTTTCAGTGTAATGAATGTGGGAGAGCCTTCTGTCAGAGAGGGTCCTTTAATAGACATCAGAGAACTCATACTGGAGAAAAACCTTTTGAATGTAATGAATGTGGAAAAGCCTTTAGTTTGAAAAGTGTTCTCAAAATTCATCAGAAAACTCACATAGCAGTTAAACCCTTTGAATGTAATGTATGTGGGAATGCCTTCAGTGACAGAAATGTTCTCAAAAGCCATCAGAAAATACATTCTAGAGTGAAACCTTTTGAATGTAATGCATGTGGGATAGGCTTTCAGTGGAGGTCAAGCCTTGTTATACATCAGAGAACTCATACTGGAGAGAAACCTTTTGTTTGTAATGAATGTGGGAAATGCTTTAGTCGGAAGGAAAATCTTATTAGACATCAGAGAATTCATACAGGAGTGAAACCTTTTGAATGTAATGAATGTGGGAAAAGTTTCAGTGAGAGTATACACGTCACACATCATAGAACTCGTATTGGAGAAAGACCCTTTGAATGCAGTGAATGTGGGAAAGGCTTTAGCCGGAAAGGAAGCCTTATTAGACATCAGAAAATTCATAGTGGATTGAAGCCCTTTGAATGTAATGAATGTGGGAAAACCTTCAGTGAGAGGGCATCCATTAATAGACATCAAAGAACTCATACAGGAGAGAAGCCTTTTGAATGTAATGAATGTGGGAAAGTCTTCAGCCGGCGAGAACAACTTATTGCCCATGAGAGAATTCATACTGGACTGAAACCCTTTCTGTGTAATATATGTGGGAAAGCCTTCAGTGAGAGCCAAGGGCTCAAAAGGCATCAGAGAACTCATACTGGAGAGAAACCATTTGAATGTAATGAATGTGGGAAAGCCTTCAGTTCAAGTAATGTTCTCAAAAGCCATCAGAGAATTCATACCGGTGAGAAACCTTTTGAATGCAATGAATGTAGGAGGGCCTTCAGTTCAAGTAATGGTCTCAAAAGCCATCAGAGAACTCATACAGGAGATAAACCTTTTGAATGCAATGAATGTGGGAGAGCCTTCAGTTCAAGTAATGTTCTTAAAAGCCATCAGAGAATTCATTCATACAAGAGTGAGATCATTTGAATATAGACATAAGTGAAGACCTTTAGTGACAACATTCTTAAAAGTCACCAGAGAACTCACACTGGAAAGAAACCCATTGAATGTGATGAATGTAGCGAAGGATAGGTGGAGGGCAAACCTAATTAGGTATCATAACCTTTTGCAATAAATGTGGGGAAGACTTCATTGAAAGTAGACACACTGTGTATCAGAATTCACTGTTGAAAAATTAATATGGGAAAGGCTTTAGCTGGAATGAAAATCTTATTAAGTAGACCTCAAAGGACATACTATAAGGAGAAATCCTTTGAATGTAGAGAATACTTTAGTACCAGGAGAACAATTTATATAACAACTATTAAAATGTGAAGGAAAATTACCTTTAACAACTTCAGAAATCAATGTAGTGATCAGTCATGACTACAGAAGAGAAATATTGAAACATTCTTCACACCTCTTAGCAGAGAAATGATGGACTTGCTGCAGGGCTTTGGGCTCAGCAGGGCATACTGCCTATTTTTTATGGCCTGAAACCCAAGAATAGTTTTTACATTATAAAGTTTTATTGTCTTTTTAAATGTATAAACCATTCTTAGCTGGACCTGTACAGAAGCAGGTGATGGGCCTTCCAAGGGCCAAAATTTGCTGACTCTTGGACTGAAGATTCAGAAGTTTTCAGACATGATGAGTGTTAATTTATTTTGCTTAATCATATTTATTACAACAGAGAGCTTTTACCTTGCATGAGAAATGTTGTGGGGGAGGGTATGGGTCGATACTGATGCAAAAAAAAAGTTTCTAAAACAAACCACAGAATTATGCATAATGAATTCTGACAAGGATAGATTTGTTACTATCCTGTTAAAGTTAATATTCATTTAAAGTGTACATAATAGTTTACATATTCATGTAAATTCTTTTTCCTTTGTAAATTTTTCTTTTATTTTTCATGTTTGAGTTCATAATTAAAAGAAACCTAAATGGAAACTAAGAAATCCTTCAGCCAAGAGTATCATTGGGAAATTTATGCTAAGAGAAACCCTTGGAATGCAATAAATGTGGGGAAAGGGTTCAGCAGAGGGCAAACTTTATTCTCCAAAGAAAACTCATATGCAAGAGAAAGCTTGTTGCCTTGTTTGGCATGGCAAAATGGGTAGGGTGAGTGGCTGAATAAGATGTTAAACATATCATGGTCTGGGGCCAACTAGATATAGAAGGCTAGTGGAGTTTGTACTCACTTAGCAATTAGGACAGCTCACCCTCAGGGCAAGTGTTCTAAGGCAAAGTGGATTATCATTTCTTGAGATCTTGCCCAGAGAATGCTATTCCAGGTGGAAAAAATTGGTTTAGCAGGAGAGTACATGGCCAGTGTAGATGACTCAGTGAGATACCAAAAGCTAACATATTCGGAGCACTTCTGTATAAAAAGGGACTGTCATCCTCACTGTTGTTGGACCCCAAAGATTGGGCTGGCAAGTGTGAACACTGTAGATGTGGAATGGAATGTCTCCTTGTTTGTAGAGATTGGAGTCTTATTCTTGGAAGAGGTCCTAATGGTAGTCTGCCATACCAAATGTCACTGCAGAGTTGGTCTGTTCTATCTTGTATTTGACTCTACTGCTTACCTTCCCCTGACTCTCTCCCCCAGGTGGGCATCTCATTTGACAGTACTTTCTGTTGGGAGTGTACTTTTAGTACTTCTTTGATAGCTTCTATTATTTGTCTGTCACCCTAAATGCTCTCTTCCCTTTTTTCTGTTCTTTTACTTTTTTGACGTTCCTTTCTAATGTAAGTAGGGTTCGCTCATCTAGTAAAGACTGGACTCTCAGATGTATCTTATTCAAATGTCTCTTTAAGAATTCTACCAACTTCTATTAATTTTTTCATTGATATCTTTTGTTTTTACATCACCTGCGTTTCCTATTGTATTCCTCTCCCTCCCAGAGAGTTACTCCTTGTAACAAATACTAAAGAGGGGGGAAAGTTCAAAAAAACTAAGCAACATAATAGAAAAAATGAAAAAAAAATTAGATGCAGTATTCCACACTCAGTACCCTCAAGTCTTTCAAGAAGTATCTATATTTCAAAGGTATATATACCTTCTTTGGGCTAAACTTGTTCACTATAATTTCGTAGCATTCAAAATGAAAACTTGCCCCCTCTATCCAATCATTAGCTGTGATTTAATTGGATTAATACCAGGGATTCAAAGGTGGTCTAACATTATGAAAACAATTAGAACAATTACATTAAAAAAAACCATCTAAAACCACACAATTAACCCAATAGATAGTGGAAAGGCTTTTGCCAAAGTACAACACACATGCTAAAAATCCTACAAAGCAAAGGCATAGAAAGAACTTTAATATGGAGAAAAGCATTGGTACAAAAGCTAGCATTATATGCAGTGGGGGAATAGTGTAAGTTTCCTCAAGAAATAGAGAAGGAAAAGAAAGCTGCCTCTTTCCTTGATATTTTACAGCATGTTTTTAGAGTTACTACAATAGCAAGGGGGGGGGGAAATGAAGGCTTTATAAAGACAGGCAAAGAGGAGACAAAACTATACTTCATCTGCTGATGTCATCATGGTTTCCATGGAAAAGCCCAAGGAATCTGCAAAGAAACTAATTGGGAAATTTAAGGCTTTGATATTGTCCAAAATAGCTACCTCCATTGTAGTCAGACCATTCATTTCCCACATACCTACTCCAACAAAGCCCTGAAGACGATAGCACATGGAATAATCTATAAATAACATGAGAAACTACCATAAATGATTTCTGAATGCTTTGGAGGCTAACCAGAAACCTGAGGACAGTAGGAAAGAGGGTCGCTGGAGGTCTGGTTCCAGCACAGGACAGCCTCCTAGCACAACCAGATCTGGGCAGGGTCGTGTTTAGTCTACAAGTGTCTGTGTATGGAGGCAGCAAGAGCAGAGAGCTCTTCCAAGAAGGCCCCAAGGCGGGGGGCATTAGAAGCCCCAGGAGTGGGAACAAGTAGGGACCACTTTAGTGCAGCTGTTCTCAGGATAGAATAGCCCTGCTCCAGGGATTCCGGTCCAGCACTCTTCTTGAGGTGTTGGAGAGGGGCCAGAAGACCCAGGTCTCTGAATCTCAAAGAATCTAGGGGGCCTAACCCTGGGAGGTGGAAGTCAATTTAAAAGCCCAGGTGACCCAAAGTGGGACCAAAGCAGAGCCAACCACTGAACCCAAAGCCTCACCAGGGGCCTGAGCCTGGCCCTGGCACAGAGGCCTAATTTAGGAAATAAAGCTAGAGAGATGGGTAAATATAAGATGATATCGACCTGTGTCAGAAATTTTTGTAGATACATTCTCCAAATGAGCAACTCTGTAAGACTGCTAGCAGAGAGTCAAAGCATGTTCCACAAGTACTACACAAATACCTAGAAGAAATAAAGTGAAAGATAAAGAATTAAGTAAAACCTTTGGAGGAAAGAACTAGGAATAACATAGTTTAAAACTGTTCCCTAAGCTTCATTTAAGAAAGTCTCTAGAAAAATAGATTACCTCAAACACAAATCATTGACTCTATAAGGCAGCAAGAAATGTTAGAACAGAGTCAAAAGAATGAAAAGGTGGGGGGGGAATGTATCTTATCAAAAAGGACTGATAAGGAAAACATACGAAGTAGAGATAAATGTCATTGAATTCCCAGAAAACTATAAAGAAAAAAAGGTCTGGAGACTATATTAGATCCAGAGGATTAAGTAAAGCTGGAATCTACTAATCACCACCTCCTGAAGGGAAAAGCTCGAGGAATCTTAGAGACAAAATGCCTCTATCCCACACAGGAAAAAAAAAATATCCCCAGCATACAGAAAGAAGTTGTTCCAAGTACCAAGGAACTACAGTTAGCAGTTCATCTAAAATCCATTGGCTTCTACTGAAAACAAGAGGAGATCTTGGAATACGATATTTCGAAAGGCAACTCAGAGTTACCCTGCAATGTGGAGTATGATCTTACCAGGGCTTGGGGAAATGGACCTTTCATGGAACAAAGGACTTCCAAATGTTTCTGATAAAAGACAAGATTTTAGTAGGAACTTTGAAATGCAAATAGATTACAGAATAACCTTGAAGGTAAATTTATTTGAGTAGTAGCAATAAGCTGTATAATTACGTAGTACCAACATTCTGTTGGGGGTCATGGGGAGAAACACATATCCCTTAAAAACCTTAATTTCTTCAAAGAGTATTGAAGGAGTTAAATGGAGAGACTTGGAGTGGACTGCCATTTTCAGCGTTTGGAGAAGAGAAAGAGAAGGGAGGGTAAAAAGAATATTATTCTTATATATAATGGGCAAAGGAGAGTTTAACACACAGGCAGTTTGGTGTATAAATTAACCAAACTCAACAGGGATGCGGGGGAGGGAGCTAAGATAGAGGAAGATAATATCATGGAAGGAACATACAAACAAAACAGATTTCCTCATCCTAAAATTAAAATGGGGAGAGAAAGGAACTAGGACCTAGAAGAGTGCCTTAGTCAATTGGGGGATGGCTGAACAAGGTGTAATATATGAAGAATGGAATATTATGGCATCACAATAAATTACACCAAGTGAAGGAAGCGAGCCCAGGAGAACAATTTCTACAAGGACAGCAACATTGCAAAGAAAACAACTTGGAAAAACTCATGCACTCAGATCAGTGCAATCACTACCTTGTCTCAAGAGGCTCTATGATGAAGCATGTTACCTACTTTCTCACAGAGAAGGGATGGGCACAAACCACAGAGACATTTTGGAGATGAATATTTGGATATTTAACATGCAGTTTGCTTGACTATGCTTATTTGCTATGAAGTTTTTTTTCTTCCTCATGCTTTTTAATGGGAGCGATCAAGGGAGTGGATTAGAATTAGTAATGCCAAACGATATATAGGGCCCTATTTTAAAATGTTTTAAATTTCACAGACCATTTGTAACAGGAGTAAGCTTGAGTCTACTTGCTGTTGCAAGAGAATAACTTCTAGCTCCACCCCTGGTTGGAGGACCAGGGCCTAAGCATGAGCTGGACTGGCCCAAATCGTTGCAATACCCCAAGACCGTGGTGTCCTGACTGGACAGAAGTACCAAGTAGTGGTGGACATTGGAAGCAGTGTCAGCAAATCAACATTCACTATCCAGTTCAGCCAGTCCTATCTTATGGATTATGATCTAACAATTGAAGATTCATACACCAAACTGTGACAGATTTTAGGGAAGGGGGTTGATATTCTTGGCACAAAAGGGCAAATAAGAGTGTAGGATGATGAGAATATAAGATGTGAGGATTGGAGAGGATTTCTTGCTGGTCTTTTCAGTCACTTATCAAGGACTCTGAAGAAATCTATAAAATGCATAAGCAGATCCTCAGAGTAAAAGACCATGATGAGTTTCCAGTCATTCCAGTTCATGATAAAGCAGATCTTAACAATCAAAGAAGATAGCAAACTGCAAAGCAAACAAAGACATACATGGAGGTATCTGCAAAAGTTAGGATGAACTTAGACCAACCTTTCCATGAAATTGTATGGGGTGTTAAGAAACTTCAAGAAGAAATGCTATTCTTCCTTAGAGCCAGTAAAGGAAGAGAAAGATGAGAAAAGACATTGTGTTATTTCTAGGAATTTCATTTATCTTAGCTACTGACTTCCAGAAAAAGGCCCTCTTTTGTTCCTTTCCTTCCTTCCTAATTTACGTTCTCCTGTTGGATACCTCTCTGGCCTTACACACATTATTAGTGTTATTATTAGTGGCTAACTAGACGTCCAAGAAGAGGGCTAAATCCTGGCCTTGGAGATAACATTACAGATGTGTCAGGACAGATGTAAAGAAAACACTAAGGTTGTTTCTCTAAGACCATCCAATTATTATTTTTAAAAGCTAGATGTGTATGCCTACAACACACATACTTTAAGGACTTATAATGGGGATATTTTACCCTAGGGGATCAAATTTTCATCCAAGTTAAAACCATATATAAAATGATTAATTTTTACTTCTGAAGTCATCTTGCCTATTATCATCCTAAATCAAAACTTGGGGAATTTTGTGGTGAGTTCTTATTTGTATTTTGTTTGTAGTGGAGGGATGTGAAGGAGCTTTTTACCAAAGAAATTAAAATTTTTATTTCAACTTCAGCTAGCTTTAAACCCACTGAAATGATTTAGCAAAAATGATGTATCTTAGACCTCATGGATTACTGTAGCTTCTGGTTTCCAGGGGCTAAAAACACCTAACCTTATATTGTATTTTCTCCCATGTATCCAGAATAATTATAGAGATTTTATTGCTCTTCTCATTGTTGCTTTATGGTTAATGATAGTGTTTTCTGTGACCAAATACCTGCACTCATTCTGGACAGAAATATTTCAGTTTCTTAGGAAGCTCCCTCAGGTCAAACAACAATTTCTTTTTTTGTATTTCTGGGTAAGAAATTAAAAAAAAAAAACTAAAAAATAATTAATCTTTGCAAAGTTAGAGATGATTAGTGTATTTGCTTTATCCTTTTATCAGTTTTCTTGTCATTTTCATATATTTGTTAGCTGGTACATTTTTGTAGCATAACATGTATGTGCAAAAAGTGAATATTTAGGGGCAGCTAGGGGGCACAGTGGATAGAGCACCAGCCCTAGATTTAGGAGGACCTGAGTTTAAATCTGGCCTCGGACACATAACACTTACTAGCTGTGTGACCCTGGGCAAGTCACTTAACCCCATTGCCTAGCAAAAACAAAACAAAACAAAAAGTGAGTATTTCATTTTCCCAGTTTATTTCTAACAAAAAAAAATGCATGTGAAATTTGCATAAACTATGGTAAAACTTATTCTTCTGGGCTTTAGTGGGGCCCAATTATGACCACTGATATTGCTGGCCAAGATACTGTCACAGAATATGAAACCCGGGACGTAGATCTCAAAGTTGCTGTCAGTAGCCCTTAGGAGAGACTGATTGTTTACATTAAGCATTAAACTGCACAGCTCTGAACAGACTCTTACTGTGGATGATTTCCGACTTTTAAAAAAATCTTATGGCTTGTGTTTAAGCAAAGTTCCCTCATTTGGAGATGCTGTGTTGTCGCATAGTTGCCACTCAACCAAATGTGTGCAACAGTCCCATGAAGCTGATAAAGTATGTACCCTTGTAGAGCTTCAGGTGCTAGAATTAAAGATCTCTTATGACAAGGCGGGAAAAATAAAAGTGAAGAGAAGGAAGCGCAGACAAGCAGGACAGTTTTGAAAAGAAAATGTAGGATTTGTAATATACATTTGAAAAAGCAAGTGTTAGGAAATGGAGATTCATACTTTCATATTAGAATCCTTTTGTGCTCTGTTGTGTATCTGGAAATGCTCTTTTTTGATGTTTAAGTAAAACCTTTTTAAAAGATAATTCATAACCTTAAAGAGAGCAGTTTTGGTGGAGAAGTCAGAAGATGAGAAGTCAGATTGCAAAGTCTTGAGAAATGAGTGAAAGGAGAGGAAATGGAGATAAGGCATATATACATCTTGTGGAAGTTTAACTGAAAAAGAGGAGAGACGCAGCATGATAGCTTGAAGACATGACAGGATTTACTGGGTATTTAGGTTGGGTAAGACTTGGCCATTTTGAAGTCAGTATGGAAGGAACCAGTAGATTGAGGAGTAGAGTGGGTTTGCTGGAAAAGAAGGGATCAAGTAGACATGTAGAGGGGCTAAAGGACAGATGCTTCAGAAATTGGAGGAAAGAAAGATAATGAAGGGTGATGTTGAGGGGTTTGGAAGGACAGTGTGGTGTAGTGCAGGGTCTCTACACTTCAGTGTCTTATTTGAGTGTCTCACTGAGGATGTTGGGTTCGGCTGTCTACTGTAGTTCCTTTTCGCTCAATCTAGGATCCTATGAAATGAAGAGGGAACTCATGTTTTTTATCAGCAAAATATGAGAGCAAGGTTTCCAGCTGAGATGTTTGGGGAGGTGAGGGGTGTTGTTAAAGAGAAGGTTTGGAATGGCTGTATGTGTAGGATAGAAAATCCACTAGGGAGAAATAAAAGTATTGCAGAACTGATGACCAATTAAGATTAGATAACATACATCTGCCTTGGATGCAGTCAGTTTGGTTCCATGATTTTCTCTAGCTTTGTTTAGCAGCATGCAAAAATGGAGGAGGTAGATGGTAGAAGTAATTCAGGGTTAAGATTTAGCAAGCGTTGTGTGGCAATAGGACAGGGACAAGAAACTTGAGAGTAAAGAACAGTGTGAAATTGAACTGGTTAATCATATGTTTTAAATTAGGAAAAGGAAAACAGCATTAATGACCTAAAAAATATACTGAGAAAGAGAAGGATTCAAGGTCATAGTCAACATTTACTAAGCCAGTAAACCTTTACTAAGCTCCTACTATGCGCCAGGCTCTGTGCTAAGTACAGGGGATACAAATATGAAAGAAGTAAGACTGTCACTGCCCTCAAGGACCTTACAATATAATAGAGGAAAATACACAAAAAACTGAAAAGTTAGGAGGGTTGCGGGGGAAATGGGGCAAAGTGCCCAATGAAGGGGCATGGTGAAGTCAGACTTATCCCAAAGTAGTGCAGCCAGAAAAGAAATGAGATGTGCTGAGCTGAGCTCCCTCCTTAAATGGGAAGTTTGGGAGCTCCATCCTTCAGTCAGCGGGGTGGAGGGTAATGAGGAAGCTGATGGGATCTTGCAGGATAATGAGGTTTTCCCAACAGCTTCCTGGGCAAGAGGGAAAAGTCAGCCATGGGGAGAATAGGAATATTGGGATGTTATTGTCAGAGGATTGGCAGATTTTTTTAGCCACGGAAGATCACTTTAGGGTATTGGTCAGATACCCTATGCATGGCTGACACGGAGTAGAGAAATCATTCATGGGATTTGAGAAGTTTGAGGAACCAGGATGTTAAAATGTCCAAGGCCTCAGTAACATGGGCCTTGATGTCTCCTAGAATAGGAGTACGGATTGGGGAGAGGAGGCATACTGGCACAGAATTAACTTGGGACCAGTAAACAATAGCCACTGTGGCCTGGATTGGATGATAAATTGAGATGGCATGAACTTCAGAGCAGTTTGCTGAGTGACCGTGGCAAAAGTTGAACTTGGAAGTTGCAGCCGGGAATAAGGGTATTCTGCCCATCTCCTCAGGATGAAGGAGGATGGACTGAAATGCAGAATTATCTGGGGAGGCCAGATCCCTGTGAGTGCAAACAGATTGAAAGACAGAAAGAAAAAGAGAGTGAGCTCCATGTGGAAATTGTTTCTGTGGCCTTGGCTATTCTGACTTACCTAGATAGAAAACTGGTAGCTTTAAATGAAATTCCATATGTGGAAAAGATTTTAACTTTCTGAGAAATGACAGGGTTTTTTAAGGTAACATTTGGTAAGAATTACAAAAAAGCTGAAGTTTACTCAGAGAAATCAGGCAAATGGAAAGGATTTCTTTGAGTGAAAATTTAAATTAAAATTTTAACTTCAATCTGTTGTAATTAAAACACTCACTGCTCAAAATCTGAGAACTAAATCAGTAAGGAAACTTTATTCCTGTTCACTTTACAAGCTATGGTATGGAAAGGTTCATGCACAAGGAGCTTCTCTAAATTAAGGGAATTCTGGACACATGCTATTTTCCCACCAGTATTTATAGCAGATGGAAAAGAACAGATGTGGAAAGAGTTAGACTTTGATCAGAAGCTGTCTCCAGCTGTTCTTGGGAAGTGTAGCTCAAGTTGAAGGAGAGGGAGCAGATTGGCTACTCTGTCATTGCTTTCAGGCACCAAGGAGTGAGTGGCACTGCCCACTGACACAGAAATGGAGGCTAGTTTCCAGATGGATTCATGCCAGGAGAGGGAAGAGGCAGGGCCTCTCTCTTTATCCACACAGATCTGACAGCACCATAACCAACAGACAGAAAACCTTTGTATGACCTTGCACGAATCAGTTCACCCGTGTCCTCCTCCACAAATGAGAGAGTGGCATGGTGGCCATTGGCTAAATGGGATGTGGAAAATGACCTGGGGGCTGGGCTGGCTGGATTTGATGGACTAGCTGATTTGGCATTCACTCACCAGTCAAGATGGTTATAGCCCCAGTGACTGGCAGTGTGGTTTTTGAGGGTCTAGTCAAGGGGGCTGTTTGAGGCAGGGAAAAGCGGGGAATAATAGGGCATTATGAGCCAACAGTCCTGGCCAGCCTGCCATCTGCTCTGCCACCGCACAGTGCCCTCCCCACTTCCGCCTTCCACTTCATGCTCTAGTTACTGTAATCAAGCAACTATGAAGCAACAACATCATGGATCACTTCAGCGCTCCTGCGACTTCTGAAGCTTACAGTCCCTTCCCTGGCCTCATTACCCTGCGTGTGTTCATCTCCCATGATAGAATGTAAGTTTCTTGAAGGCAGGGACTGCCTGACTTTTATATGTGCTCAATAACCTTTGTTCATGTTTATTGAGACTTTTTGTGGTGGCAAAGAATTGGAAACTAGGGATGCTCACCTTTTGGGGAATGGTTGAACAGATTATGGTATGTGAATGTAATGGGATACTAATGTGCTGCAAGAAATTATAAGGCTATTTCAGAGAAACCTGGGAAGACTATGGAACAACGCAGAGCAAAGTGAGCAGGACCAGTTTACACTATGACAGCTATCTATTTTCCTTTTTTTCCTTCGCTTTTTTATTAATTTATTTTGATTTGTCAATAATCACTGCCATAAGCTTTTGAGTTTTAAATTTTTCACCCTGTCCCTCCCCACCTCGCTCAAGACGATGCGCAATCTGATATAGGCTCTACATATACACTCCTATTAAACATTTTCACATTAGTGATGTAAGAATTAGAACCCATAGGAGGAACCACCAGAAAGAGGAAACAAAATACAACAGCAGAAAAAAAAATAGCAAATCTTCTGCTTTGATCTGCATTCAAACTCCCTAGTTCTTTCTTTGGATGTGGATAGCATTTTCCATTACGAGGCCTTTGGAGATGTCTTAGATCCTTGTATTGCTGAGAAGGGTTAAGTCTATCAATATTAGTCATCGCACAATGTGGAACAGCTTAAACAAAGGAAGTTTGATGGCCTAATGTGAAGAATAAGATGCACATTTTTGAACATTGCCCGAATGGGAATTTATTTTGTTGGATTATGCTTCTTTGATATGAGGGCTTTCCTGATTTCTTTTTCAGCAGGGGGAGAGGTGGGAAAGAAAAACATAAATGCTTGATAATTAAAAAAATTTAACTTTTAAAATGCTTTTTAATACATTCAGATAAAGACAAATACAGCATTTATTAAATGATTACTCTTTGCCAGGCACTATGCTAAGTGTGAGAAAGGAACTTACACTTTCATTTGGGAAGATAAAACATAAAGGGGAGCCGGACAGAAGGGAGTATGGCGAGGTAACCTCTTAAGGGGCGAGGTTGCTGGTGAGCTGGTGCGCTCCAGAGAGTTGAGCAGGAAGTGATGTGAGTATAGTGGGAGCCCTCATGAAATGTTGATTCTTTCCAAAGACTCCCCGATCAGGAAAGCAGGTCCTGGGGCAACACACACACACAGCATTGAAGCATGAAGCACACAGCATGAACTCAACCTCTCAGAATCCTGTTTCCTTCAAAATTCTGCTAGTAACACATTTTTCCCCCAAAAATGATAATTTAAGCTTAATACAAACTTTATACAAAGAAATGTGAAAAACTACTTCCACATGCTAAAAGCAATTATTCTTCACAAATAAGGCCTGCCAGGGTATTTCTGACAATTGCAATTCACAAACATTCTGCTTTTTTTTTTCTCCTGATACCTGTGCTTTGCTCTAATGTGGGCACTCTACCCAGAGACTGTACATATAAGATTGTTTTTAAACAGTGGGAGAACCTAAACATGAAAATGTACAACAAAATGTACCGGAATGATATCATATAATTAATTTTCTCTTATACAGACATCACTTACCTGGCTTTTTGTTCAATACCTGTGTTTTACACAACATAACAAAATGGTAGGGACTACAGCATGAGGAGTGTAAGAGGCAGCAGTGGGCAGCCAGGAGGTGCTCTGTCCTACCGGATGGATAGTATACTGTGTCATGTTTACAGCAAGACAAGGTTCTGTCCTATAAATAATACATGCTTTACTCCAGCATCAAGTCCTTGGCCCGCATCTCTTCTTCGGGTTGTCATTCCACATGAAAGTCATGTCTTACACGAAATATTTCTGGATCCCTTCAGCTGCTAGTGACAAAAGGGGTTTTTGTTTGTCTGTTTTACAGTTTCTGTACCTACATATTTTCATGTGTTTCTATGTATGTGCCATTTCCCCAGCTGGAAGATAAGCTCCCATTGGGACAAGCAGGGTCAGCGGGCAAGGCTTGGATGATCTAGCAAAGGTCATTTCTTTTCAGAAAGACTTTTTTAATGCTAAATGTTTTCCTCTAGGCCTAAAACCCTTCCCATATTCATTAGCTTCTCACAGTTATGGTTTAAAAAAAAAGTAAGAAAGAAACAAAGCATATAAATTTTGTTGAAGGCTAGGTAGAGAAACTTCATTATTGACCATGACAGGAAGAAGGAAGTTGAAGGACAGCCCTGTTGTCAAGTGAACTTTAAACAATTTTCGAGCATACACAGGTAGGGAGTTCCAAAAGTCATTTTAACCTTTCACAACTTTAGAAATAAAAAGGCTACAAACATAAAAAATATCATTTGAAAATTTAATCTCTTTCCGCTTTGGTTTTGTGAATTCTGAATACATTTTAATTTGAAGATGAGGCACCCTGTCATCGCTCACTGCCTGTGTGAGTTTTTGAAAGACGCTGTCTCAGGCTGGTGGACTGGTAGAGGAGGTTCTCTTGCTCGGTCACCTGATCTTTATCCATTACTTTTTCTTGTGAGATCACGTAAAAACTGTTAGAAATGCATTAAAAACTCATTCTTTGGATGATCTTTTTGAAATAATATTTTATTTTCTCCAGTTACATGTAATGGCAATTTTTTTTTAACATTTAAAAATTTTTGGAGTTCCAAATTTTCTCTCCCTCCCTTACCTCCCCCCTCCCTGAGACAATAAGCAATGAGATATAGGTTAAACATGTTCAATCATGCAAAACATATTACCATATTAATCATGTTGTGAAAGAAGACACAAACCTAAAGGAAAAAACCACACAGAAAGTGATAAACAGTCTGCTTTGATCTGCATTCAGACTTTTGAGTGATCTTAAGGCTAGGATCACAAATGCAGTCCTTTCAGTCACTGAGCAGAGGCTAATTAAAGTTTTTATAAAGTTCTGAAAGCAACCAGAGCAATGTATTGCACAAGACAGTTACAGTGAATTTAGTAAGAAACATTAATGTTTCAAAACTTTAAATCATCAAACCTTCAGATTTTGAGGGAAGTCTGTAGCATTTATATTTCTGAATTTATTAAAGCTCAAAATTGGACTGAGACTTTTGGGACACCCCAGAGAGGTTAGTAGGCAGTTAATCTAGATCGACAGCTATCCTTGAAAGTGGGGCATGGATTTGTTAATGTCAGTGACTTTGAGGAAGCAGAACAAAGCAAATATGCACTATGGCTAGCACACCAGGGGAAATGAAGAAGAGGAGGAACAAAGGAGTTTGGAAATGACTGCTCATTTTACATTGAAATGGTGACTGACTTAAAAGAGGAGTCACTCATGCCAGGACAGGAATGATTATAAGCTCTCTTTCTTATTGCTACATCTCCAATGAGTATTTCTCTGATAATTACCATTGCACACTCTACTGGAAGTCTTTGCAATGGTCACAGAATTACAGATTCAGACAAAATTACTGAATTTCAAGTTGGAAAGGTCTTTAATGGTGATCTAGTCCAACCCACATTTGAAAAAGAATCCCTTGACAACTGCTTCATTTTATTCTTTTGCCATTTATTCAATATTAGTATCTTCAATTCAAGGGATCTCACTGTCTCCTAAAACAACTCACCCCAAGTCTGAATCGATTTGGGGAGAAGTTTTCTGTTACATCAAGTAGAAGGTGCCTTTTGGGAATTTCCACTCCCTGCTTCTAGCTCTGCCTTTTAGAGTCAAGCAGAACAAGCGTGGTCCCTCTTCCACTCAATAGTCCTCCAGATGCTTGAAGATGATGATTATGATACCACAGAACTGACACTCATACGGCATGAACCCAAAGCCCTCCACCTTCTACCTTCTTTGGAATAAATTCATCTTAACAATGTCCTTAAAACATGCTGCCCAGAACCAAGTACAATAGTCCAGACACTGTCTGACCAGAACAGAGGGTGGCAAGGCTCTTACCTCCCCATTCCTGGAAACTCTATCTCCCCATTCCTGGAAACTCTACTTCCCTTTATGTAGCCAAAGATGGCACTGTATTTCTTGGTTGTCATATCACACAAATGACTCAGATTGAACTTTCAATATAAAAAATTACTGTTGGACGATGCCCAAATTCAAAGACCATTTTATTGTTCAGTTGTGTCTGACTCTCCACGACCCCATTTGGGGTTTTCTTGGCCAAGACCCTGGAGTGGTTTGCTTTTTCCTTCTCCAGTTTATTTTACAGATGAGGAAACTGAGGCAAACAGGGTTAAGTGACTTGCCCAGAGTCACACAGCTAGTAAATGTCTGAGGATGGATTTGAACTCACGTCTTCCTGATTCCAATAGTTTAGACACTGGGATCTAGATCTTAGATGCTGACTGAGTATGTTACTTATCGCTCCAAACTGTCATCTGCAAATTTGATAATTATACTCTCTATGTCTGTGTCCACCATCAATAACAGCACAGTTTCATGAAGCACACCACTATATGCTTTCTAATTTGACATGCTCATTGACTACTCTTTGGAGCTGACCATTCAATCTGTTTTGGAACATTTTAATTTTACTATTTTCTAGCCCACAAGAATAGCTTTTGACTTGGTCAAATGATTTGTTAAAGCTGAAGTAAACCTTATCTACAGCACTCCTGTGATCTATCAGTTTAGTAACCTGGGGAGGGGCAGAGAAGGAAGCAAATAATATTAGTATAGGTTACTATTAACATATTGCTTTTATGTCACCTTTCTTTTTTCTGAACCTATTCCTTACCTTTCCTTTCCAGAGAAATATTCAATTTAACAAAGAATGAAGAGGGATAAATAGTTAAGCAAAATTAATCAAAACAACTCTGATAGTATATGCTGAAAATATAAAAATTAATATTACCTCTAATTTCTTCTCTATTGATTCCACAATGTAACTGATTTTATGCTGAATTAATTTTATAATTGGGTCTGTACCCACCTGGCTTGACTTGAGCTTAGGAATCCAGCTAAGCTAGCTTAAAGTTAGTTTAAAAGAAATATTAGTATCTCTCTTGCCCTATCTCCTAGGATATTTCATGGATATGTTTGTTTAACCCTATAAAATTACTGTCCCAAAAGATATGTTATCCGTCCTTTCCTGTTTCTATGTAGTTAAAGGAATTAGACAGCAAGTCTGTTAGTTTTGATCTCTTAGCAAAGACTACAAGATACAGATGGGTTCCATAAACAATTAATATTCCTTAACTGTTAGAGGGAAATGATTAGCCTTACCTGAATGCCAGCCCATCTTTCTTAGTATAACCAATCATAATATTCCTGTCCCAACCCTACAACCTATCACTTTGTCTCCAAGCCTACCAAGACCCCTTCTTTGTTATATGTTAATAAAGAGGGTCTCCTCCTTCTCTGGGGTCACTGGCTTTGCTGAGGTTGCCACTGTGACTTGCTTTGTTAACAGTTACACATATTACTGTTAATAAACTGATCTTGTTTAAGAGTCTGTCCCTCAGTCTACCTTTATTAAATTTACTCAAGATAATGCAATGTTACACACTGATATTCATTTCTACAGGTGCAGTATTATATCACTGCCTTCCTGCAACACAATGTTTAGCCATTCCCCAGTCAATGGGCATTTGTTGTTGTTCGGGCACTTCAGTCAGGTCCAACCGTTCATGACCCCATCTGGGGTTTTCTTGGCAAAGACACCGGAGTAGCTTGTCATTTCCTTCTCCAGTGGATCCATTTTGTCAGGCAGTCGGGTTAAGTAACTTGCCCAGGGTCACACAGGAAGTGTGCTGGATTTAAACTCAGGTCCAGTGCTCTATCCACTTAGCTACCAGCTTCCTCTTAAGGGGCATTTACTTTCGCCTACTGTTCTAAATGAAGATGTTAAAAAAGGTTCATTCCAGTATGAATTTTGTGTTGTTAAATAAGGTATCCCTTCTTGCTAAAGCCCTCCCTCCCTTCAAAAAGTTTCACTTAAAGATGAGTTTTCTGATAGATAATAAGTTATGCATGCTGGCTAAAGACATTCCCAAATTCATCACAGTCAAAGGATTTCTCTCCAGTATGAATTCTTTGATGATAAATGAAGCGTGCACTCTCACTAATGGCTTTTTCATATGCCTTGCATGCAAGGGGCTTCTCTCCAGTATGAGTTCTTTGATGTCTAATAAGATTTGCTCTCCGGCTGAAGTTTTTCCCACATTCATTACATCCAAATGTTTTTTCTCCAGTGTGAGTTCTCTGATGTCTAATCAGCTTTCCCTTCTCACTGAATGCTTTCCCACATTCATTACATGTAAATGATTTCACTCCAGTATGAGTTCTCTGATGTCTATTAAGGCATCCCCGCTCTCGGAAAGCTTTTCCACATTCATCACATGTGAAGGGTTTTAGTCCAGTATGAGTTCTTTGATGTCTATTAAGGCATCCTCTCTCCTGGAAAGCTTTTCCACAGTCATTACATTCAAATGGTTTCACTCCAGTATGAGTTCGCTGATGTCTATTAAGGCATCCCCTTTCTTGGAAGGCTTTCCCACATTCATTACATTCAAAGGGTTTTATTCCAGTATGAGTTCTCTGATGGCTAATAAGGGTTTCTAGTTTACTGAAGGTTTTGCCACATTCATTACATTCAAAGGGTTTCACTCCACTATGAATCCTCTGATGTCTCTTAAGGCATCCCTTCTCTCGGAAGGCTTTCCCACATTCATTACATTCAAAGGGTTTCTCTCCAGTATGAGTTCTCTGATGTCTATTAAGACTCCCCATCTGGATGAAGCCTTTCCCACATTCATTACATTCAAAGGGTTTCACTCCAGTGTGATTTCTCTGATGATAAATGAGATGTGTCCTCCGACTAAAGGCTCTTCCACATTCACTGCAGGCAAAGGGTTTCTCTCCAGTATGAGTTCTCTGGTGGCTAATAAGGTTTCCCCTTTGGCTGAAGCCTTTCCCACATACATGACATTCAAAAGGTTTGACTCCAGTATGAGTTCTCTGATGTCGAATAAGATGTCCCCTCTTATTGAAAGTTTTCCAACATTCATTACATTCAAAGGGTTTCATGCCACTATGAGTTTTCTGATGAAAAATAAGGTATGCCTTTTGGCTGAAGTTTCTTCCACATTCGTTACATTCAAAGAGTTTGTCTCTAGTATGAATCCTTTTAAATTTGGTCAGTCTCCCCCGGTGGTTGAAGGCTTTCCCATATTGATTACATCCGTAATGTTTCTCTCCAATACGAATTCTCTGAAGTTCATTAATACTTGACCTTCTGCTACCAGCTTTCTCACATTCATTGTATGCATGTGGCTTTTCTCCAATTTGTTTTCTATGAAATTCGATTAGGTCTGAGGGGTAACTAAAGGGCTTCCTGTATGTGTTGTACTTAGAAAGATTCTTTCCCAAGGAAAAAGCATCACATGTAATTAGGTCTGAAAAATCCCTGAAGTTCTGTCCAAGTGTCTTATATTTAGAAAGACTTTTTTCCATACTGCCTCTCCATAGTGCAAGAAAGAGTGACTCCAGACTAAAACTTCTCCCAACAGAAGTTGTTCTGGGAATGACTATCACTTGTTGGGAATTTCCATTCTGGTTGCCCATCTGGTTTTCTGTGTCATATCCCCCCAGTTGTCTCATTTTGGGATGCCAGGAACTGTCATTTGGCAGACTTTTCTTTGCTGATGGTCCCATGCAAATGCCCTGAATTACATTTGAGTCCTTGGTTTCAAACGTGGTCTGCCAACTATGAGAATCTGAAAGAAATGAAAAAAAGAAAAAAAGGTCATTCATTACTTTTGGCTGGATTGAAAAGAACCTTCATTATATCTTAAACTTCTAGTTAAGAGCAAGACGTTAATTTGAGCCACGTAGAACAAGTATTATCTAAAGGAAACTGAAGTCAAAGACAATTATAAAAAATGCTAACTTTTCATTTTATTTATATAATTTCCCTCATATTAAAAATGCACCATCAAAGCCCAGACTTTATAAAGTATTGTGGCATACATGAATGCTATATATGGTCATAGACTTTTTCTGCATCTATTGATATAATCATGGAATTAGAGGCACTGTTGTTTTTAATACGATTAATTACATTGTTTCTAATTTTGAGCCATTCTTATATTCCTGGTATAAATCCAACTTGGTTATAGTGACTAATTTTTTGCCTATGTTGCTGTAGCATTTTTGCTAGGATTTACTCCAACATTTTGCATCAATATTCGTTAGTAATTCATCAGGACTAAAGCATGGGTATGATTCTCTACAATGCTATTTGGCATGGTTCTACAAAAGCTACAGTTAAGACAAGATAAAGAAATTAAAAATATAAACACTGACAAAGAAATTATAAATACTCCTACTTACTGATTAAATGATGGTTTCTTTAAAAAAAAATCCCAGAAAATCAGCAATGAAACTCATCAAGCCAATTAGAAAAATTTTAATTTACAGGATATAAAATAAAGCCACAAAACCAACAACATCAAATATAAAATACAGGAAGAAAAAATAGAAGAGGAAGTCCCTATCAAAATAAATACAAAAGGAATAAAATATTTGGTAGTCAATCTCCCAAGGTATGTGCGTTGTTCAAGGTTGAGATGGGCCCAAATAATAAAAACTGGCAATCAATTATGTTAATTTATATATTTAGTGTTATGCCAAGAAAACCAAGAGCATTCCTTATGGAGCCAGACAAAATAAGAATTCATTTGGAGAAATAAATATTGAAATTCTTATAGGAAATAATGGGGGGGAGGGGTAGAAATGTAGGAATATATATAAACCCATTCTGTCTTTGCCCTCCCTGGACTATATGTCTATCAGTGAGACTCCTGGCTCAACATGTTAGTCTCTTTCTGAATTAATGCAGGGACCCTGGCGTGCCCTTGGTGTAACTGTGGACTGAACCAAACACAATGTGGAATTATGCTCAGAAAGCAATGAAGGTGCCCATACCTCTCGACCCAGAATCACTGCGAGGCCCACACTACAAGCAAGCCACAGACAGGGGGAAAGGATGCACAAACACCAGAATATTAATGACAGTGCAAACAAAGAAAATGGGCAGAGGGAGTAGTAGTCTCCAGATTCCAGAGGGCCACAGGGTGGGCAGAGCTCAGCCACTCAGCACAAATTCTCAATCCAGTCACTGAGGCTAGAGGTATAAGTCAAAAGAAGAAAGTACCTAAAATAATAAAGAAATACCTTGGATTACCCAGAACAGGGATTCTTAAACTTTCTCCACTCGCGACCCCTTTGGCGTTTCTTAAACTGTGGGTTGCAACCCCACAGTTGAAGAAGCACTGAAATTCTAGAAGAGAATAACTCTACAAGTTCAAATACAGCTTTAAAGAAAAGAATGACCTGGCCAAAAGGACTAGAAGAGAACCTGGAAGAAATTAAATAAGAGGTAAATCACGAAAGAAAAAAATCGGACAGAGAATAAAACATTTAGAAGGTCAAAAACCCTACTGAAGGAGCTGTTGGTGAATGGAAAAGAACATTAAAAACTCAATAACTCTATAAGATAACATGAAAAGTAAGAACAAAGTCAAAAGACTGAAAAAACAGAAATAAATGTAAGGCAACTACTATTAAACACAAGGAACCTAGAAAACAGATTGAAGGGGGAAAATTTAAGACTTGATTCTGTAAAACCGTGGCACCATATTTCACTGAATCACAAAAGTAGACTATCCAGATACATTAGAACCAGTGGACAAAGTTAAAGAGAAAGCACCTGCCAGTCATCTCCTGGAAGGAAAAAACCACCACCACAACAAATCAGGACAACAGAGAATTCCTCAAAAAAAAAAAAGTACGTCAGCCAAAATCCGTAATATCCATATCAAAAAACAAACACAAAAATCCCAAGCATCCAGAAAGAGTTCAGATACCAAAGAACCACAGTCAGGACCACGCTGGACTACGCTACAACTAGTACAAAAGAGAGATGATCTTGGTACACGCTATTCCAAAAGGCAAAAAGATTAAGACTTATATCAAAGAATGGCTTACCCTGTAAAACTGAGGACTCTACGCCACACAAAATGGATACTTGAGTCCGAGAGACCAATCAGGAAGCTCTCGCGAGTCTAGGCTTGGGTGGTGGCCATGTGAATGGAATGAACAGATAAGGCGGGAGACAAGGGGAGACTGGAGAGACAAGGGAGAAACAATGAAAAGACACAGCAAGGTGTGGGCTCTGGCAGTGCCAGATCTCAAGCTACACTCAAAGCTGCACTCCTCAACAGACTGATGCTGGTGAAGATAACTAAACAAGCAGGGAAGTTCATCAGTGGAACAGCTCAGGAACAGAAGATGCAAAGGGAACTGAACATAGCAGGAACCCACGGTCAGCAAGTTCAGGTGGTACATAAGCAGTATTCAAGGAACTGCTGGAAAACCAGAAATCGGGTGTAGACCGACATGTCGCACTGCGGGCAGCCCCGCATTCCTGAGGGATGCGCAGCGCAGAGAAAAAAGGCCATGAAACGAACACGCTGGCTGACGGGGGACAAGACACGCAGCACGGACAGGGAAAGAGGTCTTGACCAAACAAGGGACAGCCGGAGAAGATCACAGGAGACAACACTGACAATTCTGACTCCGGAGACGGAAAAGGTTTCACTCACTCACCATGACAAAGGCCTCCTCCCTTGGGCCACCACGGGGCTTCCCCTCTCTCCAACAGGGAGATCACATCCACTTTAGAAACAGGAAGCCCTACGGAGAGGCACAGAAGTGATAAAGTGCTAGGAACAGAAAACATGCCAAGAAGTAAGTTCTATTTATGGTAAAGCTAAGAAACCACCTTTGGAGCATATTCTAGGTCGTATTCCAGGGAGCACAGGTCACCGTTCCGGGCCGAGGATCTCCATTTGTTCGGTCACTTCCATACACAGAGAACAGTGGGCAGGTTCTCCGTCAGGGATTTTTAACCTGGTTGGGTTTTTTTGTTGTTGTGCTGTTGTTTTTAACATTGTGATAACTGCACATCAGTAGACTTGGTTTCCTTTGTGATGCTGAGTGTTTTACTTTATGCATTTAAAAACACTACTCTAGACCAGTGGCGTCAACCTCAGAAAGAGGGGCCACCAAAGCACACACGAGGATCTCTGAGGATTACATAGACTTGGAAAGCAACATGGTTATACTTTCTCTTTTTATTAATATATTGACACATAACAATCAGATAGGAACTGCATTTAAATCTGGTTCATGCCATACTTTGTAGTGTTGGAGACCACGCGTTTGACATCTCTGGCCTAGAGGACCTCTCCCAGCTCAATTCTCTTCTCACATGGCACCCTCTCCTCATCAGAAGCCTTCCCCCTGTGAACCACTACTCTCCTTCCCTCTCCTTCCCACTTTCCGCTCCCTGGTTTCCAGCTCTCCTTCATGTGCTAAGCTCTTTGAGAGCACAGACCACCACATTCTCTTGTATTTGTATCTGCAGCACTTTGAATGTAGTAGGCACTTAACAAATGCTGTCCACAGAGAATCCCTCTTCCACCGCTATGGGGAACACCTCTGGTGAGCTTACATGGAAATTACAAATCTTCAATGACCGGAGGCTTCCAATGGAAACAAAGGCCCAACACTCTGTTTGTGGTGCTGAAAAGAATGGAATTTAACAGTGTCCAGATAATTAAGCACGAATATGACACTGTGGGCAATGGTGAGGGCACACAGGCTGCATCATATTAAACATGAGGAGCTCCAAAAAAGACATTTCACCAAGGAAGTATGACACGGAGAGAAGATGGACTAGTCACGGGGGTGTGCACAGAATGGCTCCTCTCACTCCCCGAGGATGCAAGGAGAAAGCAGTGAAAGCCTCCGGCCTGGCCCAAAGATGCCCAGGCCTGGCCAATGGGAAGACACAGATGATATTCACAGCAGATAGTCAGGAGTATAAGAATTTTAATCTGCATCATTAGAAGGTATTTTGAAACTGAGGAGATCACCAATCTTTTGAGGATTTGAACATGTGGCTGGGAAAGGAGCATCTCATTTTACCCACTCTGAAAAGTTAAGACCCTTTCATGGACTTCACCCGAGATACAGGTCTCTTAAGATTCTAATATGGGCCAAGAACAGTGCTAGGCATTGGGGACAAAAAGACAAAAATGAAATAATTATTGCCTAAAAGGAGCACACACTTTATCAAGGGAAATTGGCACGTGCACATCTCAGTAGGAATAAAATATAGAGAGAATACCAGGAGATCCTGGGCAGGCAGTCACTAGCGATTGAGTAATACAGTGAGAGGAGGCGGTAGTGTTAATATCCTGTGAGAAGAACAGCAGTGCGCCACGTTGGCTGGGCCTCAGAGCAGCAGGCGCTTTCAGGCTAGGGCAACAGTGTGTTCACAGCTGTGATCTGTGATCCTCCCTGAGCTATGGGTGTATTTTTAGGATTCATCTAGCATTAGGTATTTCCTGTGAGAACTGTATAGAGGATGTGAGGAGATACACAGTTACCCTAAGACATGGCATCTGCTTGACTCACGGGATATCAGGTCTAAAAAGAACAAAATCCACGCAGCACAGAACTCCCTGGTGCCCCAATGATTCCAGGGAGAAAAGGAGGGAAGACTTCCTGGAGAAAGCGGTCTCCTAATGTCCCTGGGATGCTAAGAAGGACCTTAGACTGAAGGACTCAGGGATTAGGGAGGCTCCAGATTCAGGGCTGGCATAGGAAAGTCTTGGCATCTCCATTGGTACAAAGCAAAGACCTTCCACTTGGGAACAAAGAACAGAAATTCTCTTGGCCATAAAGGGTCTGAGTCTATCCTCATGTGATACATAGTGTTGAATATCCTTGCACAATAGGCCAAAACACAGCTAAGTATCTGCAGCAAGGGAGCCTGCAAAGACTCCCCAGGGGCCTGACCCTGAGTCCCTGGGGACCAATGGGGTGCTTACCAAGGGAAATGAGGTTCTCATAGTTCTCCAACATCACGAACCTGTACAGGGCCCTCTGGGCAGGATCCAGGCGTCTCCACTCCTCCTGGGTAAAGTCCACAGCCACATCCCTGAATGTCACCAACTCCTAAATCAAACACATTCCTGTGTAAGCAGGGACCACTCCTCCAAATGTCTCCTGGTACCCTGGTTCCCGTGTGCCTCACTCTGTCCCAGACTCGGTGATCCCAGCAGTTTTCCTTCATTGCTCAAGTTTATCCTGAAAACTTCCTTCCCATAAATGACCCATGAGAAAATCATGCACTTTGCCCCTGAATCCCCAAAGCACAGCTGAGAACGAGCATTTGTGGAAAAGTCAGATCATTCCCTCCGAGATGGTCCCTCTGACCACCCTGGGTAGCTTCTGCCTCACTTCCTCCATACTAGCTTCTCTGTGGTTTCTACAGATGGCTCCTAATTCTGCCCTCGGGGGCCATGCTGTCCTCAGGACAGCCTTCAAAGACTCTAGCACAGTTCTCATTCCACCCTAAATTTCTCTTCTCTAACCTCAACATCCCCGGCTCCTTCAGTGCATGCTCCCTCTTCCCACTATTAATTGAGAGTTACCCAAATGCCAGCATATTAATAAGACGAGGGAAAGAAATGAAAGGCACCACGGCAAAGAGGGGACAAAACTGTCCTCAAATGCTGACAACACGATGATTCACCTAGGAAGTCCTAGGGAATCGGCCGAAGAAACTAACTGAGCCAGTTAATAGCTTTGGCAATGCTGCAGGCTACAAAACTAACCCATAAAAACCAACAGCATTTCCATATGATGACATCAGATCTAGTGAAGGGACAGCAGAAAGGGAAATCCCATTCAAAACAACTTCAAAATGCATAAAATATCTGGATTTCAAACTATCAAAACACAGTGAACCGATGCCAAAGTATCCCTAAAAATAAAGAATGGGGGCCATGGCAGTGCAAGCCTGTAATCCCTGTGTGAGCAGGGCCCCTGCCCTGGGGGAGGTGGGAAGACCCAGTCCCTAAAAAGGAAGGAAAGAAGGATTTTAAATAGCTGTAGAAATATGCAGCATTACATGTATAACCTATATCAGATTGCTTGCTGTCTTGGAGACTGGAGAAGAACAAATTTAGAACTCAAAATCTTATAAAAAATGAATGTTGAAAACTATCTTTACACATAATTGGAAAAGATAAAATGCTATTTACAAAAGAAAAAAAGTCATATGCAGTGTTTATGTCTGGCCTGCGACTGTACAATAAAAATGACAATACTACCTAAGTCAATAATTTCTACTTTATTGACATAGCAATCAAACTGTCAAAGGGATACTCTATAGAACCTGATAAAATAACAAAAACTCATTGGGAGAAATAAAAAAATATGGACTCTCAAAGGAAACAATGCAGAAATAAGATAGGAATGAAGGAGAACAACCTTCCTAGAACTGAAACTACATTCTAAAGCAACAACCAGCAAGAGCATTTGTACTGATTTTTTAAAAATTCCATTAAAGAATTAATGGAACTCAATAACCTAGTGTATGACAAACTGAAAAATAAATTACTTAGGACAGAATTCTCTATTTGACAACTGCTGGGAAAACTGGAAAGTAATCTGGGAGAAATTAGGCTTAGACCAACATCTTAAAGATATTGGACAATAAAATCAAAATGGATATGCAACCCAAGTATTGAAAAAGAAAAAGGGAAACAGACCATATACTTCTTAGAGCTATGGGCAGGATGTGAATTCTTAACCAGATAAAGGACAGAAGCAGTTAAAAAAGATAAAAGTGCTATGAGGTTGAAAAGCTTTTGCACCAAAAAATTAATGCATCCAGGATAATGAATTCTCAGATAAAAGTTTGGTGTCCAAGATACGCAGACAACTAGCAGAAACAGGGAGATGGAAAAGGGAGTCAGAACAAGATAAAATTTTAATACAATCAACGACCACATAAAAGAATGCTCCAAATGACTAATAATAAGAAAAGTGCAAATCAAAACAGCCAAGGCATCACATCCAGAAAACCAGCAAAGACGACAAAAGACAGGAATGGATGGTCTGTGTTGGAGGTGACTGGAAATTCAGTCTGGAGAATGCATCCTCGGCGCTCCTGTGAATGAGCGCAACCATTCTGGAAAGTAACTTGAGATCATGCAAGGACGGTGGTTAAATGTCCGTGCCCTTTGTTCCAAAGATCTATTGCTAGGGATAGTCCCCAAGGAGATGAATGACAAAAAGAAAGGCCGCAGAGACCTCAAAATATTCCTAGGAGCACCTTTTGTTTTAGCAAAGGACTGGAGATAAAGTAGATGCCCATCTAGTGGAGAACGACAGGATAACTGAAATACTTGAATGTCATGAAACATCACAGCACAATATGAAAAGACAACCAGGAGTCCAAAGAAGCACAGAAAGACTTCCATGAACTGATGCAGAGTGAGGTAGGGAGAGCCAGGAAATGACAACAACTACGCACATGGAAAAGAATGAAAACTACAAAACAACCGTGGAAAATGAAGGTGGCAAACTCAAAAGGAACGTGGAATGTTGCAAAGAATGTCAGAAGTTTTCAAAGTATTCATTGTCTTTGATCATTTTTTTTCTCCTCTTTATCTTTGTTTATTCTTTTAAAAAAATTCTTTGTTATACAACATGGCTCTGTGGGGGTGGGCAGAAGGAAAGGATACAGAGGAAATCTAAACTATGTAAAAACAAAAAATGCAGATAAAAATTTTTCTAAAACCAGTTGGAAGGGAAATTTAAGATCATCGAGTCCAACTTCTCAAGCCATAGTCACATGCTGAACTTTCACCATTAATTAACTTGTTATAACAACCACAAAAAAAAATCTCCTTATCCAACTCTGCATTCATCTGAAAATCTGCCTATTGATATTATGAAGACATTCCAACTCTAAGCAACTACAAACTTTATACTGTCACTGAGAACAGCCAGAGCCCTCCCTGGAGAATGATAGTCAGGATATAGATGGAAGGGGATCAATTTGAACTAATGAAAAGAAGGGAAAAGAACCTATTCATACACTAAGGAATGCTATGGTATGAAATGATGGGGAGACAGCAAACCTGAACTCACCTGAACCTGGGCAGAGCAGAATCCAGAAGTCTTTCCCTCCTCCTCCTCCTTCTCCTCTATACTGTTGTCTTGAGGAAGACCAGCTGACGGAGGAGAAAGCAGTCCTGGGGGAGGCAGATGACCCTGCCTGTGACTCCTCAGGGTCACTCTAGAGGGCCTCCCCCCTAAGCCCCACACTCAATGTGACCCCGCCTCCCACAGCTTTCCAAGCTGCCAACCACACCACTGAAAGTTCATTCTACCCTCCTCAGTGACCTCAATCCTCCTTCCTGTCCTTTCACTCCACACTGGCAAAGGGGAGGAGCTTAATGATTGATAGAACAGAACCAGTTCAATGGGCCAGAAGTTCTGGTGATAGAGCCAGCTAATGGCATCTACTGGGTGGTTCAGAGGAGAGGAAGAGACATAAAGGCTGGGGTTGGGTACTGTATTTATTCCTTCCCTCCTACAACAATTGCTCAGAAATCGCTCTGAGGTATCTGTCTCTCTGTCTCCCGTACAGGGCAGGATTCCAGCCTCCCACCAACACCGCCATCATTCTCACCTCTGTCCTCAAACATGAGAGACAAGCCCTCCATGGTCAGCTCCTTCCTTGCTGTTTTTTTCTCTGCGCTGACTTCACTGCAGTCGTCTCTGCCCAGCCAGGTTGGAATCGTTGCACCAGCAATGCCAGGTGCTGGGGCTGCCCTCAAGCTTTGGGGGAAGGACTCAGGGCCGGTGTCTTCTCCTGCATTGTGGTCTTTTTCTTGGAATGTCCCTCTACCACCTCCCAGTAAAGCTGGAGCCTGGGGGCCTAAAGGCAAAATCCCTTTAATTGGAACCTTCACCCTGGGGTTCAGATCCCCACCTCTGGCTGAACACTGTACCTCTGAGGCTAGTCCCTTGAGGACCATCGGGAGGTACTAATGCTAGAGAAATGATGGAGGCAGAAGGAGGAGCTGGGAATCCAATCTCAAGAACCAAGGACTCATCCTGGACATGAACTTCACAAACTCTTCAAGAAAGCAAACACCAAGAAGACAGAGCATTTGGGGGCCAACAGCAAAGTGGGAAGAGTCTCCCAAGTGTTAGGATTTTACAGATCAACACACCCTCCTGGCAGCTAAGCAACCCTTTACACCTTCCTAATTGACTCATTATTATCCCAATCTCCATAGGATCTTCCAAACCTTCTCATCTCTCCTCAGCCTTTCCATGGCCTCCCCTCCCCCAACCCTCCTATCTGAGAACCTTGATTTATATTTTACTCATAAAACCGAGGCCCTTTGCTGTGAACTCCCTGCTCTCCTCTCCTTGCCACCTCACATCACCCAGATGCCTCCTAACACCATCTGCTCCTTCAGCGCTGTCTCACCTCTTTCTCCTTGTCAAGGCCAACCCCTCTACATGCCCAAGCAACCAGATTGCTTTTCATCCCTTCTTTTCCAGCAGATTGCCCCCTCTGTCATTCCCATTCTCACTTGTCTTCAACCCTTCCCCATCTGCTGGCTGCTTCTCTGCTGCCTACAAACATGCTCTTGTCTCCCCCATCTTCAAAGACCCTTACTTGATCCATCAGTTGCTGCTGTCACCCCTATCTCTCCTGCCTAAACTCTGAGAAGGCCACCTACAATAGGTACTTTTTTCCCCTCAACTCTCCGACCTCATCATTCCACAGAAACTCCTCTCTCCGAGTTACTGTGATCTCTTAATGGCAAGGTCTGGTGGCCTTTTCTCAGTCCTCTTCCTTCTTGACCTTTCTGCAGCCTCTGACCCTATCCATCTCCTCTTCTCCTCGATCCTCTCTCCTCGTTCTGTCCCTACCTCTCTGACCACTCCTCTGTCTCCTTTCCTGGATCTTCACTCAGGTCCCAGCTGCTGACTGTGGATATCTCGTAAGGCTCTGTCCTGGGGCCTCTCTTCCCCCCTCCCCCATTTCCACATGAATTGTTCAGATCTATTCGATAGCCTCAACCTCTCTCTGGACCTCCAAGTCACACATCTGCAAGAGCCCACTGGACATCAGACTTGTATGCCCAGGAGACATCCGAACCTCAACATATACAAATCTGGACTCGTTCTCTTTCCCTCCAAACTCTCCTCTCTTCCCTATTGCTGTAGAGGACAACACCATCCTCTAGTCACTCAGGCTGAAAACCTAGGTATCATCCTGGACTCTTCATTCCTTTCCCAAGACATATCCCAGGCCTGTCAAAAACCTTGCCCTTTCCTGCTCTGACACTGACCCTCACAGGGGGTTGCTAGAGCCAGATAGGAAGTCCCACTGCTATATTTTCAGCGTGAGCATTTTCACCTCAGAAATCAGCAAAGGCTACAAATCAGGGCTTGATTTATGGCTTTACTGACTGCCTAGACCTAGATTTAAGGAAGTGATGAAGAAAATGTTAATGACACAAAGTCAACATCATGTCCCATAGGCAGCTGTTAACATCTCCAGCAAATATGAACATGATGGAAAACTACTGTGCTGTAAGAAATGATGAAGGGGACAGTTCCAGAAAGACTTGGGATACTGCGAAGATAAATAACTGAGAAAGACTCAGCTACTCCTAGCCATACGACGATCCAAGACAATTCCACAGGACTCGAGATGAAAACTGCCATCGCACTCCAGAAAACGCATGGACTCAGAGGGCAGATGTAAGCATATTTTTTCTTTTATTTCCTCTTCTAAAGATGACTAACGAGGAAATAAGTTCGGCATGATTTCATATGTATGATGGACATCATATTTCTTAGAACCTCAATGGATGCGGCAAGGGAAAGAATCCGTAACTGGAAAAAAAAAATCTACCAGCACAGCCCTGGATTATCGCAACAGCAGCTGTGGGATCTGCCTGGCTCGAGGCTCTCCTTTATCCAGCTCATCCTCCATTCTGCCGCCAAAGAGGTCTTCCTAAATCGCTGGTCTGACTAGGTCACTCACACACTCAATAACCTCCATTGGCTCCCTACTGCCTCCAAGATCAAATATAAAATCTATTTGGCATTTTAAGCCCCACTCCTTTTCCAGTCTTCTTCTGGAGCCCATATTCTTGCAAGCCAGAGATGCCAGCCGCTGGCCCCTGACCCTGGTGGGCTGTGCTCCGTGCCAAGAAAGGTCAAATCCGCCTCCTACAGGAAGCCCTTCCTGACTGCTCCTAGACAAAATCTGTAATGGAGATTTGCAGGTGGTTCCCCCATTAGACTGGAAGCTCCCAGAAGGCAGGTACTGCCATTTGCCTTTCTTGATTCCACCCCCCGGCCCCCCCCGCCGAGTTTAGCCCAGGGCGAGGTATACAGCAGAGGCTTAATAAAGGCTTGATGAATGAAAGCCCCCTAGGGACAAACTTACAGGAGCTTTTGCCCCATTCAGACACTTAAGCTCCACTCCACTCCCCCCCCCCGACCGCGCCTGCGCACTCCCTCGCCTGAGAATAGTCCCGTAAAAGGGCGGGGTGGGCGGCCGGTCCCAAACACTGCGCCTGCGCACTCACTCACCCTGAGGGCTCAGGGGCGTGGAGACGCACCCTGCAAGGAGGGATAGGGGAGCGAGGAACTGGGCTCTGGTGGACGTCTGCAAACGCTCCCACGCAACGCTGTGGGCTGCAAGCTGAAGACCCGCAGGAGGCAGGCGCGAGCGTTGGAAGACGGGCCTCACGAGATGACTCCCATCGCACAGCGCTGTGCGCCTGTCTTCTTTGAATGACTCGGGGGCGAAGCGCCCCAGACTCGCAGGAGGCTCCCGAAGCATTCTGGGAAATGGGAGTCCAGGTGCCGGCACCACCCGCCCCGGCCGCGCCGCTCAAGCTCCGTCCAGGACTACATCTCCCAGATTGCTCTACGGTCCCCTTTCCTTACCGGTACAAGGCTTGTGCGCCTGCGCACAAGGCTCAGGCCAGCTTACTCCCCGTCCTTCAGGCGCTTCGGGCAGAGCTGCATGGACGTTCACAGAGGCCCCTGGTGCGTGGCCCTATACTCACTGTCCCCCGTGGGGAATGCAAGCTCCCGTTAGTGCGGGGGAGGGGCGCAGGGCTGTTTCTTTTCTGCCCCTGGGTCCCTATCCCTTCACGTTGATCCTTGCTTCTGGAGGCATTTCTTGAACTTTGTCCGAAGGCCCGGGCAGCTTCGCCCGCAGATGAGCCCGCGACATCCCAGCGAGGCCCGGGCTGGAGGCACCAGCGGAGAGTGTGCAGAGCGTGGGTACAGGCCTGGGCAAGAGTGACCCCCGGCCTGACGAGCCCCCTGCAGTCCTGGGCCAAGGTCCCCCGGAGGAACGAGCAGCCGTGGGGCTGGATTTGTAGAGCCGGGGAGGCCAGGCTGGGGCCAGCTGGGATGCCCCCCCCCCCCGCACAGGAGGGCTGGGCATGGCAGCTGGAGGGGCGGGGGCGGCCGTGGGTGGAAGGAGGGGGCCTTAGAGCGGAGTGAGACGTGGTAGAAAGGAGAGACCCCGCCCCCATCCACAAACCAGCCCGTTCGGTCAATTTCCATGAGCACCAGCTGCCCTTCTGATGTCAGGGCACCATCTTGGCGGCCTCTATCGATGGTCACAGGAGAAAGGAGGTGAGGAAAGAAGTAACTGCAACGCAGTTCCTCAGCGCTATTGAAACATTGCCTCCGAGTGACAGTGACAGCAATTCACTCAAGTCATCATCAGTCAGGGAGGCCACAGCTGCACTGCCAGAGCGTCCTTAGCCTTGGTGCTAGTGCAGTAGGTTGGGAGGGGGCTGTCTGCATCCACTGTCTCCCAGGGCACGTGCAGACGAGCAAGTCCATCACCCAAAGGAAATAAAGGAAACAACAGTTCAGGGCAGAGGTAAAGTCAAATGTCCCCAAAAGTCCTTCCAATTTGAAGGGCAGTTGTCTATGGAAGAGGTGGCCACCGCAAGACTCTTGAAAAATGAGAGAAAATGCATCAGACAGCACAAGACACTTCTCCAGCAGAAAATGGCAAAAGAAGGAACAGTCCCAAACAAATCAATGAATGATGATTCCCCAATATTTTTACTTTTTTGTTCTTTTCAGGTGTCCAATTCATGACTCTTTTGGGGGGTTTCTGGGCAAAAATACTGGAGTGGTTTGCTATTTCCTTCATTGTAAATGAGGAAACTGAGGCAAAAAGTGTTAAGTGACTTGCCCAGGATCATACAGCTACTAAGTGTCCAAGGCTGAATTTGAACTCAAGTCTTCCTGACTCCAGGGCTGGCACTCTATCCATTGTGCCACCTAGCTGCCCATTTTTACTTTAACTTGCTGGGTTTTATGACAGTTTTTTTGAAGTAATTCACATGTCTGCTAAACTTGTTATTTTATAAAGTTAAAATTCATGTAAAGTAAAAGGACATATTTCAGTAAAACAGCACAACATATTTAAGGTTTTCTAAATCTTTTATAGACTAAGGTTCAACTTGTGAGAGATGATCTCTCAGAAGTGAAGCCTCTGCAAGGGGTCAATGGTTCCTGTTAATTATTCTTGATTGTTGCTTTCAAAACCCTCCCCCTGCTCAGACCCTATTTTTAAGTACTTAGCAGAAAGAATAGCCCTGCCCCCAACCTAAACTGCTTGCCCTTGAAAAGCTTCCTGCCTTTTCTTGTCTCTGGGCAAACTTGTGTCTCCAGGAATAGATTGTACCCCCTGAAAGCCCAGCCAATGGGATAAGGGGAAGGGGGTTATGGAGGAGAACTGTGGTAGGGACCTATAAAAACCTGCTGTATCTATGTTTGGCTTGCTCTGACACTGGAAGGATTTTTGGTGTGGGTCGCCCTTTCTCGCGAGATCGTAATAAAAATTCTTTTCTGCTTTCTACCTCAAGAAGCCTCTGAGTTTTAGTTGGAAAATAAGGATAGCTGTCCCACACAGCTTTGGGAGGTCCCAGTGAGATATTTTTCCTTCCTAGGGGGGTTGTCCCCATCAGGATCCTTGGGCAGGTACCCACTGGAGATTTCTCTGGCAGTCCTTGGATCTCGGTAGAGGGACTCACCCTGGCTGGTTAAAAAAAAGATCTCAAAGAGAGGAACTTGGAGAAAGCAGAAACGAAAGCAAATGGAGCTCCAACAGTGCTAGCAAAGACAGTTGACAGAAAAAACTGATTTATGGTCACGTGAGTTTGTGCACACAGACCCAGGTAGGCAAGACCCGTGAGTCCTTTTGTGCACCTAAGCGGTTCGAGTCTGTAAGGGAGCCAAGGCCAAGATCTGGTAAGCCCCTGGGTGACCTGGGTGGGGAGAGAGGAAAGTCTAAGTGATTTGAGTCCGTAAGGCTCCTGCTTGCCTACAAGGAGTTTGGTGAGATCAGGTGAGTCCTGAGGGGACAAGAACTTGTGAACCATGGGAAAGGAACAGTCTAAAGCACCTAGCATGAAAAACCTCCCTAATATTCTGGATAGCCCTCTTGGGAATAGACTTAAAGATTGGGATGAATCACCAAAATATAAAGAGAAAGATAAAAAGAAAATGATTAAATATGATTTGAGGATTTGAGGATTCTACAGCAATTTGTTGTATGTCTGTTTTGTGTTCCTGTTTGTGTCTGTGGTGTGAATGAGTATTAACAGTGTTTGATAGTAAAAGGTTTGGAAACTTTTTGGGAAAAAAAATTCCCTCTTTCTCTCTCTCTCTCTCTCTCTCTCTCTCTCTCTCTCTCTCTCTCTCTCTGCATTCTAATTCTGGCCAAATTTTGAATGTGGAAAGAAAGAAAGAAGAGAAAAGTTGTTGTGTACCAGAATACAAACAAAAGATAATTTACGGGCAGCCAGGGGCTGTGCCAAGGGCAGTGGCTTGTTGGGGGCTGCTAGCTTCCGAGGCTGCCGAGGCCATGATGTTTCCCCACAAGCCCCAACTCATTCATTCTGGTAATATTTTCAATGAAATGTGATGTTACACTGTTTGGCACTAAGCTAAATTGGGAAAATGTATGGATCTCAAATTTGTTGTGATTGGAAGGTGCCTAACATAATGCCTAGCAGAGGGCAGACACTAAAAATGTTAACTATTAGTATTAGTTCCTTAATTAGATGTGACCAGTATATAATGCAAATGGTGAAGAGAGATGCCCGATTTTCTATGTAAGGCAAGTTGGAAATACAGTGAACAGAATTGGAGCCACCTGATTTGGTAATGTGTCTAGCTCAAGTTTTAAACCTCTAGTATTGTTTCAAATTGGTAAACTTGTATTGTTATGTCAAGTAGCTTTTCATAATTTGGATGTTATTAAAGTGAACTGAAAGAAACTAAAGGACAATGGAAAAATTGTGTAAAACAAGTCAGCCCTGCTAACCCTGTCTTGTAATTTTTTTTATAACTGCTATTTAGAAAACCAGGTATTTCCACCTTTACCTGTAATTAAAGAAGGGGTTATAGCTGAAATAGTTTGCCGAGACCTTTGCCCCTTACTCCAAAAGAATTTGGGTCTTACCTCTCTATGGCCCCTGGCCTTTTCCCCTCCCATCCATGCCCCCCCCAGCATAGATAGGGGTGGGAGTGGCCCCAGGAGACTGGACCTGGTGAAAGAGTTCAGAAAGAAAGATTTTTATTGGGTCTGTTCTAAGTTTTTAATATACTGCTTACATATTTCTGAATTTTCTTATGTGATGTAATCTAGTAAGCAATTGTATTAGTTATATTGTTGGAAGGGCAATTTATTTTATAACCCAGAATGTTAAATTAAGAACTGTGCCTTCAGAGAAAAGAGAAAAAGGAATGGGTGAGGCTGTTGGGGCATTCTATATGACCCATTCTGTAATATTTCCTCTTAAGTACTATAATTTGAGAAAAGAAATCTTAAAAGTTTTCTCTGTTTAAAGGAAAGTTTTAGCTGGGATTATTTGGCTCTCACTTAGGAAGTTTAAAATTGTTAACTAAGCTATTTGGAGTTATTGTTTAAGTGAAGTACTGGTAGAAGTATTTCTCTGTGTGTGCAAAGAAACTATGTAATTATGCAAAGAAAGATTTTGT
The DNA here is from genome assembly GCF_003287225.1 of Phascolarctos cinereus. NCBI lineage: Eukaryota > Metazoa > Chordata > Mammalia > Diprotodontia > Phascolarctidae > Phascolarctos > Phascolarctos cinereus. The sequence goes on along the minus strand of NW_027555958.1, from coordinate 10,016,841 downwards.
AAAATTTCATAATTCTTATCAATCCTGTGCAGGAGTTTTTGTGAGATGGAACTCTTACTGATAAAGTGGCCTATTGCAGACATCTTTGGACTAAAGAAACAGGTAACTAGGAATTTTATGGTGATAATCATTTAAGATCAATTAAGCCCCAATAAGGGCCAAAAACCTGAACTGATCTTTTCTTCCCTGAGCTGAAGCTAAGAAGCTGATCAAAAGCATTCTTATGTTTATGACCACTGAGGCACCTTTAACCCAGACACTACCTTGATGGTGGTAAAGGAAACACAGATATCCTGTACCTGACATTTGCCTATCTTATTTAAATTTCCTTTCTCATGCTCAGGTTAAACATATGGAGACCATGAAACTGAGTAACCCAGACATCCTGAGTCAGGGTTTAAAGTCACTTATCACCAGCTTGTGGTCTCTTTAACCAACACTCAGATCAACAATGGTAATTGGAAATTGTAAGCTGTTTTTAAGAAAAGGAGATACTTTTATGAAGATGTTTTGAAGAAGTCTTTGATATTCTTTTAGAAGGCCCACTAAATTTCTATTTGTAAACTAGTTTGTTGATGTTCAAATCCCCTGTGAACTTAAGAGTTTCATTCCTGGGTTTGTTGTGTCCTTGGATTGGACTTAACTGGGTGCTTTTAGAGAAACAGTCTCAATGGAAGCAGCATCAGAGATCTAAGGCTAGTGATTAATACTAAAGCACATAAGCTGTAAGTAGGAAAGATCTTACTGTTTTGATCTGAATTCATTCCATGGCCTAGCAAGAGCTAAAATTACTGTTTGAACTTATATGTATAAGATTCGAATCCTGAAAGTGCGTGATTTTTTCAGATTAAGGATGGTTAGAGAGGGATAAATAAGCTTGAGAAACAGAAAGGCAAATCTATGTGCAGTAGCAACTTATGATCTTAATGGAAATTTGATTTTACTTAGGATGTTATTAGGAACCAGAACATGTGTAGGAAGTTATGTAAGCTACTTAGAGCTCACTTTGGAGATGTTCCCTAATTAATGTGAACACAAATATTGAATCTATTAAACAATAGATTGATACGGGAACATTGGAGGTTATTATAGTAAGATGCAAAAGATTGAGTTATTTGGCCTAGAATTTCAGAATTAAGTATATTCCTGTATAAGTCAGGATCTTTTAATTTTTCATAATGGTTATGATGAGGTCTGGAGGTTTGGGGGTGCTGGAACTCCAAGGTCACAGCACAAGGGTCCCTCTTGAAGGAGTTTTCAGCCCAGGTCTTTCAGCCAGGGGGGGAAGTTTGTTGGAGATAAATCATATAGGCCAGGTGATGCCCATAAGGACGAGCAGGCATGACAAAGTCTCTGCATTTAAATAGGGGTCTGGGTGGATTTTACATTCACTAAAGTAACTTTGAGTGACCACAGGAAGGGCTGGGAAAAGGGTCTAGGAGAGAATTCTGATTGGAATGTCTGAGAGATTGAATAGACAATGGGAATAGATAACGAGGGGTAGTGGAAGGACAACGTCTGAAAGGCATCTGAACAAGATCAAAAGGTGGGGCTAGGGCTTTCAAAGGACGATGAGGAGCTGGGGTCCTTAGACAAATGGGAGCCACATTCTTTTTGGGGTAAGGGACAAGGGTTGACTTGGACCCATACCCCATCGTTAGGGGATAATTAGGCCAGGAGATTGTGGAACAAGGATATTATTCTGTTACTTAGTCAATACTTAGTTAATGTTAAAATTGTCTCAGTTTGTTACAATTAATGTTAAAAGAGGAATAGCTTATGGCTTATCTTGTAAATGCCTTGAGAGAAGCATCTATTTTAATTAAGGATTATTTATTTGTACATGACTGGAAGTTGGGATTGGTTTTGATATGTACTGGTTTTAAATTAACTACTATGTATTGGAGTGTGTTATTCATTCCTTAGTGGAATCTCATCCTCCTGATGGGGAATATGAATAGGAATGAATAATGAACTAATGCAAGGTATAAAACTAGAAGTAATGCAGAATGTAAGGCTAGGTTCTAATTTTTTAAAATTTGAGTGTCTTGAAACATGACAATTGGACAAAGTTCCAATTTTGATCTTGTAATGGTGAAGACATAGGGGTTGAGTTAATTTTCATTATTTGCCCTGGTTATTGGCAAGTTAATTTAAAATTGTGTTGAGATCAATCTTGTAGGAGAGTGGATACAAGAAAGAGGATCTCTGCAGGAGGAGAGTCTGCTGGACACTGTTTGAACAGCACTTAGACAAGAATACTTCACCGGATGATGTCCAGAGTGTCAGACAGTGGTATGAGAAGAGACTTCTGAAACTTAAAATGGACAATTCATTATTACTTTTGGGTCTCTGTATCTGTACTTAACAAGGGGACTGCCCCCCTTTTTAATTTGTCAATGCATCGGTCAACTCTTCCCTTCTTTCTCCCATATTGTTTTAAGTCCCCAAAATCCCTTGATGAAATGTTACCCAGCAGCACAGTCCCAGGAAGAACCATCACTAAGGCATTTCAAGGTTTAACCACTTTAGCTGAGGAGTTGGCAGAGAACTCTGGGATAGATAACTGATTAAAGGAATGGTTAGAATCCTAGTCTGTCAAATGGAAGGGAATAGCAGCATCCATCACCACCTCTCTAATTGTAGCTGCTGGAGTTTTAACTGCAGTAGGGTGCTGCATCATCCTTGTGTCAGAGGACTACTGCAAAAATTAACAGAAACAGCACTAACTAAAAGTACCCCAATGGGACTGGCTATGGGAATTCAGGTCACAGGATCAGGTGGAGTTAGGATGGTTGAGAGAGTTAATGATTATTCCTCCCCCTCTGATGAACAGTTCGAACTAATGCTAAAACGCTTTGAGGAATGACAACAGCCTAAAAAGTGTATGTGGCCAGGGTAGAGGAAAGTAAGAAGGAACAGACAAAGCAGAGTACATCTGCCCTGGGGAAAGACCTTGCAGTTCCTAAACAATGAACTTGGCTTGCTGAGAAGTTGCAAGTTTCTAATGATTGGCTTTTACACTGGGACAAGCTTAAATTTGAAATGTGAGTCCTGGTAAATTTTTGTTGATTATTGCAACTCCATGGGAGTAAAATTAACTGTATCTGGCTTCAAGCCGTAAATAGTGAAATTTTCTGTTTAAGGTAAAAGGCTCTTGGGACTATAACTAATTTTGTTTTGAGTTTGAATTTGGGTATAGTTGTCTGCATTAAATCAATATCTGAAAGAAATGCCCAGAAGGAATGTGATCCTGTAGGTGGAGGTCTGCATCTGGAAAAAAAAGACCGTGAGGACAATCTTAGCCTCAATCTAGGATGGGATTCTCCTGGCTCAGTTTTCCCATTGTATTCCTTTGTTTTGGGGGGTTTTTTTTAGGCAATTGGGGTTAAGTGACTTGCCCAGGGTCGCACAGCTAGGAAGTGTCAAGTGTTTGGTCTGAGGCCACATTTGAACTCAGGTCCTCCTGATGTCAGGGCCGGTGCTCTATCCACTGCACCACCTAGTTGCCCCCCATTGTGTTCCTTTGAGAAGGAATGTTTCCCACCTGATTATTCCTGAGTCTGGCTATGATATGGAATTGATATTGCATGACTGGAGAACTGTGACTCTTATCTGAATTCAAACAGAGCTAAGGATGTTCTATCTTGTCATATTTGGCATGTCACATGTCCCTGCCTTTTCCTTTTATAGTAGATTTCTCTGATTAGAGCAAGTGGTCAGTAAAAGAAGTATGTGAGATCTTGGTATTTTGATCTGAATTTGTAGTCATCTCATGGCCTAAGTAAGAGTAAAATCAGTGTTTGAATTTATCATATGTAAAAGATTCAATTTCTGAAGTATAATTAGAGAAGGATGCATATGTTAAAATGCAGAATATGTAATTGTTAAAGGTACCATAAGAGTGATAATTTCTATATGTGATAATATGGAAATGCAATTGATGTTATCTGAAGTTTAAAACTCTTAGATTGTAAAATTTGAGGGAAATTGTTATTGTCCTACTCCTGGTGTGTCTCCCCCGTATGCAAGACTCCTTGTCCCCCTTGGTTAAGATAGACGGGAAAGGAGAAATCAAGCTGATGGTTCTGAAGAGTGAAGGTTGGGTGCCAGTCCAAGACCATCCTGATGGTTATTAGTGGGTGTGAGGAGGCTTCAGATTGTTAGAAATGAGCGGGGGAATCGGGAGAGATGCTCTCTCAGAAGTGAAGCCTCCTCAAAGGCTCAATGGTTCTTGTTAATAGTTCTTGATGGTTGCTTTCATAACCGTCCCCACTCAGACCCTGTGTTTAAGTACTTAGCAGAAAGAATAGCCCTGCCCCCAACCTGAACTGCTTGCCCTTGAGAAGCTTCCTGCCTTTTCTTGTCTCTGGGCAAACTTGTGTCTCTGTGAATATATTGCACCCCCTGAAAGCCTAGCCAATGGGATAAGGGGAAGTGGGTTATGGAGGGGAACTGTGGTAGGGACCTACAAAAACCTGCTATATCTATGTTTGGCACGCTCTGACACTGAGAGGGTTTTTGCTGTGGATTGCCCTTTCTCATGAGATCGTAATAAAAATTCTTTTCTGCTTTCCACCTCGAGAAGCCTCTCACTTTTATTTGGAAAATAAGGATAGCTGTCCCACACAAACTTTTACTTTGGCCATTTTTAATCTTTGGTTCTCTAGTGATTGTTGGAATTCTAAGTTCTTCCACAAAATCACTATTTGTCTAGCTGTTGCCCAACATTTCCATTTTAACACCCCACAGAATGTATAACTTCATGAAAATTTGATACTGGCCTTTTCCATGCTATATCAAGACTCTTAAAAATGATTTTAAAAAAATAAAGTTTTAATCTTTTGAGACCCTAGAACACTGGGCCTGAAGTCAGGAAGACATAGCTTCCCGAGTTGAAATCTGGCCTCAGACACTTATTGGCTATCTGACCTGGGCAAATCACTTCCCTCTGTTTGCCTCAGTTCCTTATCTGTAAAATGAGCTGGAGAAGGAAATGGAAAACCCCTCTGGTATCTTTGCTAAGAAAAAACAGCTGAAATGACTAAAGAACAAATTTCCATTCTGTTTAACAAGCAATGATGACAACTTCTAATTTTCAAGGCTGTCCCTCAGAGTTAAACAAGTACTCAATTGTTTCCCCGTATTTTTCTCAATCTCCATCTTCTAATTTGAAGGGGGGGGGGGGGAAGGTACAGAAGAGATTATTTCCTTTTCTTATGAAGAAGACCCCATAGCCAAAAAGGATTGTATTCAAAGAGTTCAGGTTGGGTATAAACCCACTAAATAATAAAGGAAAACCCTCTACCCTTTGGCTGTACTTAAAACAACTGACATGTTTATGAGATAATAAAGTGCTTTATTTAATTTGTAAGCCCATTTACACAAAATGAGAACCTCAAGATGTTAGGAGAAACCTAGGAAAGATCCTGGAAAGACACATTTCTATGTGGCATAGAGACAGCCATGGACAAGAATGTCACAGGACTGGGAGCCATGGATTGATTGTGATGTGCTCCAGCCGAAGGAATGCCCTATCGATATGATCTCTGACCTCTTGACCTTTTGGTGTACTAGGCTTACTTGTCTCCAGCTTCAATCTATTTTTTTTTAATTATCAGCATGTCATATGTCAAATACACAGAGCATTGGACTTGGAACCAGGAAGACTGGGTTTGAATCCTGCTTTGGAATTACTGTGTGACCCCAGATAAGTCACTTAATATCTATATATTTTTCTCTTCTGTAATGTGAACAAGTTGACCAGAACTTCCAGCTCTAAATCTCAGATCCTAGTCAAGCAAAGGGATTTTTTAAAAAGGGATGCTATAGAAGGAATTCTCTGCCAATTATGGGTTAGTCTCAGTGGTGAGGACCTTCCAATTCTGTGATTCTGGAATGATGGGGAACTCAGTGCAAATGGCCTTCCCTTCTTAAAACTGGTTATGCCTTGACTGGACATAGGCTAGGCCTATGATTCAGGCCCTAGAATGAAGCAAAATGAGAGACAAAAGCATGGAAAAGATACTTTGACAAAGTATTGGTTCAGATGGATACAGTTCCTTTGGTGTTAATAAATAGAAGTGCCCCTCAAAGGGTATGTTGACCCCCAAGAAACAATGGGTCCTTCACAACTGAAAAGCCTTGACTGTTCAATGATCAGATTTTATATTTAGGAGATCAGGAAGTTATGTCAACTGTACCAGTTTAGTCCCCTGGATTAAGTAAATCTTGACTGTTTCACTTTTAGGGGAATAGTAGCCTAGCTTTCATGGCAGAAACCTTAGTAGATGTTGCAAAACTAGCCTAATCTATGTGAAATAGGTGCTGCTTTTACCACATGAGGAAATGAGCTGGCAATCCAACCAACCTTCTCTACCTAGCAGGCCCAGACCAGCCATTTACATCCTTTCCATCCATCTACCCCAGACATCTTGCCATTTGCCCTGCTGCTGCTAACTTCTCTCCAAGTCGAACAGCACCTCCATACTGGACAGCCAGAAGAAATTTCCATTCCCTTAAGGAGTTAATACACCAAGTTCCAAACTCCCACCTTGGTGACTGGCGAGCAAATGAGCTGCAAATTCAGCTAGCACACTATAGACTGTGTGAGACCCAGACCACCAAACCAAACGGTTCTTCACATCTCATCCAGGCATCCACAGTCTGTCCTTCTGCCTCTTCATCTTTCCTCAGTAATCAAATCAACACTACCATACTGCCAGTCTTCCTTGAAAGTGATAACTGCCTGTGGATCAGCTCCTCAGCTATGATGCCCCTTTCCTGGCCACCACCCCAATATACATACTGCTTCCTCCTAATAGAATGAAAGCCTGTGGAAGGAAGAGACTTTTCCCTGTTTGTCTCCGACACCCAGCACAATCCCTTGCATATAGCATATGCTTAAGAAATGTCTGCTGAATTACTTAAAGTTTCATTTACTGTATTCCAGTGGGGGAACCTGCTATATCCTGGGGCAACCCACTCCCCTCTTGGACAGGCTGTCTTTCCTTCCAGTGAGCTGACATTTATCTCCATGCAACTTCTAGCCATCTCTCCCAGTTTTGCACCCTGGGCCCAACCAAATCCCTCTTCTACTTGACAGCCCTTCCAGTTCTTGAAGAAAGCACTCATTTTGCCCAGTGTTTCCTCTTCTTAGGCTAAGCATCCTATTTCATCAATTAATCTTTATATGAAATGAACTTAAGGTCCTTCACCATCCTGGTCGGTCATTCTCCAGCTTAACAATGTCCTTAAAACCTGGGGCCACAAACCAGACACGTCATTTCTGCCTCCACGTGTCTTGCATACACCCCCTTCTCTTCACTCCCAGATTATACCCTAGTTCAGGCCCTCATCACCTCTAACTTGACTACTGCAATAATTTCCTAATTGGTGTTCCTGCCTCAAATATCTCCCCTCTCCAATTCATCCTTCACTCAGCTGCCAAAGTGATTGTCCTTAAGTATAAGCCTGTCCCACTCCCCTGTTCAAAATATTATGTTCCCTATTAGCTCCAGAATACAATTCCTTTTTGGTATTTAAAGCCCTTCACAATCTATACCCAGCCTCTTTACTTATTATTCACCTCCATCTGAACTATGATCCACCCAAACTAGCCTTCTTAGCATTCTCACATTTGATACTCTATTCCCATATCCATGTCTCTGTATGGACTCCCTCCTCACCTCCAACTCTCAGAATCCCTCAGCTTAAGTGCCATCCACTTTCTCCACATGGCCTTTCCTGATCATTCCCAATAGTTACTACTGCCTTTCCCCTGAATAGCCTCTCTGTCAGTCTGTCTCTCTTCCCCCCTCACCCTCCCATATTGTAATAATAAATGTTTGTTGATTAACTCCTTGTCACTCTACTACATTTACTTTACTAAGAAAACCATAGTGTGTGGATGTTTTAAGATGATTTTTAATGTAAAACAGAATGGCCACTAATTGTTGATTAGTTTTCAAACTCCGTTGTTCCTAAAGGCAGAACATTTTCTTTTTAAGTGTTTTATTAACAGCACTTTCAGGAACAAAACAAATAACAATGACAAAAAAATCACTATCCAATCATTCCTTGTCTAGACAAATGAAACAGCCTTCTAATTGGTCTCCCTGTTTCAAGTCTATCCCTGTTTCTATCCAACCTTCACTTAGCTGCCAAGGTGATTTTCCTAAATGTTAGGTCTGGTCATGTCACTTCCCCTCCACTCAATAAAATCCAAAAGTTCCCTACTACCCCCAAAATGAAAAATAAAATCCTGGGTTTGACATTTAAAACTTCACAACTTGGCCCCCTTCCTACCTTCTTGGGCTTCTTTTCATCCGTCCTTCCTTCCCAAACACTTGATGGCCAGGTACTTTGGCCTTCTTGCTGTTTATAGCACACAACACTCCATCTCTGCTTTTGCCTAGGGCTGTCTCCAATTCTTGAAATGTTCTGTCTTCCTCTGTCTTTTACCTTCCCTGGATTCCTCCAAGACTGGGCCCAAATCCCACCTTCTGGAGGAAGACTGTCCTTGTTCTCCCAGTTACCAGTACCTTCACTTCTAAGATTACCTTCCAATTCTGTACAGTGTATATTTTGTGTGTACATAATTATTTGCATGTTGTCTCTTCCATTAAAATGTGAGCTCCTTGGTATCAGGAAATTTTTTTCTTTGTACCATAATGCCTAGTACATAGTAAAGTAACACATTAATAAATGTTGTTTTTAACTGAGTGACTTGTGATGTTAATTTGTTTTGTCTTTTCTTTCCATTTAGAAATTTGTCTTTATTTACATTTATCTCTATCGAATTTCATATTTCAGCCCCAAATCCTAACCTCAAGATCTTTTTTAATACTGGCTGTCATACAGTATTAACTATGGCTCCCAGCTTCAAGTCATCTGCAAATTTGATAAGTAATTGATAACAATGTTAAACAGTACAGAACAAAACAAGGACATCTGGAGTGCTTCACTGGACATATTGACATTGAATCATTTTATGCTACTCTTTGTATTTATCATCTTGAATACATTTCACTCCAGTATGATTTCTCTGATGCCTAATAAGGCATCCCCTCCCACTGAAGGCTTTCCCACATTCATTCCATTCAAAATGTTTCTATTCAGTATGAATACTCTCATGTGCAATAAGATGTTTCCTCTGGCTGAAGCTTTTTTCACATTCATTACATTCAAAAGGTTTTCCTCTGGTATGGGTCCTCTGGTGGATGATAAGGTTTGCTCTTCGAGTAAATGATTTCCCACATTCATTACATGCAAAGGGTTTCTTTCCAGTATGAGTTTTCTGATGAGTAATAAGGCTTGCCTTTTGGGTAAATGATTTCCCACATTCATTACATGGAAAGAGTTTCTCTCCAGTATGAGTTCTCTGATGGGTAATAAGGCTTGCCCTTTGAGTAAAGGTTTTCTCACATTCATTACATGTAAAGGGTTTCTCACCAGTATGAGCTCTTTGATGGGTAATAAGGTTTCTCCTCTCACTGAAAGTCTTCCCACATTCATTACATGCAAAGGGTTTCTCTCCAGTATGACTTCTCTGATGGCTAATAAGGCTTGCCCTTTGGGTAAAGGTTTTCTCACATTCATTACATGTAAAAGGTTTCTCTCCAGTATGTGTTCTTTGATGGGTAATAAGGTTTCTTCTCTCACGGAAAGTTTTCCCACATTCATTACATGCAAAGGGTTTCTCTCCAGTATGAATTCTTTGATGGGTAATAAGGTGTCCCCTCCTGAAGAAAGCTTTCCCACATTCATTACATTCAAAGTGCTTGGCTCCTGTATGAGTTTTCTGATGAGTAATAAGGCTTGCCCTTTGGGTAAAGGTTTTCCCACATTCATTACATGTAAAGGGTTTCTCTCCAGTATGAATTCTCTGATGGGTAATAAGGGTTCTCCTCTCACTGAAGGTTTTCTCACACTCACTGCATTTAAAGGGTTTCTGTCCAGTATGAATTCTCTGATGTGTAGTAAGGTGTCCACTCTGTCTGAAGCCTTTCCCACATTCATTACATGAAAAAGGTTTCTCACCAGTATGAGTTCTCTGATGTATAATGAGGCTTATTCTTTGTCGGAAGCCTGTTCCACATTCATTACAAGCAAAAGGCTTTTCTCCAGTATGAATTCGCTGATGGGTAATAAGATTTCTCCTCTCACTGAACTTTTTCCCACATTCATTACAGGCAAAGGGTTTTTCTCCAGTATGGATTCTCTGATGTGTAATAAGGTGCCCTCTCCTGATGAAGGCTTTTCCACATTCACTACAGACAAAGGGTTTCCTTCCACTATGATTTCTCCTATGTATCATAAGGTGCCTCATTTGGCCAAAGACCTTTCCACATGTACTACATGCAAAAGGTTTGTCTACAACATGGACACTTTGATGACTCATTAGGCTTCCCCTGTGGCTAAAAGTTTTTCCACATGTACTACAAGCAAAGGGTTTCTTTCTAGTATGAGCACTCCGATGACTAATTAGGTTTCCCCTCTGGTTGAAAGCTTTCCCACATTCATTACATTTAAAGAGCTGTTCTTCATTATGAGTTTTCTGTGGTATATTAACCTGTCCCTTTTCACTGATGGCTTTCTCACTTTGATTATGTGCAAAAGATTTCTTTCTAATATGAATGACATTATGTTTAATCAAGCCTTTTCTGTCTCTGAAGAATTTCCCATATTTATTACATGTGTAATGTTTCTCTTCATTATGAACTCTCTGACATCCAATATGATTTGATCTTTTGCCAAATGCTTTTTCACATTCATTGGGTTCATGTAGCCTTCCTCCAGAATGCATTTTATGAAATTTAATTAAGTCTGAATGGTAATTGAAGGGCTTCTTGCAATTGGTATACTTACAGAGGTCCTTCTGGAAGAAGAATCTATTACTTGTAATTAAATAAGGAAAACCCCTGAAGCGTCTTCTAGGTGTCTTGTATTTATGGAGACCTTTCCCCATAGTTCTCCATGGGGCAACAAAATTTGACCCTAGACTGAAACTTTCCCCAAATGTATCATGGTGAGGTACATTCACATTATTAAAAGTTGTTCTCGAAGTGATTGTCATTTTTCTGGATTGTCTCTCCTGGTTGTCTTGTTTTGCTAAATTAACATTACACGCCCCAGGTTCTCTCATCTTGGAATGCCAGGCTACTGAATTCTTTGTCAGTCTTTTCTTGAATGATGCTCCCAGGCAAATAGCCTGCATCAAACTTGAAGCTTTGGGTTCAAATCTGGTCTCCTCACTAAAGGAATCTAAAAGAAATGTTTTAAAAAGTAATTAGGCACTGATTGTAGTACTGACTCTTCTTTAGAAGAGTTTAGTTTCTATCTCATGGAAAAAAATGATACTTAATTTGAACCAATCACACAAAATATTAATAAACATTTAAGTGATTATTACGTGCCAGGTAATGTGCCCAACACTGGGACCACAAATAAAAAGCAAAATTAATCCCTGCCCTCAAGCAGCTTACATTCTAATAGGACTGACATATACACAAATTGACACAGGGAAGATAAATACTGAGTAGTAGATGGAAGGGGAACACAGTAACAGATGGGGCTTTGGGAAAGACCTCCTGGAGAAGCTGGTTCTTGAGCAGAGGCTTCAAGGAAATCAGAGATTAACTGTTTCAGGGAAATGATGCCAAAGACAAATGAGGTGATAAAAAAAAGAGCACCTGACTAGACATGACTAAATGCATTACATTCCAAGGCACTGAGAACATTTATATAGGTCATTGAAAAGAATACTCAGTAAAAAGCTGAATATTCTGCAATATAAAAGAGTGGAAATCTACAAAAGAAGGAGGAAAAACTAGCTCAGAAAACTGCTTATTTAGAAATGTATTCAAACTGAAATAAATGCAGACAAAACTGACGTATCTGGAAGATACCAACTGGGTAAAGCTGAAGACTTACTGGGAGCCCCCAAATTGTGAAGAAAACGATTGTGCCCATTCTCCAGAAGCTGGCTGTTGCTGCTCGTCCTTTGTTCTCGGACAGGACCAGTGACATCACAGGTGATGTCTTAACTTTCGAATGAATTAAGTGAGTGTATTTGCTTTAAACTCCAAAAATATTGGGAGAAAGGCAGATTGAACATAGAATTTATTGATTAGCAACAGGGGTGAACCCCAAATTCAATTCACATAGACCCATTACTGTTAATCAGGAATAATGTATTGATCTTAAAGATCTTAAGATGATCTTAAAAGCACCCAAAAAAGGTGTGATATATCAAATAAAATAATGTAACTTGGATGAGGTTTTTTACAAAAATAAGAAATGATAAAAAAAGACATAACAAAATATTTAGATATGACAAATTGTGAAAAGGTGTTAATGACATCATTATTTAATGAAATAAGGAATCATCATTTTAAAAAACACCATTCCGTTTTAATCAGTGACTTAAAAACATTTATGATAAGCCAAAGTAATTTACAAACTGGCAAGGATATCCATCCATCCAAATGATAGATAAAATTCAGATCTAAACCACTGTTAAACCAATAGACTAAACCAGTATGTTAAATGTAATGAATGCATAATGGAGATAAGTGTTAACTATTCATATCTGAGTTCAGAAACTCATTTCTGTAAGTAAAAAATAGGGGAGGTATAGCTAGATAGCAATTCATCTTGAAAAAAAAATCCAGGGATTTTTTAGTGAGGTCAGCCAGGTGGCATAGTGGATAGAGTGCCAGCTAGCATCAGGAAGACTCATCCTCCTGAGTTCAAATCTGGCTTCACACACTAATTAGCTGTGTGACCCTGGGCAAGTCACTTCACTCTACTTGCCTCAATTTCCTCATATGTAAAATGAGATGGAAAATAAAATGGCAAATCAGTCCAGTATCTTTGCCAAGAAAACCCCAAATGGGGTCACAAAGGGTTGGATGTGACTAATGAACTATACAACCAAACTTTTAGTGACCTGGAAGCTCAAGTAAAGCATTGTCATGGCAGCCAAAACACTTATCTCCATTATCTCCTGCTACCTTAAGTGAAGAAGAAAGTACAGAATGGGAAAAATCAAAGCCCTCTCTTGATCAGACCACATCTATACTACTATGTTCAGTATCTAATGCTACATTATAAGATGGTCTTGGATTCCAAATAATGATCAATTAAAGGAATGGCGGATATTTAGCCAGCAGAAGACAACCCTCCCCACCCCACCCCCCACACTGGACATATAATTTCATCTGTGTAAAAAGATCCCAGTAAGAGTGGCCGAATGCACTAACAAGTTAGACACTGCCCAGGGCTACACAGCTAGTATGTGTCAGAGGCTAAACTTGAATCCGATATGTTTACGTTCTTAGGCCAGCTCACTATTAACTATGTTGTCTCTTGCAGAAGGTTCATGGGGGATTTGAAACCTGTTTCCAATTATCTGAGGGGTTTTCATGCACAAGGGGTATTAAACTTAGTTTGCTTAGAATCAAAGGACAGAATTAGGAGAAATGGGTAAAACTGGCAAATAAGTACACAGACTTCTCAATAATTAGAGCTTTCCAATATGGAATGGAATGCCCCAGGCAAGCAGAGGGTTTCTTTTCACCTAAGGTCTTCAAGAACAATCTGAATCATCATTTGTCAGCTAGGTTATAGACCACCTTCTTCATCAGGTATGTGCTGGACAATATGGGCACCAAAGATCCTGCCCAACTCTGAATTTTTATGATTCTCTGATATGTCTAAAGTGATGTAAATCTCAATTATAGAGAGTTGGTATATATATATATATATATACACATACATACATACACACACATATATGTGTGTGTGTGTGTATGTGTGTGTGTGTGTGTGTGTGTGTGTGTGTGTGTGTGTGTGTGTGTGTGTATATATATATATATATATATATATATAAAATCTTTTCAAGTAAAGGAATTGTGGAAAAATCTGATTATGTGAAAATGAAAAAAACTGGATAAAAATAATTGTAAGCATATTTGAATGTTAAAAATTACAACTCTATGGAGAAAAGAGAGATCTGGATGTGATCTGTGGCCTGGAGGATACAGAGATAAAGGTCAAAAGCCTTGACCTCTTCTACAACAACTCTTGGGATTTATATAAAAGAGAGGGAAATGATGATGAGAGTTGGTTGAAAACAGTCACTGAACAATAAATCTGGCTGAAAAGATGGGCTTCCTGAACATGGGACCACCTAGTAGATGGCAGAGATGTCTGCCTAAAAGAGCTAGCGGACTTAACTATGGCTCTGTAAGGGACAGTCTTACTATACACCACATCCTTCTATGGATTGTCAACAGAGTTCAGAGTGCTACTGAAATAGCTGAAACACAATAAAATTGAGGCAGAATGTGGCCAGCAATGGAGAGAGAAGAGCAGAGACACAATGCCCAGCAGAGACAGATGCAGACTCAGCAGAAAAAAAACAGGATGACATCACCAGAAGAGATTTATAGCACTACATTACTGGAAGCATGAGATGCTCCTTCATGCATGTTTTCTGGCTGAAGACATATGTTTGAAGCTTGATAGAACATCAGTATAGGTACCACGGTTCTCTCATATGAACATTCCACATAAGTGATCCCTAGGCAAATCCATTCTTCTAAGGAAGACTGTGTGTAGTTATGGAAGTATTGTATCCAAATGTGAGAGAGGGAGGGAATTCTGTTGTAACTATTATTACTGTAATATTTCCTGACATGCCTTTACTTTGAGCTAAGTGTTCCTTGAGGCTAACTAGTAAAAATAAACACACTAGTGGGGGCTTCTGTGCTACAGTTTGGAAAGGATCATGATCTAGTAAGTGTGTAGTATGTGAGGTAGTTTTGTACAGGCCTAAGGGTGGCAGTGGGTGGTTCAGGTGATACATAGCTAAAGAAAATGATAGGTATAGAACACAACTGTGGAGAGGTAAGAATATTCTTATCTATTTGGGAATAAAAGACACCAGAAAATAATGATAAATATTTAATTATACAAAAATATAACTATTTTTCACAATAAGAATCACTATTTTTAGAATAACCAAGAAAAAAAGACTGAGGGAAAATGTTTGTCATCAATATTTTTTACCAAAAAGTGATATACTGACAAGAATGGAGTTTAGTAGAATAGTTTAGTAGAAAGAATATTGACTCTTGAGTGAGAGGAATTGGGTTCAAATCCCACCCCTGACACCAACTGTATGGCCTTGAGTAAATCACTCAACCTCCCTGGATCTCAGTTTACTCAACTGTAAAATGAGGAGGTTGCAATAGAGGGTCTCAGAAATCCCTTCCAACTCAAGATGTATTATCTTAGGAATTAAAAGACTTAACCATACAAAAATATTCCTAGCACCATTACTTGGCACAGTAAACAAAACAAAAGCAATATGCTTGATGTCCAGAAACTGGGGAAGGAGTGATTATAATATGTGACTGTAATAGAATATCATTCAGCCAAAGGGTGAAAATGGAGAATCAAAAGACATCCTGGAAGACATCTAGGTCATGGTGCAGAGAAAGGGAAGACGAGCTGAAAGAACAGCACATTCACTGACTATGACCATACGGAGAAACAGAAACAGCAACAAAGTGATGTTTTACATACAGGTGAGTAGGCAAAAAAAAAGACAACAACAACACATGAAAAGATGAATGGTGGGGTGGGTAAGAGAGGTTTTAATTCAATTTTGGGAGTAGCATTAATAAATATTAAGCAGTTTACAGGCCCAGGGATAGTTACGTACCATCTAGTAGTCTGGGTTTTTATCTCGCAATGCACTTTTCTTATTTTCTGCTCTTTCAATATTTCTAAATATCAATATCTAGCCAGGTAAATTAAATTAAAATTTATAATAAAACCCCAAAACTAATCAAAAGCCTGAAAAAAAAAACTTATAATGGTATTAAAATAAGGGACATCCACGTGAGTGTACTGCAGAAACAATGAACAAGGTGAATGCAGAGAAGCATGGAAAGACTTCTACAAAATGATACAAAATGAAATAAGTGGAACCAGGAAATCAACATATGCAAATGTGAAAATGGAAAGAACCTGTACCATAACAGAATCTAAACTGAATGATGAAATACTATAGTAACCAAATTTGATCCCAAAAAAGGGATTTGAAAGACACCCTCTGCCCCACCTGCACCAAGGGGATGGATTATATAAGTGACTATCTAAACAAATAAATATACATACACATATTACTATATTCTGCATGTTTACTGTTATGTGATCCATAATCATATGCTTTCCATATATATATATATATATATATATATATATATATATATACACACACATATATATATGTATGTATATGTACTAGAGACATATAATCAGACTATTTTGATAGGGTATCTAGTATTACCAAAAAATTTTTTTTCTTCCTCTTTGCACTTTGGGAGGGGTGGAGGAGAGATATAATGGAAAATGTGGGTAATGTAAAAACTAAAGAAATACAAATTTTTTTAATGATGGTCAAAATGTACATGGAATTGACACAAAGCATAACAGAAATATTGCTTCCATTCTGGAGAATGATTTGAACTGAACTACCGGAATATTCATAACAGCATTTTTGGTAGTACCAAAGAATTTGAAGCAAAGTTAATGCCCAGTGATTGGGGAGAGAACAGCTAAAAAAAAAAATCACAGGACACAAGAGGAATGGCACAACATTGCATCACAAAACAATAAATGTGAAAAATTCAGAGAATCATGGGAAAACAACCAAACTGTTGCAAAGAGAAGTAGGCAGAGCCAGGAAAACAAAATACTCAATAACTATAACAATTTAAATGGGAAAAATAATAACAAATAAAACCCACACTGGATATTGGATAAATCTAATGCCAAGTTTAGCCCTGAATCAGAGACATGAAAACATCCCAGCCTCCTTCCTTTGCGATGGAGAGGGGCTGCATGTGAGGAGCCCTGAGGGCGCTGTGAGACGCACTGACAAGTTCATTTTCTAGAAATAACCTCCCTTCCCTCAATCTTTATTCTTTGTGACATTAGATGACTTCCACATAACGGATAGGTGAACGACATATTTGAAAATGACGATGTAAAGAGTGGAGGATGGTACCTCCATTGTTGGCCGTGGCTAATGCACGAACTTGTTTTGCTGGATGATGGTTGTTATAAAAGAGGGTTTCGGAGGGCATGATCAGAGGTTAATGCCAAAAATAAGGGGGAGGGGGGAAGAAAAGTGCATCAATAAAGCATTTAAAATAATGCACAGAAAAGAGATTCAAAGGGAGACAGATAAGCACAACACCTTTGACGTTAAAGTGTTGAATTTATTATATGTATTTTTAAAAGGAAACATGATGGAAACAGATTGATAGTTTCACATGAAATCCTGTTAGTCTGTTCTTTGCATATGGAAATGTTCTTGTTTGGTGATGTTTATCAAGTTCAGAACAACAAAAAATAAAAATTTAAAAGAAAAAGAAAATGAAGGTGATGTAAAAATTTTTTTTTACATTTATTTAATTCAAAAAGATCTTTAAAAAGATATGAAGAATTTTTTAAAGGGATCACAAAAACCAATGGCTGTAAGAAAAATTCTGTTTACTCTCCCAAAGTTATAAAAAGGCAAATGAAAACATCTCTAAGATCTGTCAAATCCATTCAATTCAAAAGAAAGTTGTGAAATATAATGCCAGGGACTCTGTGGAGAAAGAGTCATGATTTCCCCCAAATGCTAAAGCTATAGAATGGCACAATCATTTTGGCAGGCAATACCATAACACACAGTAAGAGCCGAGGTGCCCAAGTGGGTGCAGGAAGGGGCTGCCTGCAGTGACGCCCACTGACCTGCCTTGTACTCACTCACCTGGCGAGGTCCACCCGGGGACTTCTTCCGGTGTCCACTGCGCCTCTTGTTTCGCCAACAGGGAGATCACATCCAGTCTGGAAACAGGAATCCCTGCATGCATGGAAAGCAATGAAAGCCAAGGAGAGCAGTCAGAATTTAACTCTACTCATAAAGAAGCAGACTGACTGACTGGGTCGCTCCCTTCCCTCCATCCCTGACTCTCCCTGCCCAGCCCCCTCACTTGGGCCCGGCAAGGGTTGCTTTTCCACTTTTTCTTTCTCGGCCATCCAAAGGACTTCATGTTTCACAGCCTACCGACACCAGCAATTTCATGTTTCCAACAGGTTTCTCATCCCCCAAACCCTCAGCTGCTGCTGCTCCTCCTTCCCAGGAGGTCAGACCTGCCACTGACGGTCACGATGGCACCAGCCCTACCCTGGCCACCTTCGCCGCCTGTTCCAAGAAGAGAAAGTTAAACAACAGCAGCAACACAGAAGGAGACTTTGCTTCCATCCCTTCTTCCTGGTTCTGCCCTCCTCCACTCCCTCCCAAGAACTCCACTCCGGCCTCTTCTACAGCCTCTTGCCCAGGGATTTCAGCTGCTGCCCCCAACCATCACCACCTCCAGAAGAAACTGCATTTGGAAGACTCCTTGGATTTCATAGGACTTGATGTGAAGATGGCCGAGGAAGAGGCGTCTTCTTCACCTGGTCTTGCTGTAGCTCAGCAGCAGGAACTTACAAACAAAAACTTGTTAATCTCATCCATGGCTAAAGGACCCCAAGCGAGTCAGCCGACCAAAGCCCCCACTGCTACTGCTAGCTTCACCAACAGCAAACCAGGCTCAGCCAAGAAACTGGTGATCAGGGACTTTACAGACAAACCTATGCCGGAAAACTACACAGATGCAACACAGCAGAAATTCAAAGAGGCTGTGGCAGCCATTCAGAACAGCACTTCGATTGCATGCAATCTAGAAGAACGCTACCAGGCTGTGGAAAGCCTCTGCTCCTACAGGATCTCTGCAAACTTATACAAACAGCTGAGACAGATTTGTGAAGGGCACATCAGATCCCAAATTCACCAATTCCGAGAGGATTCACTGGACAGTGTTCTGTTTCTGAAGAAGATAGATAAATGCTGGCATAGTCACTGCAGACAGATGTCCATGATTAGGAGCATTTTGTTGTTCCTAGATAGAACATATGTTCTTCATAATTCAATGCTGCTTTCCATTTGGGGCATGGGTCTAGAATTATTTAGGACCCACATAATCAGTGATCAAAAAGTCCAGAACAAGACTATGGAAGGCATTCTTCTTTTGATTGAGAGGGAAAGGAATGGTGAAGCAATTGATAGAAGTTTGCTTCAAAGCCTTCTGAGTATGCTTTCAGACTTGCAGATTTATCAAGATTTCTTTTGAACAGAAATTTTTGGAAGAAACCAACCAGCTATATGCAGCAGACAGCATTTAATGCAAGAAAGAGAGATTTCTCAATACTTTCATCATGTCAACAAATGTCTAGAAGAAGAAGAAGATAGACTGATCACCTATCTAGCTCTGAGTACTCAGAAGCCACTAATTGCTACTGTAGAAAAGCAACTTCTAGGTGAACACTTAACAGCCATCCTTCAGAAAGGCTTAAGTCACCTCCTAGACGAAAATCGGACTCATGATTTGTTTCTACTCTATCAGCTGCTCAGCAGGGTATGCAACGGAATTCCAGTTCTCTTGCAGCACTGGACTGAATACATCAAGGCATTTGACAGCACTATCGTTATTAATCCTGAAAAAGATAAGACCATGGTGCAGGAACTGCTGGATTTTAAAGATAAAATTGACTATATTATTGAAGTCAGCTTTATGAAAAATGAAAGATTTGTCAATGCCACAAAAGAAGCATTTGGAACCTTCATTAACAAAAGACCAAATAAGCCTGCTGAACTCATAGCAAAGTATGTAGACTTACAGCTCCATGCACATAACAGAGAAGCTACAGATGAAGAACTTGAGAAAATGCTAGACAAGATCATTATTATATTTCGATTCATTTATGGGAAAGATGTCTTTGAAACCTTTTATAAGAAGGATTTAGTCAAAAGACTGTTGTATGGAAAGAGTGCATCAGCAGATGCCGAAAAATCAATGCTTTCCAAACTCAAGTATGAATGTGGAGCCATGTTCACCAGCAAACTGGAAGGAATGTTCAAAGACATGGAGCTATCCAAAGATATCACGGTTCACTTCAAACAGTATGTGCAAAACCAACACTTTCCTGTTACCACTGAACTAACTGTGAATATCTTGACAATGGGTCACTGGCCAACCTATGTGCCTGTGGAGGTTCACTTACCAGCTGAGCTGGTAAGACTCCAGGAACTTCTCAAGACTTTTTACTTAGGTAAACACAGTGGGAGGAAGCTTCAGTGGCAATCAACCCTAGGACATTGTGTGCTAAAGGCAGAATTTAAAGAGGGGAAAAAGGAACTCCAGGTATCTCTTTTCCAAACGCTGGTGTTGTTAATATTTAATGATGGTGAAGAATTCAGTGTAGAAGACATCAAGAAAGCTACGGGAATAGAAGATGGAGAATTGAGAAGAACACTTCAGTCATTAGCTTGTGGCAAAGCTAGAGTTCTGACAAAAATCCCAAAGGGCAAAGATGTGGAAGATGGTGATAAATTTACTTGCCATGATGACTTCAGACACAAGGTCTTCAGGATAAAAATCAATCAAATCCAGATGAAAGAAACAGTAGAGGAACAAGCAAGCACCACAGAAACGGTCTTTCAAGACCGACAGTATCACACTGAAGCTGCAATTGTGAGAATCATGAAGATAAGGAAGGCTCTAGACCACAATCTGCTTCTTTCAGAAGCATACAATCAGTTGAGGTTCCCAGTTACACCTGGTGATCTCAAGAAGAGAATAGAATCCTTAATCGACAGGGACTATATGGAAAGAGACAAAGAGAACCCAAACCAGTACAACTATGTTGCTTAAAACGTCTGTCTTTGAGCCCTTGCTAGATTATACACAGTTGCCAGTTACATAAACTAGCCCACTGTTCCAATCAACTGACTTCTTTCCTATGACTGATGAATGAATGAAAGCCACTTTTTCAGTGGTTTATGTGCCCATTTAAAGAGCGTGGCTTACATTAAAGAAGAATGCTGTTGAACTCTTTGCACGTGTACTTGATGATGACAAATTCTTAACACTCTTTCATGCTTCACTTGATTTGAGGTCTGTGAAAGGTCCCTGTGGTTGACCGGGAAGGGGAGGGTATGGGGGGGGGGAGTACATGGATTCCTTTCTGTACTATGACTAGGAGGCAAAATGTGAGGTGTGTACAGGAGGCTTTGTCCAGGACACTTAAAGTGCATGCAAACATGACATACCACACAGAATCCTAGATGGACGGATTGATAGAAGACCCACCCTGAGCTCTGGTTACTCACCTATGTTTTGTGCTTTCTTCTGCAAAGAGAACTACTGACCTCTGCTACGTAACATTCTGTTTCACTGAAAAGATGTTTTTTAAAACAGATCTTACCCAGAGAAAGCTTCTTTAAGTTTCAGGGGCAGCTGCTCCTGGATATCACACAGGTAAAGCTTTTAAGAATCACAATGTTATGAACCAAGCCTGTGTCTCGGCTGCAAGTGACATTGGCACTGCAAGTGCCAACCACACTGGTTTCCCAGCACAGGGAAGGCCTCTTTCTGAGCTAAGGTTTCTGAAAGTAGCCTAGAACTCCTTTCCATTTGAAGGCAAACATTTTCTCCCATTCTTATTCTAATTCCTGAAAAGACCTAGAATAGGGGCAGCTATGTGGCACAGTGGATAGAGCACGGGCCCTGAAGTCAGGAGGACGTGAGTTCAAATCCAGCCTCAGACCAAATACTTGACACTTACTAGCTGTGTGACCCTGGGCAAGTCACTTAACCCTAACTGCCTAAAAATCAAAAAAAAATTTAATTAAAAAAAAAAGAAAAATTATTGTATATTATAAAGAAATTTTTTAGATAGTTCTTTCTGAGTCAGGTAAATTTTGGGTCACTTTTCCTCCCTCTGTCTCTATTTTTCTCCAAAAAAATTTTTACCTTAAAAAAATTGGTTCTGAGGAAGGGAGCCTTAAAATAATCAAATATTGGCTTTAATATCCCTGCTTTAAAGAATTTTATAATTTGTCACCATTAACCTGTTTAAAGGTTAAAAATGGATACAGGTCAAAATCAGGCTTTCTGATCTTGTCATGTGCCCTTCCCAAATCACAGGCAGAGCTTCGTGGCTTACCAGGCCAGCAAACAAAGCACAGCCCAGCAGAACCAGGCTAGGTCTTCAGAGAGGAAAGGGAGGCTTTTCCATCCCTATTCGCCTTGGGTCCTGTGCATCTAGCCTGGCTCTTCTGAAGGTCTTGGAGCTTGGGCACCTTCTCAAGCTTCTCAAGACAGGCTGTGGTTATGCCAGTCTTAGGGCCCCCAGGTCAGCTCTGCAACTGCCACATCTGTGTCAGCATCTTGCTATAGATTACTAGAAGAGTACCTCTTGCATGCAATTCATAGCAGCCACATACATTTTTTAAAAATTACATTTTATTCTATTTCTCTGTAAAATATATGTGTACATATATGTATGTGTGTATATCTGTAACCTCTGCATGTAAATATGCTATAACCTTTATATGTGTATATAGGTATGTACGTATATGTATATGTAGACACCCCCCCCCCCATAAACTTGTCCTTTCACTTTTTTTCAATTCAGCTTTGGATAGTTAAGGGGGGGAGGGGAAATGACCACTCTTGAATAACGCATTTACAGAAAAGTGATAAACATGTTCTGTTCGTGGATTTACATGGATGTGCCCAAATCCATCACTAGGGAGAAAACGAGACCAAGCAAACGAGGAGCTGCAGAGCCTGAGGCAGTTTTCATCTGTATTCTGCGGGTCTTTGGGAATTTTTTTTTCACTCCCTTAACTAGCAACATTTTTTGACATTAAACTGAGAAGTCACCATCCAAAAACATCTGACCAGACACTCTGTTTAGTGTTATTTTGGGTCAATTTGGGTTGTAAGAGTATAGCAGCATTCCATCTCAAATGAAATGGGCTCTTATTGAACAACGCCACGAGCTGCATCGGAAGGATGCATGTGGGGAGGGGGCAGAACTAGCCTAGGAAGCCTTTCCAAAGCCTGACTGACAGACTACAGGAATGTGCTCTCTCACTGCAGAGTCCACACAGGGCTCATGACTTGTTTTTGCCCTTAAGCACACTTGAAATCTTTGCAGTGTTTCCTATCGGGTTCATGGTGGATACTAAGGCTTTCCAAACTTGGCAAATAATGTAAACACCCATCCTTTCAAAGAGTGAGTCTTTGGATATTTTGTGTTATTAAAAGGTTTCATATTGCTTTAAAAAAAAACAGGCAGCTCGGAAAGCACAGAGACTAGTAGCAAGCATCTAAAGCATCCTCTTGTATTCCACAGGAGCAGAGGTCACAATTCAAGGTTTAATTCCCTGGCCGTCTATATGCACTGGCCCAGATACACGCACTAGCAGACCAAACCTAGAAGCTGTGTCCAAGTCGTAATCAGAGCAAGGGTTCATCCACCTGGCCTTGGTTGTGAACGATGAGGCCAAACTCCTGAATGCTTATAGATCTCTTCGTTAAAAGTGAATATCATACAACTGTGACAGACTTAGCTCTTCTCAGCAATATAATGGTCCAAGACAATTCCAAAAAGCTCATGATGGAAAATGCTGTCCACATCCAGAGAAAGAACTAGGGAGTCTGAATGCAGATCAAAGCATACTACTTTCACTTTCTTTCCTTTTGTGTGTGTGTGTGTGTGTGTGTGTGTGTATGTTTTCCACTTTTGTTCTGTTTCTTCTTTTACAACATAACTTATGTGGAAATATGTTTAACATGATTGCACATGCATAACTTATATCAGATTGCTTGCTGTCTTGGAGAAGGGGAAGGAGAAAAATTTGGAACTCAAAATCTTATAAAAAATGAATGTTGAAAATTATCTTTAAAAAAAGTACATATCATACAGAGGGCAATGAATAGGAGATCCCAGTGGGTCTAAACAGGAGCTGATAAATAACCAATGAGAAACTTCAAAGAACAGAAATAAAAGACATCATTAAGGAAACATATGATGGAAAGAGAATATGAGCAGGCCGTGTGGCAATAGTGAGGGATGATACATCATCCTGAAACTGGAAAGGGCAATTCAAATGATAACTAAAACTAAAAGCAACAATTATGAAAAGACTTAACAAAACTGATAAACCTTTAGCCAACCTAGTCATTTATTTTCCCTGTATTTTCTTTTTACTTATATGTCTTTATCTCAAAAGAATGTTAGTTCTTCACGGGCATCAATCTGTGCATTTTTGTTTACATGCCTAGTGCCCAGGACAGTGCACTGCACATAATCGCGATCACCATTTCTGGTGTACTGCTTCAACGTTTCTATCATTTGTTCTTTGGCCTACTCATTCTTCAGGATTTCATCACGCCTCTATTTGAGTCTTTGTCGTTTGTGTATGTTCCCGAACTGATGACTATTTTCATTACATTATGGTCTATAAAGGATGTATTAACTTGTTTGCCTTTTTACATTTATTTGCAGTATCTCTGTGCCCTTGATACAGAGTCAATTTCTTTGAAATTTCAGTGTGGTGCTGAGAATTTAGTGCACACTTTAGTGTCTGTGAAGATTTCCCAATTGCTGAGTCCCAGCTGACAGAAATGAGTCCGTGTTTAACAAACGATTGACCTGCCTACTACCAGGAGGTTCCTACAGACTCCGTCAATATCAGTTGTGTCAGCTATAGTGAGGCAAGCAATGCAAACTGCACTACCAATCAAAATCAGCTTAAGAAACTCCAGTCCAGACCACCTGTAGACTGACGGTCCCTAAGGTCCCCTTCTACTCAGTCCCTGTGAAGTGGCCGCACAACTATGACCATCAGAGACAAAGGCAACATTAAAGCCTGTACCATAAAAATACAGACACGTATCAAACGTCTTTCGCTGTTACGGGCGGGAGATGTGTCCTTCACCAGACAACAAGGAGTAGGGCCATTAAGCACGGAGCCGAAGAGCTTCTGCACAAAATTAATGATGACTGCATTAATGCATTAATTAATGCATATATCAATGAGGTTGAATGGTAAAGGTCTCTGTAACATGTTTCACATCCAAGACACATAGAATATATATACGTGACCAAAAGCCATTCACCAACAGAAACTCGTCAAAAGACAAACAGTTCTCAAAATTAAGAACTGCAAACTCTTATCGACCATATAACGAGAAAAATGCACACCCAAATGAGCGGGAGGCTTCCCCCCTGACCCAGCTGGTGGCAGATGACCAAACTTGGGAGGTATAAATGCTGGAGGGGCCAAGCCAACAAAGGCAGAAAGGGACGAGAACAGGCTTACCTAGGAAGTGGGAAAGACCTCCCTGAACCGCTGCAGGGAGCGGAGTGGAGGGACAGACCCAGGAAAACAAGACCCTCAATGGCCACGAGTGCCTGCCACAGAAGACCAAAGGTAAAGGCTCCAGTCATAAAGAGAGCAGAGGGCCCGGGGGTAGATGGGATACCGGGGGATGTCTGGCAACATAAAAACCAAACCAATAAAGTTTATTTTTAAAAAGAAAACGAATTCACAGTAATTCTGGGGAGGAGGCAGTTGAGAGGAGTTCTACAAGAGGCCCCATGGGCAGGTGTGCCAGGCAGGCCAGGCAAGGCCGGGGAGGACTCCAGAGGCCATGGGGAGTCACTGAAGCTTCCTGAGCAGGGCCTGGTGTGCCCAGACCTGGGCCCTTATATTCCCTGCTTACTAGAGACTTAACCAGGGTTAGCCAAGGCAGGCATGGCCCCTGCTTGCCTCCTGAGGCCTCCAAACACAGAGATGGAGACCCTCCACGCAGAACAGGGGCCAAAGTCACCTGGAGAAGAGAGGGATGGAAGGAAGGAAGGCTGCCTGGAGGAAGGGGCTCCAAAACCTTAAGAAGAGTCTGACCAGAGAGCAGCAGGAGCCCACAGCCTGTAGCCTACGGGTCAGCACAAGAGGCTGTGGCATTTCCATCTGAACAAGGCCAAGACCTTTCTCCTGAGAAGTAGAACAAACACTCTGTCTACCAGCCATACATAACCGAGACTCTCCCCACAATAAAGTCCAGACCCAGCAGGTGTTGCCCACAGCCGCAGCAAGGACTCCTACCATGGTCCACAGTACACAGACCCCGAGGCGGGAAGGGGGTGCTCACCTGTGGAGACCAGGTTCTCGTAGGTCTCCCACATCACGTCCCTGTATAGGGCCCTCTGGGCAGCATCCAGGCGGCTCCACTCCTCCCGGCTGAAGTCCACAGCCACGTCCCTGAAGGTCACTGATGCCTGCATCAGACACATTCCTGCTGAACCAGGATCATCCCTGCAAATGTTTCTTTACTACCTACCTATGGTCCGGGGCAGTTTAATTTTTATTTGGGTGTGTCCAGGGTCTGAACAATAGTAAGAACTTAAAACAAGTTTGTTGAATTGTAGGGAAAAAAAACATCTGGAGTTAGAAAGCACCTTTCAGGTCAATTAGTCAAATTTTCTGATCCATTTTTAGTGCTTAACTTCTGTCCTTCACTCAAGACAACAATCATGATGACAACTGCTTTTGGGATTGTGTACATGAGTTCTAAACTTCCCATGATGGAGACATTCCAGTTTGACGCAGTTGCCTTCTCTAGGCCACTGGTCAGAGCAGCCAGAGGCTTCTGCAGGAGAGTGACTGAGCCTGAGGAGCTGAGATGGGACATGGGCAAATAGAAACCATTGAAGATTCTAGGGAGAAACGTTCCCTCGGAAGATACGGCAGGAAATGGGGCAGAAAAGAGAACTCACGGCACTCCTGGCCATCGGGCTCCCAGACATCATTCCTTCCTCAACCTCGATCCTCAGGTTGTGGAAGAGCTGCTCCTGAGCTGGAAGAGAACGCAGCCATGAGGTAAACCCAGCAAAGCCCTCAGCCGCGTCCTCGTCTCCCTCAAACCTTCCATAAGAGATGAACTTTCTTGACCCTCCATCCACCTGACCTGCCCCTCTTCCTAAGCTGCCAAACCCAGGTGAACATGCACCAGAAATTCAAACCAACTTCACCTGAGCCCTCCACATACTTCCCTATCCTCCAGACATGATCTGGAGAAAATGATTGTTGATTGACTAACTGATTGATTGGATGGCTTGCAGGTGACAGTGAATCTGAGTCAGATAATGGTAGGTACAAAGTAGCAGAGAGGACAGGAAGGGATGTGAGCTGTGCTGGCTGCTGCAATTGTCCCCATGGTCCTCTGGGTGCTGGCCAATCCCCCCCCAACACTTCCGTAACGCTTACCTCTCCGCCCAAGCCTTCAGGCCAAGTCCTCCACGGTCACCCCCTCCCTTCCCTGAGCAGGGTGGGCAAGAGTCCCTCACTGCCCCCCTCCCAGCAGTGGCAGGGGCTGCCCTGGGGCTCTGGGGAGAGGGCTCAGGCAGGAGGCTTTTCCTGGGTTAGGGGCCTTTGCTTGGGCTACATAACCTGCACCACCTCCACCTTCCAGGAAAGTGGGGGCAGGGGAAGCCACTGTGGCCGGCAGTCGTCGGGAAGATCACAATAACTAGGAGCTGGTCCACAGCTGGACGTGGGACCAGGAGCTCCACAGGCCAGAGAAGGGAAAGCCTGGTCACACAGCGCAGCTCAGGACCTATGGGGGCAGCCCCAGACCCTGGACACACACAGGGGCTCCGAGGGAGTTTGATTCATTCGTTCCAGATTCATCCAGCCAATTAACATCACTGTGGGGCCCCCATGTCCGAAACGGGCTTAGGACCCAAGGCTGCTACTGCCAGGAGAGGGTTCTGTGCCTGCCCGAGAGGCACACGCAAAGGTGGGGGGGAGCAGCCCTCCCCCCCACCCCGAACCTGCACGCTTACACGTGCAGAAGCACAGATGTTCACCACACTCATTCACTCACACTTCTATGGGCACACTGACCTACACACACACACACCTGAACCTGCACACTTACACAGAGCACTAGCACTTCATCCACACGCTTCCACCCGCACACACCCACACGTGAACCCACACTTACACTTCCCCCACACTCATTTACACTCGCGCTTACACGTGGATATTGGCCTGTACACACACACACACGCTCTCAGGCACACGCGCCTACACCAAACTGCCAACCCCCAAAGCACACGTGGACCCTAGCTCTCCCACCTGGGCGCACTCTCAGAGACACACACCCACACTCCCGCCCGCTCCACCAATGCGCATGCGCAACGTCTTCCTCACCACTAGCGGTCGGTCCAGGGCAGCGAGGTGGTGTCGGCTTGGACCAGAGGAGCGCGCCTGCGCACTGGCCCACCCACGTGCAGTTAGTTCCTCCCCTACCCCAGCTAGGTGTAGCAGGCGCCCGAGGACAGTAGCATTGACGACTAGCGCAGGCGCACTCACTCACCGTTCCTCGCCCCCTCAAGTAGGCGGGAGCCGGAGGAGCGGGGGGGGGGGGGGAGAGAGGCCGAGAGCTGCGCAGGCACACTCGCTCCCTCACGGTTCCCCGCTCCCTCAGCTAACAGGAGCTCAG
Source organism: Phascolarctos cinereus (assembly GCF_003287225.1). NCBI lineage: Eukaryota > Metazoa > Chordata > Mammalia > Diprotodontia > Phascolarctidae > Phascolarctos > Phascolarctos cinereus. The sequence goes on along the minus strand of NW_027555958.1, from coordinate 9,988,369 downwards.
GTCGGGGGCGGCATACTGAACGTTCGCTCGCGGTGTCATTCCCCCACCCCTCAGGCTCGTGCTCCCTCAGTGGACAGGGGTTGGGGGTGTGGTGAAAGGGGAGGAGGAGGCTGGGACAGGAACCCACCCACCCATCCTACGGACTCCCAAATGGGCGGGAAACTCCCACACTTTCACGTGCTCTGTGACCTCCGCCCAGGACCGGCTGGGGGGGGGGAGAGAGAGAGAGAGAGAGAGAGAGAGAAGAGAGAGAGAGAGAGGAGAGAGAGAGAGAGAGAGAGAGAGAGAGAGAGAGAGAGAGAGAGAGAGAGAGAGAGAGAGAGAGAGAGAGAGAGAGAGAGAAGGTGTCCCACGGCATTCTGGGAAATGGAATCCCGGCGCGGCAACACGTGGGCTCATCCTCCCCGCCCACATCTCCCAGAGGCCTGTGCGGCCACCTTTCCCTCCTGGAGCCGTAGCTGAACCTGCTGTTCCTGCCAGAGCGGACCTCGATGGCGGCACTGAGCCCGACCCCCGCGTATTACCAGTGAGGAAACTGAGACAAGAGCAGGGCCGGTAACTTGGCCAAGGTCACACAGGCAGTCAGTTGGCAGGTCCAGGATTCGAACCCGGCCTTCTGCCCGGCAGGATTTCCGCGGGACCCCGATCAAAATGGATGAGCTGACGTCGATGCTGGGGTGCACAGCCTTCCCCCCGTCCTCCTGCAGAGCCCCCCATTTTACAGAGGAGGTGGGGTTCTGTAAACCAAGGCCCCAGGTTGGGCAGGGGTGTGTCAGCCAGCCCATCAATGAACAGCGACTGCCCAGTGTGTGGATGCACAGAGCTAGCCTGCCCTCAGGGGGCTTCCCGTCAGCTCCTCCTGTCATGCTGCCAGTGGGAAATGAAAGGCTTCTACCACCCTCTTCTTTCTTTCCTTTTCCTTGTTTTGGTCTTTTTCCCACCAACATCTTCCTGAGCAATTTCTCCACCTGAAGAAAAGAAAAACAAGACCCAGCCGGCAAATACCCCTGCCCTTCGTGGTCCCATCCAACAACATATGCCTTCTTCCAGGCCTCGAGGCCATCTGTCATCTGAGGAAGTGGGTGGCCGGGTCCTGGGGGTCCTCAGAAATCCGAGGTCTTAAGTCTCTCCAAGCTGTGGATATTAATCCTTCCACCGGCGTTCTCCTGGCTTCCTTCTGCTGCACCTCACACAAATCTTTCCAGATTTCTCTTCCATCAATACTTTTATCATTTCTTAAGGTGTAATAACATTCCATTACACTAATATCCTTAATTTGTTCGTTGCTTCCCCAAATAATGGGTGCTCTCAGCCTCCAGTTCTTTGCTGTGACAAAAAGAGCTGCTGTAGACATTTTTGTTGATGTGGATTCTTTTCCTCTCTCATCTCTTTGGGGTGCAGGCCTCGAGGCAGTATCCCTGGGTCAAAGGGTATGCACAGTGTGATGTCTGTTGGGAATACAGTTACTAATTTCTTTCCATACTGCTTAGACAAATTTAGAGCTCCACCAAGAGTGCATTCCTGTGCCTGTCCACCCACAGCACCCGCATAGACTTTCTTTCCATTCAGCTCATCCCTTTAGAAATGAAAGCCTGGTGTTCTGAACAAAAGATTAAAGCTCTGACTCAGTCCCATTTATAGCAAGCATCACTGGAATTTTTATTGTACTCTGCTCTTCATGGACTTAATAGATGTGAGTCACAGATCACTTCTGACCAGTCCTAGTTTCTAGGAGACAGAAAATCTGAAACAAAGACAGCTTAAAAAAAAAACAAAACACAGAAAAAACCATGTAGTTATGCTCCTTCCATCTACAGGCATCAAGGAAGAGAGTTAAAAGGAATGTTACTGTCCTTTAACTAATCCCCCCAAAAAACAACCACAGCCACCAATATCAGCCTATTACAACCATCTTCATTAGCAGTCTTTGAACAAGGAAAGTTTCAAGTCACTGTAGCCACATCAAGGTGTCATGTTAGTCTCCAATCAGAGTGCCCATTATGGGGCCTCTGTCATCTCCACTGCACCCCAAACCAGGGCTCCAACTGACCTGCATGTAGTCCTCTGCAAACTGAAGCCACTTACCATGCCAACCTTGCCCCAGAGTCCATGTGTACAAGCTCACCCCCCCAAAAAAAAATTGCCAAAGGTTATATTCAGATCCACAGAACTTGAAACCCCATTATGCATTTCTCAGAGGCCTCTGGTTACATTTTGTTTTTAAGTCATCTCTACTTCTCGGTGTATCCCTTACCTGCCCCACCCCCATCCATCCTTTATAACAAAGCGCAAAAGAGAGAAAATAATAGTTCAGCAAAACTACCCAACAGGGAACTCTCATAGTCCATAGTGTCCCACAAGTATCGTCCTCTGCCCCGACAAAGGAAGGGGTTGGTGTGTTCTCATCTCAACTGTCAGCTGCTACAAAAAGTACAGATCTCAATATTTTAATGAATGTGAAATCTGTCTTTTTAGCACTGACATTCTAGTGGTATCTGCCTAGTGGAGAGATTTCTAGATCAATGGGTGTAGGCATTTTAGTTACTTTCTTGGCATATTTCCAAATTGCTTATCAGATTTGCTGGGCCATTTCACCCATCCACCATGGTGTTCAATATACCCAAAGACACCAGTGGAGAAAGGATTAACTATTTGACAAAAACTACTGGAAAAATCGGACAGCAGTATGTCAGCATTGGGTTTGGAGCAGTACCCCACAACATATACAAGGATAAGCTCCAAATGGATACATGATTTAAATATAAATGGTCACATCATAAACAAATTAGAGGAGCAAGGAAGAAATGATAGTTTAGATCTATTAATACAGGAAGAGTTTATGACTAAACAATACAGAAAGTCACAAAAGATAAATGACCAAAATCCATAATTCCCATATCAAAGAAAAAATGCTGTAAGCATCCAGAAAGAAATTCAAAGGAGCCACAGTCAGAATCACACAAGACCTAGAAGCTTGTGCTAAAAAATGAGAGGAGACTTTGAATACAATATTCCAAAAGAGATGTATGCTTACAACCAAGAATAACTTACCCCACAAAACTCAGTATAATCCAACAAGGGGAAAATGTATCTTTCATGGAACAGAGTACTTTGTTTTGGTTTTTAAATATTTTTAAATGTTCTAAATTACTGTTGATTAGAGAAATACAAATTAAAACAACTCTAAGGTACCACCTCACACTTATCTGATTGGCTAATATGACAAAAAAGGAAAATAACAAATGTTGAATACGATATGGGGAAATTGGAACACCAATGCATTATTGGTGGAGTGTGAACTGATTCAGCCATTCTGGAGAGCAATTTATCTTTTTTATTTTATTTTATTTTATTTTTTTAGTGAGGCAATTGGGGTTAAGTGACTTGCCCAAGGTCACACAGCTAGTACGGGTCAAGTGTTTGGTCTGAGACTGGATTTGAACTCAGGTCCTCCTGACTTTAGGGCCAGTGTGATATCCACTGTGCTACCTAGCTGCCCCAATAGTATGCTTCTCTCTTTTTTTTTTTTTGGTGAGGCAATTGGGGTTAAGTAACTTGCCCAGGGTCACCCAACTAATAAGTGTTAAGTGTCTGCGGCTGGAATTGAACTCAGGTCCTCCTAACTTCAAGGCCAGAGCTCTATTCACTGAGCCACCTAGCTGCCCCTGGAAATCAATTTAGAGCTATGCCCAAAGGGCTATAAAACTGTGAATACCCTTTGATACAGCAATACCATTATTAAGTCTGTATCCCAAAGAGATCATAAAAAAGGGGAAAAGATCCACATGTACAAAAATATTTAGGGGCAGTTAGGTGGTGCAGTGGATAGAGCACTAGCTCTGAAGTCAGGAGGATCTGAGTTCAAAGCCGGCCTCAGACACATAATACTCATTAGCTGTGTGACCCTGGGGAAGTCACTTAACCCCAATTGCCTCACCCAAAAAATATATATAGCAGCTCTTTCTATGGTGGCAAAGAATTGGAAACTGAGGGGATGCCCATCAATCGGGGAATGGCTGAACAAGTTGTGGTATATGAATGTAATGAAATACTATTGTGTTATAAGAAATTATGAGCAGACAGATTCCAGAAAAACCTGGAAAGACTAACATGAACTGATGCTGAATGAAGTGAGCAGAACCAGGAGAACGTTGTACACAGTAACAGCAGCGTTGTATGATGAAGAACTTTGATAGACTTAGCTCTTCTCGGCATTATAAGTCCAAAAGACTTATAATGGAAAATGCTATTCACATCTAGAAAAAGAACTATGGAGTCTGAATACAGATCAGAGCATACCATTTTCTCTTTTTCTTTTCTTTTTTTCTTTCTTGTGGTTTTTCCCTTTTGTTCTGATTCTCCTTTCACAACAAGACTAATGTGGAAATACATTTAATATGATCATATATGTATAGCCTATATCAGATTGCTTGTCATCTTGGGGAAGTCAGAGGGGAGGGAGGGAGAAAAAAAATTAGAACTCAAACTCTTATAAAAGTGAATCTTTACATGTAATTGGAAAAAATAAAATACTTTCAAGTGGAAAAAAATGTTTAAATAACATTTTATTTCCCCCTCCAGATACACATTAAAACAATTTTAAACATTTGTGCAATCATGTAAAATATGTCCATATTAGTCATTTTGTACAAGAAGACTTGAGAGAGAGAGATTATGCTTCAATCTGTATTCACACAATATCAGTTCTTTCTCTGAAGGTGGATAACCTGTTTCATCATGAGTCCTTTGGGATTGTCTCGGAACATTGTTTTGCTGAGAATAGCTAAGCGATTCACAGTTCTTCATCCTACGATATTGATGTTACTGTGTATAGTGTTCTGGTACTGCTCACTTTGCTTTGCATCAGTTCATAAGTCATCCAAAGTTCTTCTGAAAGCATACTGCTTGTCATTTTTTATAACACAATAATATTTCATCACAATCATATACTACAACTTATTCAGCCATTTCCCAATTGATGGGCCTCCCCTCAATTTCCATTTCTTTGACACTATAAAAAGAACTGTTATAAACAGTATTGTACAAATAGGCCCTTTTCCCTTTAAAAAAATATCTTTAGGATAACAGACCTACTAGTGTTATTGCCGAATCAAAGGGTATGCACAGTTTTATAGCCCTTTGGGCATAGCTCAAAATTGCTCTCCAGAATTGTTGGATCAAGAACACAGTACTTTCAAGCATTTCTGATGAAAAGACTACATCTGAATAAGACCTTTGAAATACAAACACAAGATGCTAGTAAAATTAGGATTATAAATGCATTTGAGCAACTGGAAAGCACTGTATAATGATGTCATGCTAACATTCTAATAAAAGGAGAATAAACAAGTGTCCCTTTGGATGCTTAGTGTCTTCAAAGAATAATGAAGAAGTTAAATAACATAAACAAAGATCCTGGGGGAAAGCCTGGTTCTATTCAGAGCACAGCGTAATACACTAGGAAGGAAAGGAGGGAAAAGAGGGTAGGATTGGTTGTTTCTCATAACTGGGGTGTCTGAAAAGAGTGTACAGAAATGGGGTGGGAGCTAGTGGGCAGCATGAACTCCCCTCTTACCTGAAATAAAGGAAGATTGAATACAGTTTGGTGTAGAAACACATTAAACTCAAGAGGGAAATGGGGGATGGAGGAAGTTGCTTAAGGAGGATATTACTAGGGAGAGAATAGTCAAAAGTAAAACAAACTTCCTAATCCTGAAAGAATCACTAAAAGAGGGGAAATGAAAAGAAAATTAGAATCTTAGATTGCTTCTCAGACTATGAGCAAATGGCTGAATAAATTGTTTATGAATATAATGGAATATTAGTATATTACATGTATATTAATATATAATAATATATCAATAGACTATTAATATGCTATAAAATATTACAAGAAATTATTGCAGAGAATCAGGTAGTATGAACATCATGATGCAGAATGAAGTGAGCAGAAAGAGAAGAACAATTTATACAAGAACAACATAGTATATTTAAAAAAACAAAAACAACAACTTGCGAAGACCTAAGAATTCTGATCCAAGCACTGACCAACATCTTCAGAGGACCTACGATAAAGCATGTTACCAACCTCCTGACAGAGAGGTGACTGACACACAGTACAGGGACATGCATTTTTTGACATGGCCACTAAATGGGATTTTTTTTTGTATGATTATGCTTATTTGTTATAAGGGTTTTCTCTTCTTTCAGTAAATTGTGGGAGGAAAGAGAGCTGGGGGAAGGTTAGTAATCATGATGTCAATAAAAAGAGTCATTTTTTTAAAAAAAATTGCATGTTCAGAAGGAAGCACAAACAGGACAGTTTTGAAAGTAATTTTTGTTCATTATATAATTTTTTAAAACCCAAGCAGTATGAAGTGGTTTTCACATAGAATTCCATTTTTTTGTTCTTTGTATATGGAAATGCTTTCAGGGGTGTTTAAGTTCAGAATTTTTTAAAAATTAAATTTAAAAAAGAAAAAAGGAATTCTAGCCCCTGTGACTTCAGCCTATTGGTGCCTGGATAACTCAAGTACTAAATCCAGTGATTCTAATACCTAGTATTCACTAGGTATATGTGCCTTAAAGTGATGATAGCTGATGTCCTGTAGCCCTAAAACAGAAACCCAAGATTCCAACTAGCTGGAGAATTGAGTTAAAATCAAATAGAGCTAACACAGTTCTCTGCATGTCTCCTATTCTCCAATTTCTGGGTATTTGTAAACATGTTATTATTTCCCTTACTTGATTAAATTCTTTTGGTCAAAGGGACATCTTTATTTTTATATTTCAAGTGCTGGGCATGTACCCTATAAATAAGACTGGTTATAAATCCTTATAGAATTCTTGAGGAGCCAATTAGAATGGCATGTTGTCATGTAGTCAGAGTTAGATTCTTAGGAGGTTAGTGTGCCAAACCTAAGAGGCATGGAAGAAGTAGTGACAAAAGGGGAGAGAAGAAAGGAAGACATGAATGAAGAGAGCTCTGCAAAGCAGTAGTGGTAGACATAGACAGTAGAAAGTGTGAAAGAGGAGCTAAGAAACCCCATGACAGCCAAATGCATTGGCAAACAAGATGGTCATCAAAGTAGGGGAGGAGGAATATGAAACACAAGAGAGAACAGATGAGTCCTATGGTGACATTTCATAAAGAGAGCTGATATCATGTACTTTTTCCAATAAAATAAAGATATGAGTCTTGAAGTTGGGAAATATTCCATCCCATGTACCACATTTTCTTGTCCAAAAGCTCAGAAGATAATAGCAGTAAGGAGGAGGCTGACACCTATTTGTACAAAAATATTCATAGAATTATGCATAATAGAAAAAAGGGAAGGAACTTATGTCTTCTATGAATGAGGGAATGGCTGAGCAAACTGTTTCAGGAAAATGATGGGTTACTGATAAGCCACCCAAAATAAAGTTTACCTATGTGTAGACTCAAAAGAAACATGGGCCCATGAAATAATGCAGAGGGAAGAATTAAAAGTAAGGACAACGTACACCTTGTCTATAATCACATGAGAAACTCCATCATTACAATAAATATAAAGAAAAAGAGATCAAAAGATGGAAAGGGAATGAACTGAAAAAAGTAAATCCCATGTTAAACTAAAAAAAGATGACAATATCATATATATATGCTCATTTTTTTAAAGTTTCATATTTAATATTTTTGTTGATTGCTACTCAATTTAAGATAAGGAAAATTAAATTCAGGCAAATTTTTCCTTAACAACTAACATTGCAATGATTTTGGTTAAAAAAAAATCCTCTATCAGGCATCGGGCATCATAGCACTGACTAACGCAACTCTACTTCCATCTAATGGTAGCTCTGAATGTGATGGCCCTTTCCATCCCTAGCTGTGCACCCAGGGAATCTTCCCACGTGCCTTGCCGAAGCCCTGCTTCTTCCCTCCTGAATGAGCAGCTGCTAGAATGGACAGCCGGGAACCATGCCGCCGATTCCTCAGGAAAAGAATTAATTCAGTTTTGGAATTTTCTGGCTTGATGAATGCATACAAATTGTCTGAAATAGACAAAGGAGGGGTGAGCACAGAGTTTGGTGTGGAAATACACCAAACTCAGCATAGGAAGCAGGAAGATGTAAGAGCAGGGGTGGTAAGAAAGAGGATGGTGGGGGCATCAAAACAAGCGTTCTGATCCTGAATGGACGATCAAGGGACTGGATGAGAGGGGGGCCGGGGGTGGAAAGAGCAATATAGCAGGGATCCTTGGAGAGACAATTGCAGAGAATCCTGGGTAATCTCACTTGATGTAGCAAATCAAGCAGAACTAGAGCAATTTATACAACGGTAACACTGTAAAGAAAACCTGAAAGATTGAATGACTCATCACTGTGATGACCAACCATCTCTTCAGACGGCCTAGAAGGAAAACCATTATCCACCTTCTCACAGAGAGGTAATGAACCCAAGTTGTAGAAAACAACACATATTTTGTGACAAGGCCACTCTATGGAATTACTTTGCTTTACTATGCTTGTTTTTATGTTTGTTTTTTTTCTAGGTTTTTAATTGGGCAGAGGGTTGTTGGGGGAGGAGTTGGAAATAGCGATTCCCCCCAAAAGAAAGGTACTGAAACATCTTTTTTAAATGCACAGAAGTTCAGAAGGAAATAGACAAGCGGGATAGTTTTGAAAATAACACATGGAATTTATTGTGTTTTTGTGCAAACACATACATACATAGCCGTATATATGTATTTTAAAAGTGGAATGAAAGAGATTCACTTCACATACCTTCTGTCATAGGTGTCTAAACTCAGAATACAAAAATAAATTCTGCTCAATATTCTAGATTATCTAAATCTTACTGGTTCCTATCATCCAACATATTAGCTATCCTTCTCAGTCAATAAATATTAAGCATCTGCCAAGTGCTAGATCCTGGGGATACAAATACAAAAGACAGTCCCTGACCTCAAGGAGCTTACAATCTAATGGAAGACAACATACAAAAGGAAGCTGAAAAGGGTTGGGGGAAAGGTGGCAGAAGCACTCTGTATGTGAGGATATGATGAAATCCAACAACCATGTAGATGGTGGGATGTGGAGGACTGTGCTGAGCTGCTGTCAAAAAGAGGCCCTGGAGTTGATGGCCCTGCCTTTCAGCCAGAGGGTCCAAGGAGGGGAGTGAGCAGGAGGGGCACAGAGGATACTAATGAGACATGAGGACCAGGCAGATTGCATCTTGCAGGAGAATGAGATTTCCCAATGATGAATTTCCTGGGGAAGGATGACACAATGGAGAAGTTCCATAGTGGAGCTGGTGAGATACGGGGAGAAATTTTGTGTTACCTTAAAATTGGACAAGCATCTATGTCTTAATCCAAGTCACTGATAAAAATATGGAAAATATTGCAGGTCCCTGCTTTAGGCATTCCAATCCTATATAAAATCTTTAATGACCTTTTTTTGGTTGATGACATAAGTTTTTCAATCTGGTCAACTGTACTATTCTCTAATCATTATTTTTCCCACAAGAATAACACAAGACTTTATAAAATATTTTGCTAATACCTAGGTGAAGTCTATATATGTTCCCAATCTCTATGAGGTTAGTAACATCATTAGGTTCAATATGACCAGTTTCCTCAAATGATAAGTATCTGGATTCAAAGCTCCATCATTTTGGTTTCCCACCTTATTAATATTCAAGCTCATTAATATCCTTCTTATATTGTCCAGAAATGACCACAAGAATTGCAGTAAGGGAAGTCTGATAAGGGAAGAGGACAGGGTAACTTATCTCCCAATTCCTGAAAGTTATGCTCCTCAGTGCAGGCCATGATTGCACCTGGGTTTTTTCTGGCTGCCATATTACAATCCAAGGGCCACAACATGGGGCAGGATGGTGTGCTGAGCCGGTAGTCAAGAAGACCTGAGTTCTAATATGGCCTCAGACACTTACTAGCTGTGTAACCCTGGGCAAGCCACTTAATACTATTTACCCCAGTTTCCTCATCTGTAAAATGAGCTGAAGAAAATGGCAAACAATGTCAGTATCTTTGCCAATAAAACCACAAATGGGGTCACATTCAGATATGACCAATTAAACAACAAAATTTACAACCATGGCTCATACTGAGCTTGTAGATCACAAAACTCCCACCTTTTTTTTTCACAACTGCTGTCTAATCTCCTACCTTCTTTCAGTGTTTTCTTAATACTCTAGCACCCAACTTTTTACTTATTTCCCCATCAAATTTCATCTTATTAGATTCAGCCCAAATGCTCTAATCTTTTGCCTCCTCATTCTGGCATCCAGTGTATTAACTATCCCACTAAGCCTTGTTTTATGTGCAAAGTTGATGAATATGCCACCTGTGCCCTTTAATGAGACATTGGTAAAATGTTAACTTCAACAGGGTCAAAAAAGATTTCTCAGTTATTTTATAGGACCCCCTCCCCAAGACACATAAAACATGGGATTATTAGCAATTATTCATTTTATTACATTTTCAAAATATTTCAATCTCTCTGATAAGGTCTGTCTACAGACTTCCTCATGTTCATTACATTTGAAAAGTTTCTAGCATGATTTCTTAAATGGGAAATAAGATTTGCTGACAGGTAAATACAATTCAAAAGGTTCCACTCCTGAGCTGGTTAAAGGCTTTCCTACATTAATTACATACAAAGAATTTTCTCCAGTATGGGTTCTCTGGTGGTTAATTAGATTTTCAGATATCCCCTTTAGTGATACTTGTCCCAAATCCATTATACTGAGGGTTTCCCACTAGTATACATTCTCTAATGGATTTTGAGTACTTCCCTCTTCACTGAAGCCTTCCCCAAATTCATAGAAATGTAAATGGTTTCTCTCCAATGACTTCTGTGATTAATAATAATGTGGTTCCTTCTGCAGAAAGCTTCCACACACTCATTACAAAGGACTTATCTGCACAGAGTTCTCTAATAACTTGAGTACTTTATTCTCACTGAAGACTTTCTTTTGTTAATTGTACAGAAAAGATTTCTCCCCCAGCATCAGTTTGCTGATAAGACTTTCTTATGTTAATTGTACAGAAAGGGTTTCTCCCCCAGCATCAGTTTGCTGATAAGAAATGTTTTGTACTATACTTGAAACCTTTCCTACATTCATCATATTCAAAGGACTTCTCTTCAGCATGAGTTCTCTGATGGTTTTTGAGAACTACACTCTCAATGTAAGCTTTCCCACATTCACTATATGCAAAGGGTTTCTCTCTAGTGTGAGTTCTCTGATGGGTAATAAGATTCCCCCTTTGGCTGAAGCCCTTCCCACATTCATGACATGCAAAAGGTTTCTCTCCAGTGTGAATTCTCTGGTGGTTAATAAGGTGTTCCCTCCTGCTGAAGCCTTTCCCACATTCATTACATTCAAAAGGTTTCTCACCAGTATGACTTCTCTGGTGAATTTTGAGTAACTCATTTTCACTGAAGGCTTTACCACATTCACTACATGCAAAGAGTTTCTCTCCACTATGGGTTCTCTGATGATTAATAAGATGTCCTCTATGGCGGAAGGCTTTCCCACATTCATTGCATTCAAAGGGTTTCTCTCCAGTATGCATTCGCTGATGGCTTTTCAATACCTCACTTTCACTGAAGGCTTTCCCACATTCATCACATGCAAAGGGTTTCTCCCCAACATAGGTTCTTTGATGGATAATAAGGCTTGACCTATGCCTAAAGGCTTTCCCACATTCACTACATGCAAAAGGCTTTTCCCCAGTATGAATTCTCTGATGGCTTTTGAGTATTTCACTCTGGCTGAAGGTTTTCCCACATTCATTACACACAAAAGGTTTCTCTCCAGTATGAGTTCTCTGGTGAGTAATAAGGTGTGACCGGTGCCTAAACGCTTTCCCACATTCATTACATGCAAAGGGTTTCTCTCCAGTATGAGTTCTTTGATGTCTAGTAAGATGTTCCCTCCTGCTGAAAGCTTTCCCACATTCACTACAAGCAAAAGGTTTCTCCCCAGTATGAGTTCTCCGATGAGTGATGAGGTTTGTCCTATTTCGGAAACCTTTCCCACATTCATTACATGCAAAAGGTTTCTCTCCAGTGTGAGTTCTATGATGGGTAATAAGATGTCCCCTCTGGCTAAATGCTTTCCCACATTCATTACATTCAAAGGGTTTCTCTCCAGTATGAGTTCTCTGATGGCTTTTGAGTACTACACTATCGCCAAAGGATTTTCCACATTCACTACATGCAAAAGGTTTCTCTCCAGTGTGAGTTCTCTGATGCCTCTTGAGTACTACACTTTCACTGAAGGATTTCCCACATTCATTACATTCAAAGGGTTTCTCCCCAGTATGCGTTCTCTGATGGGTAATAAGGCTGGAATTGTACCTAAATGCTTTTCCACACTCATTACATGCAAAGGGTTTCTCTCCTGTATGAATTCTCTGGTGGCTTTTGAGTACTTCACTCTTACTGAAGGCTTTCCCACATTCATCACATGCAAAGGGTTTCTCCCCAATATAAGTTCTTTGATGGATAGTAAGGCTCGATCTATGCCTAAAGGCTTTCTCACATTCACTACATGCAAAAGATTTTTCCCCGGTATGACTTCTCTGAGGGCTTTGGAGTATTTCACTCTGGCTGAAAGCCTTCCCACATTCATCACATGAAAAGGGTTTCTCTCCAGTATGTGTTCTCTGATGGCTTTTGAGTACTACAGAATCACTGAAGGATTTTCCATATTCATTAAACAAAAAAGGTTTCTCTCCAGTATGAGTCCTCTTACAAGTAATAAGGCTAGAATTGTACCTAAATGCTTTTCCACATTCATTACATGCAAAGCATTTCTCTCCTGTATGAATTCTTTGATGGTTTTTAAGTATTTCTCTCTGACTGAAGGCTTTTCCACATTCATTGAAGGGTTTCTTTCTTGTATGAGTTCTCTGATGGGTAAAAAGATTTGACCAATGCTTAAAGGCTTTCCCACATTCATTACATGAAAAAGGTATCTCTGCAGTATGAATTCCCTTGTGTCTGACAAGGTGATCCCTCCAGCTGAAGGCTTTTCCACATTCATTACAATCAAAGAGTTTCTTTTCAGTGTGACTTTTCTGGTGGCAAATAAGATTTGCCTTCCAAGTAAAGTCTTTCTTACATTCATTATATGCAAAGGATTTCTTTCTAATATGAATCCTTTGTTTAGCTGGGCTCTGTCTGTAGCTGAGGGCTTTCTCATATTCATTGTATTTAATACATGCTAACTTACCTCCAGCATGTATCCTATGAAATTTAACTAGGTCTGAGTGGTAACTGAAGGGCTTCCTGAATTTGTTATACTTAGAAAGGTTCTTCCCTATGGAAAGTCTATTATGTGGAATTAGACCAGGATAATTCTGGAAGCTCATTCCATGTGTCTTACATTGATGGAGACATTTTCCCATCATCTCTCTGCACAGTGAAATCAAGACTGATCTCAGACTAAAATTTCTCCCAAATGTGGAACACTGAGGTAGGATCATTTTATTAAAAGTTGTTCTGGGAGTAACTGTTACTTGTCTGGGTTGTCTCTCCTGCTTGTACTTCTGTTTCTCCACATTGACACCACATTCCCTAGCTTCTCTCATCTTGGAATGCCCGACTAGTGTCTCTTTTGGCAGCTTTTTCTCAAATGATGCTCCCATGCAAATGCCCTGCATCAGACTTGAGTCCTTGCTTTCAAACCTGTTCTCATGAAGGTAATCTGAAAGAAATAAGAGACAAAGGTCACTAGTTATTGTTAGCTTTGGCAGGGGAAAGGAATCTACTTTAGAACACATTCTAGTTTCTAATTCTCTACTAAGGAGAATGGTGCTCAAGCTGGACCAAGCAGGAAACCCCTCCCCCTACCCACACACACAAAAAACCACAGCTTGAAGGAACTGAAATCAAAGGACAGAGGAGACAGTAACATGTACCTAGGTGCCCAGGACTAAATGAATTAGAGTTTAGAGAAATTAAAGCACTTTTAGATGTCATTAAAAACAACACAGAAAAAACCAAAATTATTTTCTGCAGAATAGAAGAGTGTAAAACCACACAGCAATGAGAAAAACTAGCTCAGAAAATTCTTCAATTAGAAATTTATTTAACTTGGAATCTATACAAATAAAACTAACAGATCTCTGGTGAACCTAAGAATTAATGGGCTCTTCCAAAATTGCTAAAAACAAAAAAATAGAACCAATATAGTTTAGTGATTTTTAATTTCAAAAAAATATTGAAAAAAGACAGATTCAACAGAAAATCTACTGACTACCAAATAGAGTGAATATCAAATTCAAATCACAGAAATCCATTATTGTCCATCTGCAATAAAGTAAGGGCAAGATGACTTCAAAAGCAGCCAAGAAGAGAGGAATACATAGCAAATTTCAACTCGATTTGTAAAAAGTTTTCTATAAATTTAAATTACAAAGGCTAAAATTTGATATATTGAGAATTAAAAGATTTGTCGTAATAAAAATCTGTGTTAAGGAAAAACTGAGGTACAAAGTTCTAAGCCTGAACAACTTATTAGTATGACTAGCAAATACCAATAAATTGGTTCCAAAACCCCTCAGTAGTCCAGGATATACCTGACACTCAGAACAACTCTTTCATAGCATTTACAGTTATACTGCACTCCTGATTGGTTGGTGCTGTTTACATCAGTTCCTCCCCAGGTGGACCAACATCCCTGACTAACATCCTTTGGAAAGTCCCATTGTAGGCAAACATCCTGACTGACTCATCTCCCTTCATGGTCAGCAAGAGCGCACAGATTTGAATCATTGTGGCTGGACTTTAGTCCACAGGAATAGAGGAGTTAAACTCTTACAAATTTATAAACAGGCCTTATACAATCAAGTCTGAATTTGATTCACAAATATCAATTTGCTACACTGATTAGATATAATTTTCAATCAATAATCATGGACTATCAATTTTCAAATTTCACAATAGGAAACTGAAGTTACAGGCTTAAGGGAGCTGAAACTCACCTAATGAGGGGAATACCCAATACATAGTGGATTGATCATTAATTCATAAACTGACTAAGTCTTATTAAAATAATACAAAATAGAGCAGGTTATCAATTTTCGATTTTCATAGATTAAAGGGCCATTTTTACTGAAATCAGGCTTCATTTAAAAAATTTATCAGTAACGTGAATGAAATCACATTCACAGTCAGTGTAATTTGCAAATAATACAAAGCTTGGAGTGATAGCTAACAAATAGATGAGTTAGTATCCAAAGAGATTCTAAAAGGGTAAATCAATGGGTTAGCAACTCATAAAAATATAACAGTGATAAGTATAAAGTCCTATATTTCAATTCAGAAACATCTCAGCAAAGGTAAAACATGGGAGGGATGTTCAAATTGCAGTTCATCTGAAAAAGGTCCAGTGATTTTAGCCACATGGAAGCTGGCCCAACTTAAGTAAAGCACTTACACATAGCAGCCAATAAAGCTAATATTATCTTAGGTTAAAAGAGAGTCAGAGTAGAGAACCCAAAAGTTCAGCCTTGCTTGGGTCACACATATCTGGAGGACTGTGTTCTATTCTTAGTATGACAGGGTTATTGATAAACTGGAGAACATCCAAAGGAGGGCACCGGGAATGGTGAATGGCTCTGGAGGCCCGTTCAGGGGTCAGCTGAAATCACTGGGAATATGGCCTAGAGAAAGCTCCCTCCCCTCTTCCCCCTTCCTCCCAGGTATGGAATTCCAAAATACAGAGAGGTTAAGGCTCTTGCCCCAGGCCAATCATTTGAAGAGATCTCATATGGAGGAGGTATCATACTTGATCCCAAAGGACAGAACTGGGAGATTTAAGAAGCAAATTTGGGTTGATGCACTTTATAATAATTAGAGCTTTCTCAAAGAGAAACAATCCGCCTTAGGAAGTAGTGGGCTTCCTGTCACTGAAAGTCCTCAAGTACAAGTGGCATGGTCACTTCTCACTTATGATGCAGAAGGTATTCTTATCAGATATGGGTTGTACTAGATAGCCAATAAGGTTCCATTCAACTCTGAACTTCTGTGATTCTGTGACATGTAAAGAAATAAATCTTTCTCAAAAATGGAAAGGTGATATGCTATTATCTTTTCAAGAAAACAAAGTAATCATGGAAACACTGATTATAGAAAATTGAAACATACATGCAATTAAAAATAGTGCATCTGCAGAGAGAAAAAAACAAAAATCAGACTATGTTTCGTTGGGGGTGGGCGTTGGAGGATGGGAAGGAGTAAGTAGGATAAAGGTTACAAGCATTTTCAAACTTCTAGCAGTCCAGACGTTGCAGTTTGTAAAAATGAATGGAACATATTGTGAGAGGCTGAAAGCAGCCATTGACTGAAAGATGTAACTGAAAAGGGCTGTAGTTTAACGGAAATTAGGCACAGATCAACATCTCACACCACAAAGCTAGAAAACCTCCAAATGCATACATAACATAGATTTAAAAGTTCACACCATAGACAAATTAGGGGAACAAGGAAAGAAAAATATCTCTTACACCTACAGACAGGGCAAGAGTTCATAACCATAAAGGAGTAGAGAAAATGTTTTACACAAACAAAATCAATATAATTAGAATGGAATATATGAACTAATGCATAGTGAAGTGAGTGGAACCAGGAGAAAATGTTACACAGAAACAACATTGTAAAGAAAACAACTTTGAAAGACTTCTTTTAATATTTTGATAAGTATTTCAAAATAATTGATTTCCTTTGTAATCCTATATATTTATGCATTTAAAAACACTATATTGGGTATGGGCTTATAGGCTTCACTAGACCACCAAAGGGATCCACGATACAAAAAATAAGAACCACTGTTGTAAAAAATAAAACCTCAAAGATGTGAGACCTCGGATCAAAGCAATGACCACCACAACTCCATCAGACTGATGATCACTACTAACAGGGAAGTGACTGGCTCAGGCACATTTTCTGATGTGGCCAGCGCAGCTTGGTTTTGGCTCACTACACTTATTTGTTTGTTTTCTTCTTTGCATTCAGAGCAGGAAAAGGGATCAGTGGTAGTGGTAGCCAAAGAAAAAAGCAATAGGGGTCACCACAGCATCTAAAAGAAAACGGACAAAAGAGAACAGAAGTCCAAAAGGAGTCAAAACACAAGAAAGATAACTCTGTAGTTTATTATGTTTTTAATATATCTTTTAAGAAGCAGCTAGGTGGTGCAGTGGATAAAGCTCTGGGTCCAGAATCAGGAAGACCTGAGTTCCAATCTGACCGTGGACACTTACTAGCGGTGTGACCCTGGGCAAGTCGTTTAACCTCTGTTTACCTCAGTTTCCTCATCTGTAAAATGGAGATGATAATAACAACTACCTCCCAGGGTTACTGTGAGTGATAATAATCATGAGGCACTTAGCATAGTGCCTAGCACATACGAAGTGCTATACAAATGACAGATCTTATTGTTATTGTTATTGTTAAAGCAAATTGTGTGAGGGAGAGATCTATAGTTTTATATGCAAACATCTTTTTGTGTTCTACTTTGCAGATGGGAATGCTTTCTCTTTTTTTGGCATTTAAGCGTAGAATAAGCCAAATGTATTAAAAAACAGAAAATGAAGGTAAAGTAAAAGGTTCAGAATATACATTTTCAGACAGGACCACCATGTGTTTTAATTGAGTACAATTATGTGCTAAAAAAGGGAGATTTTTTGGAGGCAGCTAGGTGGCGCAGTCACCGGCCCTGAAGTCAGGAGGACCTGAGTTCAAATCTGGCCTCAGACCAAACACTTGACACTTACTAGCTATGTGACCCTGGGCAAGTCACTTAACCCCAATTGCCTAAAAAAAAAATTAAATTAAAATTTAAAAAAAAAAGATTTTTTTTTGGAAGGGGTGGGGCAAGAATAACAGGGTAGGGTCACGGTATGAGACAGTGATGCCCAAAAACAGAGTAAAAGAAAAAAACTGTGCTAATGAAGAATTAAAAGGATGCAAAGGGCCTGGAGGGAGGTTCAGGAGACACAAGCAGAAGAGTTCTGAAACTAATGTGCCGCATTTATTTCATACTTTTTAAAAAAGAAAAAACTGAACATGTCAGAGAGTCATAGGTTCATATTCTGTTCTTTACATACGGGTGCATTCGTGTTTATTGGTATTTGTGAAATTCAGAATAGAAAATAAATTCAAAAGGAAAAAATGAAGGTGAGGAAAAACAAGATGTGAGCAAAGATTTCAAAAACACTTTGAAAAGAACACAAATTGGCAACAGCCACAAGAAGACTGTTCAAATGCTCCAATAATCATGAAAATTCAAAATTATAGAAAACATCCCAAAAACACAGCATGAAATCTCCTAAATTCACAGAACTACAGAACGTGATGCCAGCGGGACTGTGGAGATGTAGGCATGATGTTATCCAACTGGTAGAACTACAAAACGGAGCAGGCTTTTTCGGAAAGCGAGAAAGCCGTGAATAATAAGAGAAAGACCCACCAGTCACACTGTGGGACTCAGTGACACCACTGCAAGAGTGAGACCACAGTGGCAAAGCACTGGAAATGGAGAGGATGCGGATCAACCGGGGAACGGCGGAACAAGCTGTGGTATATGAATGTAATGGAATACTGTTGTGATATAGGAAATGATGAGCAGGCAGACTTCAGAAACACCTGGAAAGACTGGCATGGACTGATGCTGAGTGAAGTGAGCAGAACCAGGAGAATGGTATACACTGTAACAGACACGCTGTGCGATGACGAATATCGATAGACTTAACCCTTCTCAACGATACAAGCATCCAAGACATCTCCAAAGGCCTCATGATGGAAAATGCTCTCCACATCCAAAGAAAGAACTATGGAGTTTGAACGCAGATCAAAGCACGCTATTTGCTTTTTTTTCCTTCTGTTGTGTTTCGTTTCCTCTTTCTGGTGGTTCCTCCTATTGGTTCTAATTCTTCCTTACAACATCACTAATGTGAAAATATGTTTAATAGGAATGCATATGTATAGCCTATATCAGATTGTGTGCCGTCTTGGAGAGGGTGGTGGGGAGGGAGGGGGAGAAAAATTTTAAATTCAAAAGCATATGGAAGTGATTGTTGATAAATCAAAATAAATAAATTTAAAAAAAAAAGAGCAGGACCACAGAATGGATCAAGGCGGAGGCTGCTTTCAGTGACTCACCTGGACAAAGGCCTCTGTGAACTTCTCCCTTGGACCTCCCTGGTGCTTCTCCTCCCCGCCAACAGGAAGATCACGTCCAGTGGACAAACAGGAATTCCTAAACAGCGGGAGGCAAATGAGAAACTGATGGGGACTGCAAAGTGTCTGGGAATTCGATTCTCTTCATGGAGAAGCAGGCAGCGAAGAAAGCCCAATGAGTGGCACAAAGGCTTTTTGGAGCGTACACTTTTGTTGTGTATTCTCAGGGACAAAGATGAGTCACAAGGCCAGGTCCAAGAACTTGTCCACCTGTACTGTCCACGGGGTGGACAAGCCCTGCAGGTTGCCATCCAAATGCATGTCATCCTTTATCCACTTGTTTTTCCCTCTGTGGATGCAGAGACCAAACCTTTTAGAGTGCTTGTCAAGCTTGTCCAGAGTGCTCTAGACATTTTAGGGCTTGATGCATTCAGCACCATGTTATCCAGTGAGGGAGGACCCCACTATCCACTACCACAGTTGTGAACATCTGTGGAGGAAGCAGGATTGCCTTGGGGAAATTGCCAAGTTCTTTTTATGGCCCCCACGGTGGACTCATTCTTTTTAATACGAACCAGCACTGGAGTACCAGGTGGAAAGAACTAAACGTGGATATCGCATGGAGGGCAACGAAGAGGCTAATCAATGGAGGGTCAGAACAAGCTGTGCACACGGCCAGCGAGGAAGTCACAAACCAGGAATAAAGCACGTCCCAAGGAAATGCATGATAAGAAGGACCACTCATGCACTGAGGGCTCCAGATGACAGACCAAGTATCTACTCATAATGTCAAGGAAAGGGAGGGTGGCCTCCAGCACGTTGGGAGGGGACCCACACAGCAAGCATATGGGAGGGCGTGGTCAAGCCTGGATGGTGTACAATCTGCATCACCGGAGAGACCTTACAGAGCTGTGACCCACCCAAGGACGAGTCACAGATCCAAACTAGCCTCAGAAAGAAAACCAGTTCATGGGGCCACACTCTGCTGAGAAATTAAGACTTTTTCACAGATCTCAGCTGAGATTTAGGGACACAATCAATTGTCAGGTGCTCGATAAGCATCTATTATGCACCAAGCACTGGAACAGGCAATGCCGACAAGACAAGACCACAAGCATTAATGCCAATGGAGGAAAACAACATATACGTCTATGAGTAAAAAAAATGTTGAAAGGAAAACGAGGTAATTTTGGGACCGAGGCATTGGCAGCAGTGGGGATGAGGACGGGCTTCACTGAGGAGGTCACACAAAGGTATGGAGAGAGAGAAGGTGGAGTGTCCTGTGGGAGGACAGGAAGGAAGCCAGGTACACAGTAGGTGCTTCATAAATGTTTACTGACCAACTGGACCCTAGAGTGGCCGAAGTAGGAAGAATGCGTAATAAGCATGGAAAGGATGTTTGGAGTTAGGTTGGAAAAGGCTTTAGGTACCACAGAATCCCCTGGAGCTCCCTGAGCCACAAGATTATGTGGTCTGGCCTATGAACTTTCATCCAACTTGAGATTGTCAAAAATATTAATCTACAAGTTCTTTACTGCTTAATATAGACAGAAGAGGGGCAGCTAGGCAGTGCAGTGGACAGAGCACCAGGCCTGGAGTCAGGAAGACGTGAGTTCAAATCCAGTCTCAGACACTTACGAGTTGTGTGACCCTGGGCAACTCACTTAACCTGTCTGCCTCATTTCCTCATCTATAAAAGGGGGACACACTGGAGAGAGAAATGGCAAAGCACTCCAATATCTTTGCCAAGAAAACCCCATGAATGGACAAAGTCCATGGGGTCAGAAAGAGTCGGACTGAACAACTGAACAACATAGACAAAGGATGTGATGGGAGAGACACCGAGTTCAGCTAAAACATGGTCCCTGTTTGCCTCATGGGGAGAGTGAAAACCATGCAAAGCAAAGCTCTAGGAAAAGTGCTCCCAGGAGAGGAGGGGAGGGAAGACTTCCTGGAGGAAGCAGCCTCATTATTCTCCTGGTGATTTAGCAAGAATCATCGACCTAAGAGTCCATGAAGTAGGGAAGCTATAGCCTGACAGCCAGCACAAAAGGGAACTTTGGGATTTCCATCTGTACAATTTCACCTGGATCTACAGAACAGAAACACTATCTGTGGACATAAAAGATCTGGGACTCTTCCCACATAACAATATTACATATTCTTGCACAATAAGGCAACCCTCAGCTGAGCCGTTGAGACCTCTCACGACCTGCATCAAGGAAAATGCAAATACCCTCGTGGATGGATTCTGAGTCACAAAGACAGTCGTGCTTACCCAGAAAGACCAGGCTCTCGTAGGTCTCCCACACCACGTCCCTGTAGAGGGCCCTCTGGGCAGCATCCAGGCAGCTCCACTCCTCCCCGGTGAAGTCCACGGCCACGTCCCTGAAGGTCACTGATTCCTGAGTCAAACACATTCCTGCTGAACCAAAGATGATTCTTCCAAATATTTCCTGATTCCTTACATGCCTCAGTTTGTACTACACTCAGCAGCACATACATAGTTTCCCTGGAGCGCTCAAGTTCATCTTGACAAAAATCTCTCTCCAGGTGGCCCAAGAAAAGCAATCATTTTGCTCCTAAAGCCCCAAACCAAAGCACAGAATCAACCTCTATTCAACACTCGATAGGAATATTGGCAATCATGCTCCAAATACAATTTCTAGCATTATAACAATTGTTCTCCATTACTAATCAACTTATTCTGTCCAGACTTAGAAGGGAAGCAACCCTTAGCCCAGGAAAGGCTAAGAGTTCTCCCCAGGTCTAAGCACTAATAGCAGTCTGCTGGACTCTAAGGTTACTGTCTCCCTTGTCCTGTGGAGATCTGGAACAAAATTCTGCTTCTCACGTTATGATAATATTAATTAACTACAGATAATGTACAGAGAACTGAGCAAAGTTTCAAGGGAGAGCTTTTCTCCAGATTTCAATGGTACTCTGACCTTCGTGATCAGCGCACAAACCATGACCATCACCTTGACCGCCATCTCCCCTCAGAGCCTGAGGAGACTGCGCAGAACCCTGAACCCCTGGGAATTGCCTTGCGGATGGCAATGCTTCTATCCCAGCGTCCCCAACCATCATCCTGGAAAGCAGCCCCTGTGGAGATGTAGTCTGGCCACTGTTCCTGCAGGGGCTGGGGCCACAGCAACTGAAGACCCAGAAAAGCAAGGTCTAGTCCCTGTGAGTCTCAGGTACTGACAAAAGGCTCAAAATCGGAAGCTGATTTGATTTCACTAATGGAAATGACATTAAAGAAGAGGCCCTACCATTGGGCTTTGCTGCCACACCTTAAGAACCATGGGGTTGGGACAGCTAGGTGGCGCAGTGGATGGAGCACCGGCCCTGGATTCAGGAGGACCTGAGTTCAAATCCGGCCTCACACACATAACACTTACTAGCTGTGTGAGCCTGGGCAAGTCACTTAATCCCACTGCCCAGTCAAAGGGAAAAAAAACAACCGTGGGGTCTATCTGACTTCACAGATGCTGTCTCCCCCATGTGAGCTGTGAGCTCCTTGAAAGCAGGGCCTGTCTTATACCTCTGTATCCCAGCTAAGCACAGTGATGAGCACTTAGTAGGTGCTTTGTTTGTTCATGATCCAATTGTAAAGGTTGTTAATCCATCCAAGCCTTCTTAGCATGCTTGGCCATTGTGCCCCTCCTCCCAGGAAAGCCTCCAGAAGGAGGCCAATCAGGACGCCACAGGCTCTCCTCCCTCGGCCTTCATTCCCCAGCCCATCACCAGCCCATGTTGTCGTCTGGTCAGATTTTTTCTGTTGATGACTTTTTGTGCTGCTTCTGCCATGTCGTTTTTGACTGGCAACAGACCCCCTATTGACCTACTGACCCCCAACCCATGACCTTCTGATGCCCTTCAGTTGGACCCAAATAGGAATTCTTCAGAGTTAGTGCTATTCTTTGCTTTACTACCAGAAACACTAATGCTTTTGTTTCAAGCAAAATCCTGTGTCATTCACAGAACTACATAATTTCCCAATTCAGCCCATTCACCTCCACCAGGTGTTTTGGGTCCAGTTCTGAACAAATTAGATGAGCTTATAGACCAGCTCTATGACCAGTCCATACAACTGGCTATCATAGTCTGAGTAACAGGCCTTCTTCCCCACCTTGGTTTTTCCTTTGATGATGGTTAGGCCAAACTCTACTGAGGGTTGTATTTCTCTTTCAGAAGGTTCTCTAATGTGTACCGTCTGAAGGAAACTGTATCAATGATAGACTCACCAAAAAAAAAAGTATTTGGAAAACCTCCTGCAGATAAGCCTTTTTATGATAGCCCTGGGCAGAAGAATTTCCATGATAGTAGCAAACACAGTCTCCTTTGAAACTTTGCTTGATAAAAATAATCAGGAGCATCACACCTATCAGACTGGCTAACATGACACAACAGGAAAATGATAAATGCTGGAGAAGATGTGGGAAAACTGGAACACTAATGACTTGCTGGTGGAGTTGTGAACTGATCCAACCATTCTGGAGAGCAATTTGGAACTGTGCCCAGAGGGCTATAAAAATGTGCATACCCTTTGACCCAGCAATACCACTTCTAGTGCGGTATCTCAAAGAAATCATAAAAATGAGAAAAAGACCCACGTGTACAAAAATATTTATAGCAGCTCTCTCTGTGGTGGCAAAGAATTAGAAATTGAGGGGATGCCCATCAACTGGGGAATGGCTGAGCAAGTTGTGGCATATGAATGTAATGGAATACTATTGTGCTATAAGAAATGATGAGCAGGCAGACTTCAGAAAAACCTGGAAAGACTTGTATGGACTGATGCTGAGTCAAGTGAGCAGAACCAGGAGAACACTGTACACAGTAACAGCCACACTGTGTGATGACTGACTTTGATACTTAGCTCTTCTCAGCAATACAAGGATCTAGGACAACTCCAAAAGACTCAAGATGGAAAATGCTATCTACATCCAAAGAAAGAACTATGGAGTTTGAATGCAGATCGAAGCACACTATTTGCTCTCTCTCTTTTTTTGTTTTGTTTCTTCTTTCTTGTGGTTCTAATTCTTCTTTACAACATGATTAATGTGAAAATATGTTTAATAATAATGTATATGTAGAGCCTATATCAGATTGTGCACCATCTTGGGGAAGGGGGAGGGGAAGGTGTCAGAGAAAATTTAAAACTCAAAATCTTATAGAAGTGAATGTTGAAAACTAAAAATAAACTAATTTAAAAATAATAATCAGGAGCTCATCCAAAAATTATTTTTGTTGTCATATCAACCAAGTAATCTTCTATAACCTTAGCACTCTCCTGGGTATCAATGGCACTGCCAAAAAATTGGGTAGCAAATTGAACAGAATATTCCAGACCTGCATCATTCAAATCCTGGGACATAGTGAACTGGGAATACTGAAGATTATGGAAAGAAATGTTCCACTGGGAAGCTATATGGCACAACATGGTACACAGGAAGAAAGAGTACATTCAAACTCACCTGAATCCTCAATGTCAGGAACCCAGAATTCATTCCCTCCTCATGTGTAGGCCAAGCTGAACAAGAAGAAAGAAGCCATGAAGGAGATGAACCCTGCCTTACAGCTCCGAATCAAAGCCCTCACTAGACTCCCTTACCCCCAACCCCTCTCCATTGTCAATCCCATACTCTGGATCAGAGGCGTCAAACACAAGGGCCTCACGTAGCCCACAGCACAGCTCAGTGAAGCCGGAGCCAAATTAAAATTGGGAAAGACTTAAAAGAAACTGATGGAAAAATAAATACATAAACCTTTTTCTCACAGCTGTCCCCTGAGGCAGCTACTTCCCTGCCTCCCACACTGGCCAGGTGGCTCTTCCCCCAACACTTCTGAGATGCTCACCTCCTGTCTCCTCCGGTCCTGGAGCCCACTCCGCCATGGTTGCTGGTCCTGGCTGGGCTCTCCCTGCTCAGCCCTCACTCCAATGCCTCTCTGCCCGGAGTCACTGCCCCATCGGCAGTGCCAGGGGCTGCTCCTTCACCTCCGGCACTGCCTTCGAGCTGTGGGGGAAGATCTCAGGGCAGGAGTCGCCTCCTGGGGGGCCTGCTTATCCAGGACATTGGAAATGTCCTTTACACCCTTCACCTTCCAGGAAACTGAGGCCTGGGAGCAGAAACACAAGGTCCCTTTAAATGGGCCCTTCACGCTGGGACTCAGATCCCCATCCCCAGCTGGACCCTGCACCTCTGCTGCTGCCGGCTGGGCCTGAGGACTCTACCAGACACTAGCTGAGCCAGAAAAAAAGATGGAGATAGCAGGAGGGAGCAAGGAGTCACAATCACACAGGGTTCTCTGAGCCATCCAGAGGCCCTGACATGCAGACTGTGTGCAATACTTCAAACAGAAGAAACCCTGACTGCCTCACATGGATGGAGAAATATGATCTAAGGCAGGGGTCAACAATCATGTGATGATGACCTACTGCGGCCACGGCAAAAAGCCAGGAGCAGTGCGCACTTGGGTGTGGGGCTAGTAAGATTAGTTCCCCTTTCCCCAAATATGTCCAAACTTTTAAACTCACACTAAGACCCTCAAAGCACGCACAGGCTCCCAACACACCATGCCTGCCATGCTTAAACATTCATCTCCTTAACGTGTATGTAGGTCACATACACAGACACCAGAATGTCCACAAACACGTATTCCACACGTTGTCATTCAGTGCCTTGTGAGATAATCACAGATCTTGGACACAAAAGTGAGGAATGAATTTCATTCAATCGAGAAATATCATATTTAAAAAGCCCCTCGTAGCTGACACTGTAGGAGAAACAAGGAAGGCCTTAGGACCTAGCACGGGGGTCAGTAAATACCACAACACTGGCCAATTGGTGATCACTTTTTTGGATGTCGCCATGCATCTTCCCACGCACAGAAGTCCAGACAGAGACACAAAGACTTATAAAACACACTTCACTAGGATGAGGGAAATGACTCATTGAGACCCAAACTTATCTTCGATCTACACTAGTAGCTTAGTGTGATTCCTTAGGGACAGTCATTGTTAGCAATTATTAGCAGTATACTTATGCACTAACATATATTTAGTCAGTCATCTACACAAGTTTAGGAATTACATATATCAACATGTTTTACACATTTTTAGATACAGGAATAATTATATAAGGTTAGATAGATTCTTTCTTATATTAGGTCCCAAACTTTAACTACAAGCTGTAAATTCACTGTTCATTAACTTGTTATAAATAAAGTTCACAATTGTTATAAAGTTCACTTGCCTAACCACAAGTATGCTAACTAGAGGACCCCCACCCTTTTGGGGACTGAGTACTATTCCCTGCACAGTCTTTGTTGAGGTTTAGAGGTGCTGGGAGCCCAAAATCATGACCCACGGGTCCTGCTTCAAAGAATTCGACCCAAGCCTTCTTTCAGCCAAAGACAAGGTTTAATAGAACATCTGTCATATTGGCCAGACTCTTAAGGAATCTAAGCATTTGTATCACTAATGCAAATGGGCCAGAGCTTAAGAATCTGAGCATTTTAATGAAGACAAGATGGACCTTATATAGAAAGACTGTGAGAGGGATCTAGTGGCCAACTAGTTTGGGGTGACTGGAGGAGGGGTGTAAGGTGGATCTGGATGGGAGTGGCCAGGAAACTGGGGTGAACAGAACATCAGGGAACAGGACCATGCAGGAATGGCCAAGGGAGAATGGAGTCTAGAGAGGATTAAGGGTGGGAAGTGGCCAGGGTCAACTGGGAGGTAAGAGAATTGGGAGATTGGGCATAGCCACCATGAAAGGCCAGTTGAGTGGACCACAGCCTCAGGCCAACGCCAGGGATTTGGGACAGTCAAAGGATTTCCCTTTTTGGGGTCCAGATCCGAAAGACATGGTCTTTTCCTTTTAGGGGCTCAGATCCCATCCTCATCATCTTGATGTGATATGTAAAGTCCCCCAACTTATTTTTTTGTTTCCAGACTACCCTCTCTTGCCCAACATGAGGAAGCATGACCACTTAGTCATCAGAGATGACCTGTGCCTTGCCTGTCCGGTGACCACCCACGTTGATGCACCATTTCTGGCCCCTCTGGAGTCAAAATCAAGGTCTATCATCCAGTGAAATTCTATTTTACTTTGCCCCTTCTGCGTCTCTGGCTATCAAGCACAATAAAACTAAGGGCCTGCAGTAAGGGGGCATCTCAGATTGTGAGGAAGATGAAGTCCACTTCATCGGGGTGGCCACGGATCTTTAATACTGGCTCAGAGCGCTGCCTCGGTGGTTCTTCTCGTAGATTGGACAATTTGGTCCGCACAAGGATGTGCACTGAGGATATCTTTTTTTTAAGGCAAATATTAATTGAATTCACAGTCATGAGGGACCTGATTTTTAGTTATCAGACTACAGAAAGCAAAACTTAACTAACCTCGATTTCTTTCAAAATTAACAAATTAAGTATTTTAATCAAATAATCCCTCTGAATCTTACTTTCTCGGCTAAAAAATATTTTTGCAAATGAACTCTCCTACTCAAGTGGAGCTCAAGGACCCGTGGCCGGTGGGACGTCCACTCCCTGGCCTGCTCCCCTCTGCGGCCTCCATTCTGACCGTCACCTCCTGGGCCGTACCCTGGATTCCGGCCGCGGGTCAGCCCTGCCTGACCCTGCCAGGGCCCAGGGATCGACGAGGCCCCTTTATTCGTCTGTGCTCCCTGCTGGGGTGTAAGATCCAGGAGGGCAGGCGGCTGGGCGCAGAGCCTGCACTAATTCAATTCTTTATCGTTATCTAAAGCGCCGCCGCCGCTGCCGGCACCACCCGGACTCCGGCCTGCCTCGCTCCAGGAGAACCTGGGAGGAAGAGGGGGGCGGGGCTACTTATACGTGACTGGCCAATGCCTGCAGTCAGGTGGGGATCCTATGCACAGGTGCTCACAGGCAAGGGGGAGGGAGGAATGCTGGGTCCGCGCGTGCGCACACTGACTCCCTATCTGCACCCCAGGCGCCTGCAGAAGGGGATGGGTGGGGGAGCAGAGTGAGCCGCGCGTGCGCACAGGCTCGGGTTGCCACCTCGAGCCCTCGTAGCAAGAATGGGGGAAGGGGAGAGCAGAGCGGGCCGCGCGTGCGCACTTCCTCCCGGCTCACTCACCTCTCAGTTCGAGCGCCCACTTCAGGGGCAGAGGAGGACGGAGCGGGCGCTGTGGCGAGACAAGGCGGAGGTAAAGTCTCGCTCCAGAGACTGCGGCCTCCCACCATGCAGTCCAGAACAATCATTCCCACAATGCATCACGCTCTGCGACATTGCGCAGACTAGAAGACCAAGTGAGCCAAAACGCAGCATGGACTAGAGGTGCATTCTGGGAAATGTAGTCCGGAAGCAGGAGGGCTCGGCGCACCCTGGTCCCAGACTCCATTCCCCAGAAGGTATTGCGGCCCTCCTTTCCGAAGCTTGAGTCTGCGAACTGGGTGAGGCTTTGTCCTGGGCTGGCCTGCACCCGCTGACGTTTTCACTTACATCATTTTGTCCTGGCTTTACTTTAAAAGAAACGAAAATAATTCTGATCTCCTCGCCTACGTGGTCTTCAATCTCCTCATCCGTAAAATGACCCCTGCCAACCCTTCCGGGTCTATGACCTTTTGACCCGGGGTCATTCTATGTGCCCAGAGTTTGACCAAGGCTGGGGACTGGACACCCATGTACTGGGTCTCTTTTGATGCAAACGTTAGGACCCCCAGATCTTCTTCACAAAGGCTCATTGTCTAGACCGGTAGAGTCAAACTCAAATATCGGGAGCCATTGACTTAGTTTGAAAATGTAATGGTGTCTAGTTTTAGTGTGTTTTTATTTATTTTGTTAAATGTCTCCCCATTACATTTTAATCTGCTTTACTTGTTTGACACCTGTGCCCTAGGGGATCACTCACTTCATCGAACAGGAAAGTATCACTTCCAGTACCACTGAACACAGCCTCTTTTTAAGATCATATTTTATTTTTAAAAAACAGCAAGAACCTGCCGTCTCTCCCTCCCACCCCATCCCCTATTGAGAACAAAAGGAAAGCAAAACCATTGTTAGAAACGTGTGGAGTCAAGGAATAAACTTTCCGGATCGACCGTGTACACAAAAGGATGTCCCTTGGTCTGCACTCTGAAGCCTTCACCTCTCTGCTTGCAGGTGGGTAGCACGTTAACCTCACTAGTCTTCTGGAGTAGTGGTTGGTGATTACACTGTCAGAGGCCCCACATCTTTCAAGGTTTTTGTCTTTACCATGTTGCCATCACTATAAATTGTTCTCCTGTTCACTTCAGTCTGCATCTGTTCATACAGGTCTTCTCAGGTTTCTCTGAAACCATGTCTCCCTGTAAGGGGCAGGTTCTGTTCTGCCCTGGTTATGCTAATTGTAGGCCCATGCCACCTTGGTTATTAATAGGTTTTATTAGGGTTAATTGGGAAAACTTAGAAGAAGCCAGGGTGGGCAGCATCAAGACAAAGTAAAATGGATCCCTGCACCAACTCCAGGTCTGGTTCCCATTGTACATGCCACCTCTCATGACCTGCTCATACATTCTTCCCAATAGTATCTTCCACAAGTTTCCCTGAGTGGTACACTCAGGTTTTGGTTTTGCTCATGTGGAGGATGCAGAAGGGCCTACCAATGAACTGCATTGGAAGCACAATCCACAACTCTAGTACAAGCACAAGCAGGGAAACAACATGACCAAGAAGAGAATGACCACAGTTCTTACCATTTTCTTCCATCCCATCCCTAGGGAGGCAAAGGAAGAGTCAATGACATATGGTGATCAGTGGGAGAACTGGATTTTGAAAGTTAATTTATTACGGTCCAGCTGAATTTCTGAAATAAGTTCAGAGACAAAGAATTGCCCATGGTTTGGGCAATTTTATGACACCTTGCAGGTGTCAACTGGGTGAAGCCCACCCCTCAAATACGGAGGAGTCCAAGTTGAGTTGAAAGGTTTTATTAGAAGGAAAATCAGAAACTAGTGTTGAGGCAATCGGGTACTAGAGCCCTAACCAGCCTAGGAGAAGCAGGGGCAATTTATGCTCGAGAGCCACAAAATTGAGGTTCAGGGAGGGGTTAGGGTAAAGAATTGACAGTTTTCCCCAGGAACAGGTGGAACACTGAAGCAGGATGTTTTGCAGGAATAGTGGACTGCCAGGCTGGTTTAAGCTGGTTTGAGATGCACAGCTCAGCAAGGTCAGCCAGCTTCTGGGAGTAAGCAAGACTTTGGCTCATTGCAGGCTCCTGATTGGCTCCCTTCAGCAAACAGGCTTGCTCTATGAATCTGCTTGGGAAGGTAACTAGTAGAAAACAGACATACTGATCTTGGGGGTACTTTCACAGGGGTGATACAGAATAGAATCAGTTACAAAATGGAATCAGAATCATTTGCTTTTCTCCATTTCTCCCTTTTTGTTAATGAGAGACCAGTCACAATTTTCCGTGACTGGTCAATGTAAGAACAACAAGAATGATTAACCATACTACAAGCCATAGTAAGAGTATTTAAATTCATGGACTAATTTAGAGGGAAAATTCACATGACACCAAGATAACAGAGAGAACTCAGCATATAGATACAGTGAAAGAAAAAGCCGAAGTCACACAGTGATGACGATCAACATGAACTAACGTCGAGTCTTTTTGTATTTTAGTAACCCATTCCTAATATTCATTTAGTCAACAAATTTCATCTTGGACCTCAGATGCTCCATGTAGTTGCCTGGTCTCTGGAACATCTCTTAGGCATCCTGGGATAGGTCTCATCTTTAATAGATTTGCTTCTCTGGTTCCAAGTTGCTTATAGAAACTCCTTAGATGATCCTGCTAAAATCTTTTACAAAACAGATCTCTATGCAGGCTTTCAGATTTTGCTTCTCCAATACCTAGTTTGTGTGGTGAAAACCAGCTCAAACTTTGTGGTTCTGATCTTATTAACAATAGGGTTATAAAAGAAGCATCAAATTAGTTCACTTGAAACTTCAGAGAATTTAAATTTTACATACCCCATAAGAGTCATTTACATTTGATGTACAGGATTGTCTGATCTTGTTGCTTTCTCAAAATTTCCCACTCCAACCAATTCCAATTCCCCTTAGGAGGATCAGATGCTATTGACAATCTAACCCTACATATGAAAACATAGGATCAACACTCTTGGTAGGTAGAGTCTTTCCACCCCTAGGGTTCAATGGTTACACAAATGAATTTTTTTTACAAGAGGCCGACTTTACTCCAATTGTAACAAAAGACCTGGGAAGGGCTATGTAGATACACCAAGTAATTAATTCCCAACTGTATACAGAGAACAGTGTGTATCAAATGAGTTGCCTATGGTAAAACCTGTTCAGTTGTTAGCCATATTCAAATGGAATAGATATTACACAAATATTCCTCTCCACTAAGATGACTAATTGTAATGAAATTCTATTCCTTAAAATAAAAAAAGAAGAGGTTTCTACTTTTAACCTCAAAAAGTAATAGATTAATGTCTTTGTTTCACAGACTTTTAAAAAAAACCTTTGATTATCTGCATAGCATTCTAAAAGAATGAGATACTTTAGGGACTTAATATTATACATGACTGCACAGCTATTAGACAGATGACAAGCCCAAATGCTAATTTACTTGGTTGTTTGGGATATGGTATGACTGTACACTCAGACTGAAAACACAGATATGCATTGTGGTCAGATCTTCTACTGACCACTTGGTCTGATTATAGAAATTGGTTATAAAAGGGGAAAAAAAACCAGGGATATAATTATAACAATATCAAAATTGGTCCTTTAGGCCTAACCCTCAGGGCATAGAATGAGTCACCATTTATACCAGGATAAAGCATCCTAAGCCCTGTTTTATTTCAGGTAAGAGTCACAGCTGACAACCCATCTTGCAGTAGCAATTTCTCCTCATAGCCAGATTCAGGATAACCATGTGGGAAAAATTCCTGTCCAAAAGGAACACAGTATGGAAACTGAGTCAAGATAATCCTACCTTTGGCCATGAAAAGGCCAACTCCTCCATCTTTTCCCCAGATACAGACATTCCACCTGCAATCCAGAACCACACTTCTTCTAAGTAGCTTCTGGCATTTCCCTTGATGATGGATTACTGACTTAATGATCCATCAGACCACATATTGTACAACTGATCTATTCCACTGACCCACCACTCCATTTCTTAGATGGTATTAGATTGTTCTGATGATCGCCGCTTTATAAAACACCTTCAGATCTGGTATGACGAGGCCACCTTTATAGTTTTTTTTTTCATTGATTCCCTGATAGTCTTGACCACTTTTTTCTTCCAGATGAAATTTATTATTTTTTCTAACTCTATAAAATAATTTTTGGTAGTTTGATTGGTATGGCACTGAATAAGTAGATTAATTTAGGTAGAATTGTCACTTTTTATTATATTGGCTCTGCCTACTCATGAGCAATTAATATTTTTCCAATTGTTTAGATCTGTTTTTTTGGTGAAAAGTATCTTGTAATTGTGTTCATATAGTTCCTGGGTTTGTCTTGGTAGGCAAACTCCAAAGTATTTTATATTATCTACAGTTATTTTAAATCGATTTTCTCTATCTCTTGCTGCTGGACTTTGTTGGTAATATATAGAAATGCTGCTGATTTATGTGTGTTTATTTTATAGCTTTGTTAAAGTTGTTAATTATTTTAACAAGTTTTTTAGTTGATTCTTTAGGATTCGCTAAGCCTGTCAAGGCACAAGCCAATGTGCATTTTCCAGGTGTCCTGGTACTCCTGCAGCTCGGGCCACCTCTCCCACATCCATTTGGTATGGGTGGCCAACCTAAGATTGCCCCCTGGCAGACATGCCACCTCTCTCTCCCAGGGGTTTGAGATGGCTGGGATTTCCCCTGTGGAGACCTCATTCCCCAAGTTAATTTCTTCAGTATCCTGCCCATTTTTTACAAATATGAGGGGGAAGGTTCTATTTTGCCCTGATTATATCAATTATAAGGTGGCATGCCCTCTGAGAGGATACTGAGATGCCAAAGAAAGAGAGGGCCATGCCAGCCTGGTTATTAATAGGTTTTGGTTTATTGGGGTAAATTGGATTAATTGAGGGAGCTGATCATCCTGGGTGGCAGCAGGACAAAGTAAAATGAATCCTTGCACCAACCCTAGGTCAGGCTAGGTATTACACAGAAACAGCACAAAGAAGGCATAGTGCCAGGGATGGCCCAAGGTCACGTGCAAGTTCTCTTATGGGATAGTTGGAGCTTCTTTTGCTGTTTACATTTACTCAAAGTGTTTACATTTTCTGTGGAATCACAGGTCATATTCCCAGGCTCTGGTTCCCACTGTACACTCTCCATCATTTCTTATGGCATAATTGTATTTCATCACATTTACATACCATAACTTGTCCATTTTTCGGTTTTTAGAGATGTTTTTTGCCACCTCAAAAAGAGCTTTAAATATTTGTGCATATCCATAGAGTTTTAAAGCACTTTTTATTTTGAACCCCTCAGGACCCACCTGTTTTCAAATTATATCAAGTCAAGGAGTATCTTCCTTCTTTTGCTCCTACCTAACTCCCATCCCCCAACTGAAAAGTTACAAATATGCATAATCAAGCAAAACAAATTCCCATATTGGTCATGTGAAAAAAAAAAGTCTTAATCTGCACACTGAGTCTGTCACCTTTGTTAGGAGCTAGCTAGCATGTTTCATCATGAGTTCTGTGGAATCATTGTTGGTCATTGTGGTGATCAGGGTTCCTAAGTCTTTCAAAGTTGTTTGTCCTTACAATGTTATTCTTACTGTATAAATTGCCCTCTTGGCGCCACTCACTTCACTTTGCATCAGTTCATACAAGTCTTCAGGTTTCTCTGAAACCACCCCTTTCATCATTCCTTACAGTACAATAGTATTCCATCACATAAATTTGTTATCAAAAAACCCCATTTATTGTCACTTACTATTTGCAAAGCACTATGCTAAGTGCTGAAGATATAAAAAGTAAGGCAGTCCTGGCTTTCACATATGGAAGGCTTCAGCTTCAAGTCAGATGGAAAGATCTCATGGTTCTAGGGCAGGGTTGGGGAACTTGTGGCCTTAAGGCTATACGTGGCCCTCTAGGTCCTCAAGTGTGGCCCTTTGACTGAATCCAAACTTCACAGAACAAATCCCCTTAATAAAAGGATTTTTTTCTGTAAAACTTGGACTCCGTTAAAAGCACCCTTGTGGTCTCAAGGCCATAGGCTCCCCATCCCTGTTAGGGGTCTAGTGGCAAAGCAGATGGTCATGCCTTTTCTTTAATGTCCACTGATAACATCCTATTACCTTCAGATATTGAACTGTTTGAAAATGCCGAGAACTTTGGCGACAAAACTTTCTTTTCTGTGTCTTCAATAAATGTGGCTAGCAGGAGCACTTGTCGACAAAGTTCTGGTTGCTTGATAGCATGATGGCTGTGGGTACCAGGCTGGAAGCATTGTTCTTCCCAAAGCTATTGGATTTACAGTCTGAGGCTGTCTTCAGTAAGTCTAGGAAAGATTTTGGTCGAGGTGGTGATGGCGGTTTTGACCTGTGTGGCAATGCTGCCTCCTGTTTCTTGCTTGGGTTGCCCTGATTTTTTAGTGAGGCTGGCTTGCCTCCTCTGTGAAAGGCAGCTGGTATACCATATGCCATTAACTACTCAGGCATTCCTCAACTTATGGGCACCCCCTCAGCTTCCAATTCTTTGCCACTGCAAAAATCAAGAGCCTCATGCTGCACTAAATCTATTTGTACATATGGGTTCCTTTTCCTCTTTCTATGATTTCTCTAGGAAAACTTAGTAGTGGTATCACTCAATCAAAGAATATGCAGAATTAAAAACTTTTGGGGTATAGCTCCTGTCTGGGAATTCTCTTGACCAAGAAGAATGGAAACTATTGGGAGAGGTACACCCATCATTGGGTGTCCAATGACTGTGGGTCAAAGACGGTAAAATGGAAGAGACTTAGTAGCATGCTAAGGAAGTCTGCTCATTGTCTAGCAGCTTTCAGCTTTCTAGGGTAAGGATTTGTTTTTGTTTTTGTAACTGTTCAGGGCCCTCTAGAGTACACACAGCCAATCAGCAACATTTCCCAGCAACTCAGGATAGAATAACCACAACAGACGGAGTAGCATGAAGAAAGAGGAGAATCACCCAAGGGAAAAAAGGGGAGTGTTTGGAATGCAACTGGCAGAAGTTATTATAAGAAAGTCTTCCCCATTCAAGGACCAGAGATAATTGCAAAGCATACAAATCATTTTTACAATTTTGAAAGAAGTCCTTTTAGACAAAACTACAGTCTCTTCTACAAGGACAAATAGTTGTTACATCAGTGGATGAGGCTGATGTCCAGGAACAGTTTGTCCTATTTCACTTCTTCTTCAGTGGGGGCTGGGGACTTTCTAATACTAGGCCACCAGGTGGTAGAGTGATTAGTCCAAGGAGATGTTACCAAACAGGGTTCCTCCCTCCCCCCAGCCCATCCCAAGCTGTTCTCCAGAAGGGCTGGACCAGTGCAGCTCCACCACCGGGACTGGTGGGGTGATTGGACTGTGACCAGGGGCGGAAGCACGTTCTGCTTCCCTTGGGAGGGTCCTGGGGGGAGCAGTCAGTTATGGCCAAACCCCAGCTCCCTTGGTTTTCTCAGCACACCCTGGTCCAGCTCCGCTTCCCCCACACTTCTTAGACTCTGAGACGATTCCAATTGTGTGGGACAGAGACCACTAACTCAAAATAAAAAAACCAAAGACTTAGCTACGTTGAAAGCAGAAAGGAGTTTATTGCTTTCTCACGAGAAAGGGTACTGCCCCTAGTTGCCATTGCCTGCCAGGAGAGTACGGATCAGTTGCAGAAATCAAGGCTTATTTATGCCCTAACTGGAGCTCCCCTTATCCCATTGGCTGGGCTTTCAGGGGGCACAATCTATTCATGGAAATCTAGTACACAAGTTTGCCCAGAGACAAGAAAAGGAGGGGAGTTTTGCAAGGGCAAGCAGTTCAGGTTGGGGGTAGGGCTATTCTTTTTGCTACAAAACAGGGTCTGAGCAGGGGAGGGTTTTGAAAACCACAAAAGAACTATGAACAATAAGTATTGACCCGTTGAGGAGGCTTCACTTCTGAGAGATCATCTGTCAGCATTTACTAGATTCAAGGAGCATCCACTAGTGACAGGTGCCGCTGAGGAAACTGAGGCAGACTGAGATTGGCGCTCTGTCCCCTGCACCACCCATCTTTATAACGGCTAGCAATGACGAGCCTTTGTGGTCCAGGGTTTTATAACCTCGTTTTTATGGGAGGTAAATGCTATTATGGTCCCCACTTTAGAGATGAGACAGTTGAAGCTGGAGCTTGCACGGGGGAGACTCCTGGAGCACACCCTGCAGAAACACACAGAAAGACAAGGCGCCTTTGGGGGTGGGGGAGTCTGACCTCCCTCCCTCTAGGAAGGGCGGGGAAAGACTCCCCGCGGTGTAGGGGAAAGGACAGCCATTACTGCTTAAGTAAGGGTGACCGCGGAGTCTTCTGGGAGATGGAGTCCAGGGCAGAGCATGCGCCTTGCGGCCCCGGGCGGGCGCGAGACAGCGTGGCTGCCCCTTGGACTCCATTTCCCAGAATGCCTCAAGAGGCTCCTCCGGGTCTAGGCGGCGTCGCTCCTTTTGCCTTCCTAAGAGGGTTGTCGCCC
This sequence comes from Phascolarctos cinereus, assembly GCF_003287225.1. NCBI lineage: Eukaryota > Metazoa > Chordata > Mammalia > Diprotodontia > Phascolarctidae > Phascolarctos > Phascolarctos cinereus. The sequence continues at coordinate 9,951,484 of NW_027555958.1, read as the reverse complement.
AGCATGTTGCACTGTGATACTTTTCCGGCCAGACTCTGACCTAGCTTGGTACCTGGTGGGGCTCTAGGCCTTCAGGGCCGCTAGTTAGGTGGGTGAGTGAGAGAATCAGTGCGCAGGCGCCAAACCATGACCGCTCTAAGTCTACAGCCGAGAGCTTAGGACTTGACTGAAGGAGTGCGCAAGCGCCGCGCTTCAGCCTCCCGTTTTCCAGCTCCGGGGGCGCCCTTCCTTGGGGGTAGGGCGGGTCGAGTACGCAGGCGCGGCTCCTGGCGCGCGGTGCACGTGTGTGTGCGAGCCAAAGGATGTTTGGGGACGGGGGTGGGGGGAGGTGCGTGGTGGTTGTGTGATTCCGTGTGTGAGAGTGTGTGACTCTGTGTATGTTGGAGGGTGTGTGCGCGCGCGCGTGTGAGAGACTGTGTGTGTATATGACTATGTGTGTTGGAGGGTATGTGTATGACGTGTGTGTACATGTGTGAGACTGTGTGTTGGAAGGCATGTGTGCGTGACATTGTGTGGGTGAGAAAGGGAGACTCGGTGTGTGTGTGTTGGAGAGTATGCGTGTGTAACACTGTGTGTGTGTGAGACTGTGTGTCAGAGGGCGTGTGTGTGACTTTGTGAGTGTCGGAGGCCGCAGTTTTTGTGCACGTGTGTGTGCCTGTGTCTGTGCCCGTGGCTGCGGGTGGGGGCTCACGAAGCCCCTGTGGGCCTGTGGGTGGGTGTGGGTGCCACTTCAGCGTCCCTGCAACTTAATGCTTGGGGCTTCATTGTGGCCAAAATTTGCCCTTGGTAAATGGTCATTTACTGGCTGCCCCCTCCTTTAGGGTCTGGGGGAAAGAGAGGAGGTAGCACTTAGAGGAGCCCCCAGGGGCGTCATCTTTGAGCTCTCAAGCCCATCTTTACTAGAAAGTGGAAACGTTCCCCAGGAAAAGGAGAAGAGGCCGTGCCTGAGACCCCTCCCCACCAGGGAACCCTCAAGAGGGCCTCAGGAAGGCATGAAGGAGGAGCAGATCCTGGAGGGGCTGATGCCTCTGCTGCCATCCCTGACCCTCCTTAGACCAGAGGGGCAGAGGAGACTCTGAACTCAGAACAGTGAGGAGAAAGCCAGGAGGAGGTAACCATGGAGGACGGAGGTGAGAACTGTGGCAGAGCGGGGAGGATTGGAGTCCTGCCCAGGTCAGAGGTGGTTTGTCAGGGAAGGGTTCAGGAGAGAGAGCATGAAAAAGGAAGTCAGCTAATGTAACTCATTTCCCTTCTGGCTCTCTCTGCAGCTCAGTGCCTACCATGATCTGGCTCCCTATCCTGGCCTCTGAGCTGGCTCAGCACTCATAGGCAAGAAACAAGTGTTGATTTATTAAGCATTTACTGTGTTGTGTTCAGGGAGTGAAAGTTGGCAATAGGATGGGGATCCCTGTGGAAGGGGGGCTGTACTTCTGGTGCATCTTAAGCAGTGATTGGCAGCTGGAGAGTGGAGGGGTGACCTAGAGGATGGGACTGAGGATGCAGAAAGACTTTGCAGACGAGAACAAAGTTGTGTTTTACAGTCGGTCTGACCTTTCTTTCTCCTTCACCAGCTCAGTCTCATCAGGCATTGGCTTTTCCCCAACATAGGAGTATGGAAAGTGAGGAGGGAATTACTTTTGAGTTCCTGACAGCAACGATTCAGGTGAGTTAAAGTTGCTCTTTGTTTTTCCCATGCTCTATTTCATGCCATATATCTGTTCTAAGAGTGATGTTTCTCTCCTTTTATTTCTCAGTGTACTCAGATCCCATCTGGGCTACTGAGCCTGAGTTATTTTGAAGCCTGTAGCTATTCTGATCACTGACATAGAGAAGGCAGATCAACAGAACTGGAATGTCTCTATAATATAAATTAGGAAATTTTAGAACATATGTACATGATTTGAAAAGCAATTGCCTTTTATGCTTGTAGATGAATGGTGGGAGTTAAGCATATAAAGGTCGGTCAAAACCTCATACTAGTTGACCTCAAAGATTTCTTCTAATTTAAGATTTTTTTCCTTACAATTTAGCAAACATTAAGTTGATCCACTAGCAATACCCAGATAAAAATGAAACTGCCCCTGCCCCTGAAGACCTTACATTTTGCTGTAGGATAGCCTTAAACACAGGTAAGAAACAAGTGAAAGAGGTTATTGCAGAGATGGAGTAAGAGAGAGATGGAGAATACAGGAGAGGCCAGGGAAGAAGGAACCATACAGGACAAAAGAAGGTGCAAGGGAGGGAGAGAGAATGGGGGAGAAACAGAAGACATCCTTCCTTGGTACCTCCTACTGGCACTGCAATTCTGGAGCATTGTGAACAGCATGTAACCCCACTTGTTAGGTAGAGAAGATTGACAGGCAGGAGGGTGTGCAGAGAAAGTGATACAGAATGGTGATATCAACTATTTACATCAGTTGAATGGTCTAGAGCAGGAGTAGGGACCCTAAGGAACAAATTGTGGAACAAATCCTTAATCCAAACTTCACAGAACAAATCCACTTAATGAAAGGACTTGTTCTGTGGAGTTTGGAGTCAGTCAGAAGGCCTTGCCTGAGGACCTGGAGGGCTACCTGCGTCCTGGAGCTCGCAGGTTCCCTGCTCCTGGTCTAGTGTTATTTAGGTTAGAGAAGAGAAGATTTAGGCCAAACATGAGTGTTTTGCCAATGCTTTTGAAGGGATTTCATAAGAAAAGAATAGACTTGTTCTGCTTGGGCACAGAGCACTTAACTAGGAGCAGTGTGTAGAGCTAGCAAGAGGAAGACGGTTTTCTGACAATTAAATCTATCAAAGTGTGGAATGAGTCGCTGACAAAGAGAGTGGGGGTCTTACTGGAGAGCTTAAAGAAAAGGCTAGGTGACCACTCATCAGCAGTGCTGTATAGAGGGACCTTAAAGGGGTATTTCTTGAACTAGAAGCCCCAAAGGTTCCATTCAACTGAGTGAAGAATATCACCTCATCGACTAGGAATAAACAGCACAGGGAAAAGCAGGTTTATAGAAAGCTTTACATGAGTCCCATTTAAATCAGATCATCCTGATAATAGCTGTAGATGAAACTAGAATGAAGACAACAAATAAAATGGGAAACATCTATCAGGAGATCTTTAGCCATCAGGGACACTGGAACCACCACATTCATATTCTAAATTTACAAACTGTCATGTGGAGCATGGGGAAATATAAATGACAACGAAGAGAGTAAAGAAAAAGCAACTGGAACAGGTCAAGTATTGATGTGGGAGATTCAGGAGGGAGAGTGTGTGCTTTTGAGAGCATTGAGGGATGAGTGTCCGAGAGCCCTACGAAAGAACACTTTCCAGATACTTGGAGAAGATCTCCAGATATTATTCCAGAAAAAATCCAGACAGAAGATTTTAAAGAAATATCTACAAACCTTTGGAACTAATTTCCCATCTCTGCAAAATCTTTATTTTATTTTTTAAAAATTAATTTATTTTGATTTATCAACAATCACTTCCATATACTTTTGAGTTGAAAATTTTTCTCCCCCTTCCTCCCCTCCACCCTCCCCAAGATGGCACACAATCTGATGTAGGTTATACATTTACATTCCTGTTAAACATATTTTCACATTAGTGAAGTTGTAAGTAAAAATTAAAACCAATAAGAGGAACTGTTAGAAAGAGGAAACAAAACTCAACGGAAGAGAAAAAAATGATAGCAATTCAACTTCCATAGTTTTTTCTTTGGATGTGGATAGCATTTTCCATCATGAGGCCTCTGGAGATATCTTAGATCCTTTGTTGCTGAGAAGGGTTAAGTTTATCAATATTAGTCATCGCACAGCGCGGCTGTTATTGTGTACAACGTTCTCTTGGTTCTGCGCATTTCACCCAGCATCAGACCGTACAGGGGTTTGCAGGTTTTTTTGAAGTCAGCCTCTTCATCATCTCTTATAGCACAATAGTATTCCATTACATTCATATACCACAGATTGCTCAGCCATTCCCCAATTGATGGGCATCCTCTCAATTTCCAGTTCTTTCTGCAAAATCTTTATGAGGAAAAAAATGTCCACCTGTCACAGAGTAAGAAGGCATGAGAAGGGGACAAGCAGTCCTTTTCAAAAAATATTCCACAGTAGTGATTTCCCAACTCAGATTGAAACAGGGGTCATTAAACTATATGCGTAAGGATCCCTGTGGGCCACATATGGACTTAGAAAACCACATATGAATATTATCCATGTTCTGTTGTATTTTTACTTTTGGAGGTCATTAGAGTTTACTGAGTAACTTGCCCAAGGTCACATAGCTAGTAAGTGTCTGAGGTTGGATTTGAACTTAGGTCCTCCTGACATCAGGGCTGGTGCTCCATCCATTACCCCACCTGGCTGCCCTTGTTCTGTTGTATTTTTTAAAATATTTCCCAATTACATTTTAATCTGGCTTGGGCTGCTCTCAAGAGAGTTTTTGCTATGATGTGGCCTGGCTGTATGTTTGATACTTCTGCTCTGTAGTATATAACTTGTCAGTTTAGTGAAAGGTTCAGAGAGTAGAAGTTCTCCCCCAGTAGCTTGTTGATCCTAAGTTAGCATTTGATCCTATAGAGCAAAAATGTAAAATTGAAGCCTCTCCTCCACCAGTGTCTGTCCCATGGATTGCTAAGGTAATAGAAGCTTACTTGGTGGATATAACAACAAAGATAATTTTTGGGTGACCTCTAGATTATATCAAGCATGGCTTCAGAGAGGGGGAACTGTGTTCACTACGGTCATGGAGACTGTCCTGCTCAAGATCCGTCATAGAAATAAATGTGACATATAAAAAGTTCGAGACATAATTTCTGGGTAATTAATCATTATATTAATAATGCTGGCATATTATTAACAAAAGACTGGCCATTTGGCCATCTCTCCTAAACCAAAGACCAGTCATGGAACCCATTCATGCTTATATGCCCTTGGAAGAGTGGGTTCCTGAGGGTGGCAGTCGACTCTGATTGGTTAATAAGTAATGAGAAGAATGAATATTATAATGGGAGATGGACTTATTCTAATGAGGGGTTTTGGTTGAAGAGAATTATCTGTATCCTTATCACCCATCTGACCAAAGAGTGAATCCACATTTTCCCAGACCTAAGTAAAACACAGTGGGCTGGAATCCATCAGTTCACCTAACTATCTTTTGAACAGATTTGAGTTCTTCCTGAATAACCTACAGGGGCTGATTGCTGAATAAGGAAGTAGAAAAGGGGAAAAACCTTGGTCCTCATGCAGTAATGAGTTATTAAATATAAGAGAGAAATAATCATTTCTCTCAGAGAGGATTATCTTTAGGATATTTTCCCAACCCTCTCTCTTATGAGCACATCCATGATGTGGCTCCATTAACACTCAGCACATTGGGGAGCCTCCTGAACGACACTGATAAGCACTCAAAGTATTTTGACTGAGATACTCCCAGTGGAAAAGCCAAGGCAGGAAGGAACGACTGTTGAGTTACGGTGACTGGCATTGGTGTTGGTCCATAAATTCATATATCATGTTCAGACAGTGCAGTTTGGAAATGAAATAGACCCATAACTAAACAAGTGGAAGAGAACGGAAGAACAGCATTTGGGAAACTCTGCAGCGCTTTTTTAAATTTTAATGTAGATAGTATTTTATTTTTTCCAATTACATGTTAAGATAGTTTTCAGCATTCATTTTTTATATGCTTTTGAGTTCCAGATTTTTCTCCATCCCTTCCTTTCCTTCCCCATTCCCTAAGATGGCAAGCAATTTGATGTAGGTCATACATGTGCAGTTGTGTTAAACATTTCTGCATTAGTCATGTTGTCAAAGAAGAAACAAAACAAAAGGAAAAAACCATGGGGGGAAAAACATGAAAATAGTATTCTTTGATCTGCATTCAGACTCCATCAGTTCTTTCTTTGGGGGTGGATAGCATTCTCCGTTATGAGTTTTTTGGAATTGTCTTGGATCGCTGTATTGCTGAGCAGAACTAAGTCGTGTCATAGTTGATGATTGAACGATGTTGCTGTGGGTGTGTACAGTGTTCTGGTCCTGCTCACTTCACTCAGCATCAGTTCATGTAAGTCCAGGTTTTTCTGAAGTCCACCTGTTCATCATTTCTTGTAGCACAATAGTATTCCATTACATTCATATGCCATAGCATGTTCAGCCATTCTGCAGTTGATGGGCATCCCCTCAATTTCCAATTCTTTGCTGCCACAAAAAGAGCTGCTATAAATATTGTTGTATGTGTAAATCCTTTGCCCCCTTTTTATGATCTCTTTGGGATACAGAGTTAGTAACAATATTACTGGATCAAAGGGAATCTGCAGTGCTTTTAATGGCCTCCAGCTTCTGCTTGAAATGGAACATCACCATTGTTTTCCTGGTGGTTCATTATGGCCGTGAATCATGCAATACCATTGTCTCAGAAGAATTCATATTTTGAGAAGACTGAAGGCAACAGAAGGACATGGGATGGGTATAAATACATTGTAGCATGTTGCCAGTAAAGAGTTGTGCCCAAGAATCAACACAAGAGTTATCAACCAAGAAGTATGACTGGAAAATAAAGTGGGCCCGTCAATGAGAAAGGGCCATCCGCCAGGCTACACCGTGCCCCTGTGTGAGGACAGAGCTAGAGGAAGGTTTCTGCTCGTTGCTTCGACCACCTCTGGAGGTCTGATGATGGAAACAAAGATCTGATGCATGCTGAGAAGAGGGGGTTGGAGTTCAACTTTCACCATTGTGGAGAAGTACCCTTATCAGGAGAGCCAGAGAACCTCTGAAGTACTGGAGAAAAGCTTTTCTTTACAGCTGAGCACTGTTTGTTCATTGTGTATTATAAGTACTTAGGAAGTGTTCTGATAAGGAGGGCAGAAGTTTATTCCAGGTCTCCACAGTACAAAGGAGATGGTGACCTAGGAGAAAGAGCAGAGCGCCATTAGTGCTTGGAACTGGGAAGAACTCTTCGCTTGTTATACTCTTTCTGGTGTACTGCCTCCTGAATAAATATGCCTGGAATAAGGAGGTGACCACTGAGGGAGAGTGATACCCCAAAGGGGGGAAATTAGTATTTGGGGTTTGATTGCCATTGTTAATGTTAGGTATGTAACAATCGGGTGGCTGCCAATTCTGTGACATGGTTTGGGAATCTTTTTTTTTTTTTTAGGCAACTTGGGGGTTAAGTGACTTGCCCAAGGTCACACAGCTAGTGTCAAGCGTTTGGTCTGAGGCCGGATTTGAACTCAGGTCCTCCTGACTTCAGGGCCGGAGCTCTATCCACTGCGCCACCTAGCTGCCCTATGGTTTGGGAATCTTAAGAGTAAGGTGTGACTACTGACCTCTCTGGCTTCTTTTAAGTCCCAACTAAAATCTCACCTTCTACAGGAAACCTTTCCCAACCCCTCTTAAATCCAGTACCTTCCCTCCGTTAATTATTTCCTCTTTATCCTGGGTGTAGCTTTCTTTGTGTATATTTGATTGCATGTTGTCTCCTCTGTTAGTTTGCAAACTCCTTGAGGGCAGGGTTGTTTTTTACCCCTTTTTGTATCCCCAGCGCTTAGCACAGTGACTGGTACACAGTAGGACCTTAATAAATGTTTGTTGATTGATTGATTAAGGTTAGAATTTTCTTGGGTTTACTTGCAGAGGATTTGAGAATGTGAACTTAAGCAATACTGACTACTGAATCTAGTCTAAATTGAGATACAGCAGAAATAGGTAACGAAGAAGTATTTGGAGGAATGTCTCCTGGCAAAGCAGTTATGGTTTGATTTAGGAATCGGTGACGTTCAGAGATGTGGCTGTGGACTTCACTTGGGAGGAGTGGAGCCGTCTGGATCCTGCCCAGAGGGACTTATACAGGAAGGTGATGTTGGAAAACTGCGAGAACCTTGTCTCTGTGGGTAAGTGCACTGTCTGTCCCGGGGACTCGGGATCTATGACGCAGGCCCATATTCTTTTTTTTTTCCTGGTGAGGCAGCTGGGGCTGTGTGACTTGCCCAGTGTCACACGGCCAGTAAGTATCAAGTGTTTGAGGTCAGATTTGAACTCAGGTCCTCCTGACTCCAAGGCTGGAGCTCTATCCACTGCGTCACCTAGCTACCCCCTTGACGATGTCTTTTTTTTCTTTTCTTTGGAATTCCACCTTGGTTATGTGTATTGCACTCTGTTCAAACCCACCATGATCTTATTCATTGCCCCATGAGTAACATTCACTTTTACATCTTTGGAGACTGTTAGATTCCATACTTCTCTGCCTGAAAGCAATACCTATTGAACATTGAAAGTAAAAAGAAGGACCTTTATTTCCAGGGAACCTTGGGAACATTAAAGGGACTCTGAAATTTCCCAAAGGCGATCCAGCCCCACATCCTCTCTGTTCTCTAATGTTGTTCACCTCTGTGATAGAGAAGACCCATCAGAGAACGTGACATGAAGAGGCCGCAGCTCTTCTTTGCAGGTTCTCACAGCACCGTCCTTTCCTCGTTCTCTTCCTCCTTGCCTGACTGCTCCTATTCAGTCTCGGTGGCTGCATTTTTACCAAGGCTGTACCTGCTGGCCGTGGCGCTCTTCTCTTCTCCCTCTACAATATTTTGTTTGGCGATCTCATCGGCTCCTGTGGATCCCGTTATCATCTCTATACTGGTCACTCTGAGATCTGCTTACCCAACCCAAACCTCGTCTGACCTCCAGAATCATGTCTCCTGCTGCTTATTGGAAATCTTCTAGTGGATGTCACACAGACATCTTAAACTTCACGTCTCCAAAGTTAAAACTCCTGTTTCCCTCCCTCTTCCTATTCTCAGCGTTGTTAAAGGTGCCACTTGTACCGAGGCGCACTGTCATCCTTGACTCCTTTCTTTCTCTCACCCCCCATAAGTCCTGTCACTTCTGTCTTCGCAGTGTCTCTCCTCTACCGTCCTTCTCTCCTCTGACATTGCTGCCCTCTGCTGCCGGCCCTCATCGCCTCCTGCCTGGACTGTCGGCACAGTAGCTTCTGGTCGGCGTCTTGCCTCCAGTCCCTACTCGCTCCAGTCCATCCTTCACTCAGCTGTCAGATGGTTTTTTCCTAAAACACAGATCTGGTCATGTCCCATTCCTTTCCTCTCCCCTTGATTCATGAAACTCCAATGGCTCCCTGTTATTGCCAGCATCAAAGAGAAAGTCCTCTATTTGGCATCCTGATCCCTGTGTAACCAGCCTCCTCCCCCCACTACCTTTCTAACAGTCTTGCTCCTTGTGGTCCAGTGCCACTGGCCTGCTTGACACAGGACACGTCACCTCTTGACTGTGCCTCTTCAGCGCTCGCCCCCACGCCCAGAACATTCTTCCTCCTCATGTCTGTCTCTTGGCTTCCTTGACTTCTTTCAGGTCTCAGCTAAAATTCTGCCTCTCCTGCCTTTCCTGATCCCCTTTAATTGTAGTGCCTGCCTTCTGTCGTTTATCTCCAGTTCATTTCGTGTGTGTATACATGCACGTGTTCGTCTGTCACCTATTTGTACGTGGTTGTTGGCGCGTTGTCTTTTTCCGTTAGATTGTGAGCTCCTTGAGGGCAGAGTGGGCTATTCTCAGAGGTTACACAATAGAAGGCACTTGATAAATGTTCGTTGATTTGATTTGCCTTAAAGGATGGTGAGGTCCCTCCAGTGTTCCTGTTTGTGAATAATGTCCTGGCTGCATCAAGCCCTGGAACATTTTAGAGTCTTCTAAAAAAGAACTGCAGGTATCTGATCAGTTTGGCCTGATCGTCACACAGAGAAAGGATCAGGGGAAGAAGACAGTCTGTTGTCCAGATTACATGGTGCATGTGGGTAGGCAGCCAGTAGAGTTTGTCCATCAGTGTCTGGGGCAGAGCATAGGTGGATGTGGACTTTAGCCTGGATTCATGGCTCATGTTCCCTTGGAATACAGAAGAGTCTGTTTCTGGGATCCTTTGTACTGCCCTCTGCGTTTTCTCTGCCTTCTGCTTTTCAGTGAGTAGAGCTGAATTCTTAGATCTTTCTGTTCTGAGCGTTGTCTCGTTTTTCTCCCCATGTGTAGGAATTCCTGTCTCCACGACGGACATGATCTCCCTGTTGGAGAAGCGAGGTGCACCGTGGATGCCAGAGGGAGAAGCCGTCAGTGGCAGCTGTCCAGGTGAGTGAAAATCAGGCAGATGGGCATCGTGGCAAGCAGCTTCTTGCTGGGTCAGTTAGGTGCTGCGCTTTTGTAGCGGCATCACTAGGGTGTGACCATTTTATGGCTCTTCTGCTGTGTTGCTTTCCAGAAAGACGACACCATGTGATAATAGCTAGTCTCCCCATAGCCCTGCTGGCATTATGTTTTGAAACTCATCTTTGAATCGAATGGATTTGATGTATCCAAGAAATGCGTATTTCTGAATTTTTGCAATTATTGGAGATTAAGAAAAGGTTGTTTTTTTTCAGGCTTTTGTTTTTTGTTATCATCTTCAAAAATTCTGTTCTCTTTTCTTTTTAAAATGATCTTTTCATTTTTATATCATCTTATTTTTTCTGCTAAAAATTTCTTTTTGTTATTCTGAACTTAACACCAACAACTGTGAACATTTCCATAAACAAAGAACTGCAAAAGAGGACATCATATGATATGTCAGATCTATAGCCTTCAAGTTTCCAGGGTTTTAAAATGATGTGAGAAATTCCACTCTTCAGTCTCAAAGCTGTTGTGCTTGTTTGTTTCCCCCTAAAAAGAAAGAGTCCGTTCCATTTTAGGTATCACTCTCAGTGCCTCACTATGTATCCCCCACACCCTCCATAACAGCCAGAATTGAGCAAGACAAATTCATGGCTCGCCACCATACCTGAAAGTAAATGTTCTGATTTTTTTACATCAGTTTCATTTTCAGATGTGTTCCTCACTGCTCTCCTCAGTGAGTCATCCATCTGTGAATCTAGAAAACTAACCCATCAGTTTAGTGTAACAATATAAGCTGTGTTCCACGTTTGTCTCACATCACTGTGAAGAAGAGAGGTGGTGGGCACATTTTCTCATCTCTTCTTTAGGGCTGAGCTTAGTTATTATAACTATATGGTGTTTAGTTTGGGTTCCCCCCCCCTTTCCATTTATATTGTTGTATTCATTGAATATTTTGTTTTCTTGGTTCTGCTTACTTCATACTGCATCAATTCATGTCTTCTCTTGCTTCTCAGAATTTTTTGTCATCTTTATTGTTTCTGTGGTATAGTGATATTCAGTTATATTCAGATACCATGATTTTCTCCGATCAGTGAGCATTGACTTTGGTTCTAGCTCTTTGATACTGTTAAGTGCTGTTATGAATATTTTGGTGTATATGGGACCCTTTCTGTTTTTTACTTCCCTGAGGTATATACCTAATAATGGGATCTCTGATTCCAAAGGTGTACATTTTCTAACCTTAATTCCAGACTGGAAGTCCATTCTGGAAAGTTCAAGAATGGTTGAGACAATTCACAGTTCTACCAGTATTAGTGTGGGCATCTTCCCATAAACAACTGAGAAAATGACTAAAACGTGCATACACTTTAGCCCATAGACCCCACTACTTAGCATATATCTCAAGGAGGTCAAAGATAGAAAGAAAGTTCCCCTGTATAGTCCTGCTTTTTTTTCCCCCCATATTTACCTTGAGATTCTCAACATTTTGTTCTTATGAAGTTTCTTTGTGGTGTATGTCTATAAAAAATGCCCTACATAGTTGATTTGTGGAGCAATAAATTCGTGGTTTAATTTAGGTAATATATTAACACTATTAAATTATTTCATCTCCAAATGAACAATACAGATACATACATTTATATATATACATATACACACAACTATCCATATTTCTCTCCATTTTAGTGTTGTAATTTTTGTGTATTTTGATTTCCTGCTTCAGTTGATTTCACTTTGCCTCAGTTCATATTGTCTTTCCATAGATAGATAATGTAGGTAATATCTCCTTAAGAGATCTCTTGCCACATTGACATTGAATTCTCAGCAACTACACTTTAAGACCAGTCAGTTCTGAATCCATTTGATTATGTTCTGTCTAATCCATATTTCTCCATCTTCCCCACAAGAAAAATATGGCATTTTTTATCAAACGCTGCTAAATTCTAGGTAAAGTATACTCAAAACATTCCCCTCATCTACTATTTTAGTAATGCCTGGGATGACCTCTTTAGGAGGTCATGCTATCTCTTTTTGATTACTTCTTCTCTGTCTAGGTGTTTGCCACTTATCTCTTGAGTATGTTCTGGAGTTTTTTCAGGAATTGAAAGGCAAATTTAGTTTACATACTGTTCTTTTCCTCTTATTGAAGGTTGTGTAACATTGGCCTTCCATCAGTCTTATGGTCAGTCCCCTCCTATTTTCCATGACTTTTCAATTATCACCCATGATGGTGATATACAAACAGTATACACTAATATAGTAATATTAGTATCAGGAATATGCAAATAACAATAACAAATGCAAAAAGAAAATCACCATTTCCAAGTCAGATTTGTACTTGAGATATAAGGATATGTCAGCATTTGGGAAACAGTACAATCGTATATTTTTTAAAATCAGCAAACCTTATGAACATATTAATAATTATATGCTATAAAAGCCTTTGAAAAACTATAGCATTTATGCAAAAAAAAGACATAAAGGCTTGTGAGGTCCATTTTTTCATATTATGTAAATCATATACCTAAAACCAAAAGCTAATGTTATTTGCAGTAAACAAATACATATGTGTCTATATGGCGTTGTCTTAAAATCCGACTAGCTATATGCTGGGGAATCACTATTTCTGTTATACTTTGTGTAAGTTCCTTATAACTTTTAGATTCTTTTCAAAATACATTTTTATTTTTGTTTTTACATTACCTTAATTTCCTGCTGTAAATCTCTGCCCCTCCCAGAGTACCATCTCTTAAGCTAAAGTTTTTTTTTTAAAGAAAGACATTTTTTTTGTTGTTGTTGCAAAACTGAACAAAGTAAAGTCTGGTGTTATGCAGGATAACCCTATCAGTCTGGTGCCATTTTCCATGATAGCTTAAAACAGTCCTGAGATACTCTGTATGTGTTCTGGGGAGTATTTGAGAATACTGTGTATGTATTCCACCCCATAGTAGGAGCAAGGAGTCTTTTCTCAGATCTTCCTTGGGGTCAAGCTTGGACATTATAATTTCTCCACATTTGGTTCAGATGGCTTTATTATTGTTCTTCCATTTATGTTGTTGTAGTTTTTGTGCACATAGATTTCCTGCTTCAGTTTTCTTCACTTTGCCTAATTTTCATTTTTTGTCTTTCTATTCTTCTGTCTATTCTTCATGTTCATCATTTCTACAGCACAGCAATATTTAAATACTGTTTGAAGATTTTTTTCCCCTGAGGCCCTTCATTAGTTTCTTTTTTTTACTTTAAATTTCAATTTAGTTTACATTGGCAAATACAGATACTTAGCTATATTAAAAGATCAGGATTTTTTAAAAAAGTGCTGTGTATGTTTAAGGTGATTGGTTATGATATCAACATCCTTCTGTTCACTCTTCTTACTTAGCTTCATAATGCAGTTTTATAGATATTTCTGTTATTTTTATGTAATGGGCAGTGTGGGTATTTCTCTTTCAGTTCTTATTTGTTCACTTTCACCATGGTGTAGAAGCCTTCTCAGATTTCCTGGATTCTTCTTTTTCATCCTCCTCATTAATGATATTCTGTTACATTAATATAACATGGGGCAGCTAGGTGGCAGAGTAGATAAAGTGCCAGACCTGAAGTCAAGAAGACTCTCCTATTCCTGAGTTCAAATCTGGCCTCAGACACTTCCTAGTTGTTTGACCGTGGGCAAGTCACTTAACCTTGTTTGCCTCAGTTTCCTCATCTGTAAGATAAGCTGGAGAAGGAAATGGCAGCCACTCCAGTATCTCCCAAGAAAGTCCCAAATGGGGTCGTGAAGAATTAGATAAGACTGAAACAACACACAACAAAAACATTAATTTAACATACTTGGCTCCCCTATTCTCCAGTTCTTGGACACTCAGTTTGTTTCTTAGTCTTTATTCTAACCAGTGACTCGGCTAGGAACAGTATTTGAGGTTTCTTTTCATTCCTTGGATCATTGACTAGAGCTGGAGAACTTCAGGGCCCCTCTGGTGTACCTGATTTTACAGTTGAAGCAGCTGAGGTCCAGGAAGTTAAGTGTTTTACCTGGTTTACCTGAGGTCACAGGTCATTAAGAGGCACGAGTAGCATCTGAAACCAGGCCCTCTTGCTCCAGAGCTAGTGCTCATTCTGTTGTAACATATTGCCTCCATTCCTGTCCAAATGTCATTACTCCCCACCCCAAATATCATTTTTAAGATAGGAACTAATGATTGTAAAGATTTTCCCCAGTTTCTTTTCTTCGTTATTCTGGAAATATTCTTGTGGAAAAGCACTTTATTTTCATATTATCATTGTTCTCTTATAATGTCTTTTTTTCCTGTAATAGATAAGAATATTCTTTTTTTCCCCCACAATTGTTATTTATAATTATCACTTTCTCTAGTTGTGTATCACCTGCTCCCACCCTTGAACCTGTACAAAGCTATCTTGGCTATTATATACGTGATAGATCAGAATCCTCTTTGAGACTATTGCACAGGAAGTCGCCAATTAATGTGTTTATTTTTACTAGTTAGCCTGTAGAAACCCTTGAAAGCAAAGGCGTGTCAGGTTATTTAGTAATAATAGTAACAATATGCTCCATATAACTTTTCCACAAATATCTACCCACACATTGGATTTCCACAAATACACAACTCTCATTGGAAGACTGGTTTGGATAGGGATCTCTCACATGGCGTGTACACATGGGGAACCCATACGGTCATGACACCCATATGGATGGCCTCTAGCTGTGAATTCATATGACTAGGATAAATACATAGAGGGGCATTGCATACTTCTAAATTGCAGTGTTGCAGATGTCTTCCATTGATGTTGCCATGTTTCTCTGTCCTTCGCTGACGTTCTGTCCCATTCTGTGCTGGCCATTGCATCTCTGCTCCTCTCTCTTCATTGCTTATCATCGTTCTTAATCTTATCTTGATTCTGTGTTCATGGAAGCCTAAACTCTGTTAAAAATCCATAGGGATAGTAAGACTTTCCCTGTAGGGAGGACTCACAGGGAAACCATCCAGCTGTTTGAACTCCTTCCACCATCTTCTGGGCAATCATACAGTCAGTGAGCTTATCCAGGCCAAGTGAGGACTACAGCTGTTTTCGGCCAGGTCTTCCATCTGTTGACTACTTTCATTTGCTTATCATCATGCCTCTCTGGTCTATACAGACCATAAGGGCAGTTCTGGTTGAAGAAGGGGAAAAGGCTTGTGAATTTTGTACCACTACTCTCCGAGATGCACATTACATCTTAGTCTCTTTTCTCTACAGACATTTTTAAAATTAAAAAAATGTTTATATAATTATAATTATTGCATTATATTGTAATAATTATATTATTATGTAATTGTGATTATTTCTTTTTCATTCTTAGTTTTTCATTTTCATAATCCATATGGATTTGCATAATCTCTAATGCCTTTCTTCAAAAGATAAAAAAAATACCAATTTCTACGTAATTGAGATTCATGTAACTTTAGAGAATCATAGAACTTCAGTTTTGGACAAGACTCATCTATTTGGTCCATACCTGGTTAAAAGAAAAAATGTAATCTGTAACATGGTGGATGAGTGACCATCCAAATTGTGCCTGAAGAACTCCAATGAGAGGAAACATTACTTTTTTGGTTTGTTTTTAACATTTTTTAAGAATTTTGAGTTCCAAATTCATTTCCTTCCTCCAGCTCCTTCCCTGTCAATTGAGAGAACAAGTGATATGCCATCCATTAACATGTGAAGTCATCCAAAATATTTCCATATTAGCCATGTCGCAGAAAAAAAAAAGCAAGAGAATTAAAGTGGAAAAAATAAGCTTCAATCTGCACTCAAGAGTTCATCAGTTCTCTCTCTGGAGATAGCGTTTTTTATCATGAGCCCTTTGGAATTGTCATGAATCATTGTGTGGATCAGAGTAGCTAAGTCTTTCATAGTTGATCATTCTTACAATATTGCTGTTACTGTGTACAATGATCTCCTGGTCCTGTTGATTTTACTTTGTATCAGTTCTGTAAGACTTCCCAGGTGTTTTTGAAACCATCCTGCTCATCATTTCTTAAAGCACAATAGTATTCCATCACAATCATACACCACAGCTTGCTCAGCCATTCCCCGCTTGATGGGCATCCCCTCAATTTCTAGTTTCTTACTACAACAAAAAGCTGCTGTAAATATTTTTGTACATGTGGGCCCTTTTCCTTTTTCTTTGACCTAGACCAACTTCGGGGTACAAGACTTAGTAATAAGCCCACTATTTCCTTAAGTGGCTGGTGAAATTTTTAGACTGTTTTAATTGTTGAGAATTTTTTTTTTAAATTGAACTCAAATTTGCCCTTTTCCAGTGTCTATCCACTGATTCCTAATTTTGAACTTTGGGGCCACACAGAGCAAGCCTGATAGCTTTTTCACTTGAGAGCCCGTCATATAATTTGCAACATGTACCCCGTAAATCTTTCAAAGAGGCAGCACAGTGGAGAGGTCTGGTCTTAGAAAATGGTAGCCGTGGATCCATGTCCTGCCTCTGACACATCTCACTTGTGTGTGTCCCCGGACAAGTTGCATTTACCTTTCGGTGCCTCAGGTGATTTTTCATTGGTAGTGGAAATTCCTTATGTAACTCTCTCTCTACCCTGACAAAATCACATCTGTTGGGAAAAGCAAAACTATTGGTCCCCTGGTCCTTCAGATTCTTCTACAAGATCCAGGGTTACTCACCATGCTCATTACTCTTGTTTGGATATTCTCCAACTTATCAATACCCTTTTTGTAACATAGCACCTAGAATTAAATACAGCACTGCAGATTTGGTTTGACCAAGGCAGGACCTTGACCTTCCATATTTTTTCCTGATTGGTTGCTGTGTATACTGCTTTAATTTTGTTCAGCTTTTGAGTTCCTAAAGTCCTTAAATCTTTTTCAGATGAGCTTCTGTTTGGCCACACCTACCCTGTTTTGTGCCTTTCAAAATGAGTTTTTCAACTGAAATGGAGGACTTGACTATTACGTTTATTAGTTTCAGCCTATTGTCTTAGCCTGTTGGTATCTTTGAATCCTAACTCATATATATTGTTAGCTATCCTTTCTAGTTTTGTACCATTTATTAATTATGTTGGCTAATTGTATATTCCTTCATTCAAGTCATTGATGTAAACAGGCTATTTTTAAAATAATGATCTCATATTACATTGAATGATAATATCATTAATCACAGCAGGCAATCATGTTTAGGTTTTTGCCATGTATTATTTTTGTTAAAAACCTTTTGCAAGTCAAAAGGATATTTGACATATGATGCCTTTTTAGGCTGCTTTTAAAATCATATTGTAATATTGTAGATGAACAAAAAATAATGGTTCTGTGTGAATTGAATTTGGTGTAAACAAACGTTTATTGGACTAATAAATACTAGGTCTAATCTGCTTTTTCTTGGTACTTTTGGAAAAATGAAATAGACCTTCCTGAAACATTTTTATCCTTTGGAATTTTGAGGAACCTCAGTAATTCTTAAGTTTTTCACAGTTGCTCAAATTCCTGTCACTTTTGTCTGCATAGATTCCAAGTTGAATAAATTTTCAATTCAGTAGTTTTCTGACGTAATTTCTCTTATCCTGTGTACTTTTCTACTCATCCTTACTTCCAGTGATACTTCTGTTTTTTATTGAGTGTTGTTTTTAATAACCTCTATAAGTGCCCCTTTATGTAATTCATTTAGTCTTGGTCAGCTAGGTGCTCTGTTGGTATCTTCTCATCTGTTCTTGGTATTATTTAGCTCTGTCTAGACAGTGAGACCTTGGTTTCTGTTATGATTCATATAAAATATAAACTCCTGAGGAGGAAGCCTTTCCCAGTTCCCATATCTGCTACTGCTTTTCGCTTGCATTTGTTTTATATATATCTTATATAGCCAATTTATGTCTGCATTGTTGACCCCATTAGAATCTAAGCTCCTTGAGAACAGGAACTGTTTTTGTTTTTTCTTTGTATCTCCAGTACATAATAGGAACTAAATATATGTACAAATTCAGTGTCAGTAATGAGAGACAGAAACTAGAATTTGCTCTAAAGAAGATTCTGTCTCTCAGAAAAGCAAACAGTGACTAAGGACTTTTAAAACATTTTCTTTTCCAGATTCCCTTAGTGAGAAGACCAAGTTTGAACCCAGAGATTCAAATCCAAGGCACGCCTTTTGCATGGGAATATCATCCAAGATAAGACTGCACAAGGATACAGTAGCCTTGCATTCCAAGATGAGAGAAGCAGGTGAATGTGAGGTTAATGTAGAATTGCTGAAGCGCAACCAGGAGAGACAATGGAGACAAGGAATAGTCACTCCCAGAACAATTTGTAACCAAATGCATGCACCTCAACACAATGCTAGAAATATCATTCTGGTGTCAGACTTGGTTGCAGCATCAAAAGGGGTAATGGGAGAAAATCTCTACAACTATAAGTCCCTTGGAAAGAGCTTCAGGGATGATTTTCCTTACTTAATTACATATGATGCATTCTCCCTCCAAAAGGAACTTTTTAAGTATACCAAATTCAAGAAGCCCTTTAGATACCATTCAGACTTAATTAAATTTCATAGAATTCATGCTGGAGAAAAGCGACATGAATGGAATGAATGTGGAAAATTCTCTGGCAGAAGATCAGATATTATTGGACAACAGAGAATTCACAGTGCAGAGAAAAGCAACAGTTATTATAAAGATGAGAAAGGTTTCAGCCATAAGGGAAGCTTGAATAAACATAATGTAATTTATACTAGAGAGAATTCCTTTGCATATAATGAATGTGGGAAAGCCTTCAGTGGGAAGGAAATCCTTACTTCACCTCTGAGAATTCACACTGGGAAGAAAATATCTGAATCTAATGCGTTTGAGAAAACTTTCAGCCAGAGAGGAAGCTGTATTAGCCAGCAGAGAACTCATACTAGGGGGAAATCTTTTGTGTATGATGAATGTGGCATGAGCAGAAAGGAACAGCTTATTGTGCATCAAAGAATTCATAATGAAGAAAAACCCTTTGCATGTGATAAATGTGGAACAGGCTTCCAAAGCAGAGCAAGCCTTATTACCCATCAGAAAACTCATGCTGAAGAGACATCCATTGCATATAATGGATACAGGAAAGGCTTCAGAAAGAATGGGCATCTTACCACACAGCAGGAAATTCACATTGAAGAGAAACCCTTTGCATGTCGTGAGTGTGGGAAAGCCTTCAGACAGAGTGCATATCTTATTATCCATCAGAGAACTCATACGGGAGAGAAACCCTTTACATGTAATGAATGTGGGAAGACCTTTACCCAAAAGGCAAGTCTTGTTACTCATCACAGGACTCATACTGGAGAGAGACCCTTTGTATGTAATGAATGTGGGAAAACTTTTACACAAAGGGCAAACCTTCTTACCCATCACAGGACTCATACTGGAGAGAGACCCTTTGCATGCAGTGAATGTCAGAAGACCTTTACCCAGAAGTCAAGCCTTATTACTCATTACAGGATTCATACTAGAGAGAAACTCTTTGCTTGTAATGAATGTGGGATTGCCTTTACCCAGAAGGCAAACCTTATTGTTCACAGAAGAATTCATTCCAGAGAAAAACCGTTTGTTCCTAATAAATGTGGGAAAGGCCCTCAAAAGAAAAGACTTATTATCCATCGGGGAACTCATACTGGAGAGAAACCCTTTGAATGTAATGAGTGTGGAATAGGCTTCCGATACAAAGTAAACCTTAATATCCATCAGAGAACTCATACTGGAGAGAAACCCTTTGCATGTCGTGAATGTGGGAAAGGCTTTAGACAGAGTGCACATCTTATGACCCATCAGAGAACTCATACTGGAGAGAAGCCTTTTGCATGTAATGTATGTGGGAAGACCTTTACCCAAAGGTCAAACCTTAATAGCCATCAGAGAACTCATACCCAAGAGAAACTCTTTGCATGTAATGAATGTGGAAAAACGTTTACTCAGAAGGGAAGCCTTGTTTCTCATCAGAGGACTCATACGAGAGAGAAACAGTTTATATGTAATGAATGTGGAACAGGCTTCCTACATAGAGTAAGCTTTATTGTCCATAAGAGAATTCATACTGGAGAGAAACCATATATATGTAATGAATGTGGGAAAGGCTTCAGACAGAGTGGACACCTCATGATCCATCAGAGGACTCACACTGGAGAGAGACCCTTTATGTGTAATGAATGTGGGAAAACCTTTACCCAAAGATCAAACCTTACTAGCCATCAGAGAACTCATACTGGAGAGAAACTCTTTGCATGTAATGAATGTGGGAAAGCATTTACCCAAAAGGGAAGCCTTATTACTCATCAGAGAACTCACAGTGGAGAGAAACAGTTTGTATGTAATGACTGTGGAACAAGTTTCCTTCATAGAGTGACCCTTATTATCCATAAGAGAACTCATACAGGAGAGAAACCATATGCATGTAATGAATGTGGCAAAGGCTTCAGACAGAGTGGACACCTCATTACCCATCAAAGAACTCATACTGGAGAAAAACCCTTTGTATGTAATGAATGTGGGAAAACCTTTACACAGAGGGCAAACCTTACCAGCCATCAGAGGAATCATACTGGAAACAAACTCTTTACATGTAATCAATGTGGCAAAGCTTTTACCCAAAAGGCAAACCTTAGCTCACATCAGAAAACTCATGCTAGAGAGATACCCTTTGTGCATAACGAATGTGAGAGATCTTTTACTCGTAGGACAAACCTTATTAGCTATCATAGAACTTTTACAGAATGAAAGTCCTTTATGTGTAATTAATACAGAAAAGGCTTCAGCTAGAGAAGATATTATATAACAGAGAATTAATCCTGGAGAGAAACTATGTAACAAATGTGGGAATGCTTTCAGTGGAAGGGGATGCCTCCTTGTGTATTAGAGAACTTATACTGGAGTACAGTTAAGTGTAATAAATAGAGTTGCACCAAATCGCTCATTGTCACTGTATTGGGTGGAATACTGAAGGTGTCTGTGCTTCACTGTGGACTGTGTAACATTTTTACAATGGCTTACATAAATGACATCCTCATCAAATTTTCAAGTGACCTAAAACTGGGATAGACAGCTAAGAGTGAATAAGAGAGCTAACTAAAAGATCTTGACATCACTGGGCTGAAAGAATAGTGATAAATGTATACGCTTATAATAGGGTACAAAAAATCGACTTCACAAATGCATGTTTATTAGGCACTTACTATTTGCCAGGCTATAGATATAAAGAAATACAAAGTAGTTGTTGGCATCAGGGAGTTCACATTCAAATAGAATAGACTGCACTTACTAGCTGTGTGACCCTGTGCAAATCACTTAACCCCATTGCCTAGCCAAAAAAACCCCAGAATAGACAGCATGTAAACAGACGTACATAAGAGATACATACAGACCGAATGGAAGGTGATCTCCCATTCTTGGTTGGAGATGAGGAAGGGGATCATTCCAGGTATGGGGCAACTAAAGCAAAACCACTGTTGTAAATGATGGAGTGTTTGTTGTATGGGTGAGCAGTTAGGTAGGCCAGCATGGCTGCAGCAAAAATCGTATGGAGTGGAGCAGAGTGCTCTGTGTAATTAAAACTGTCCATTTTCTGTGATCTTCTCTATCCCTTCTTTGATCATCAACTCTTCCCTCTCCATGGATATGAAAGGTAATTTCTTCCTTGTTCCTCTAATTTGCTGTAACTTCACCGTTTATATTTAAATCTTGTATCCATTTAGAGGTTTTTTTGTTTGTTTCTTATTTTGTTTTGGTATATAGTGAAATGTTGGCCTATACCTAAATTTCTCCCCAATTGCTTTCAGGTTTCTCTGCAGTTTTTGTCAAATATTGAGTCCTTATTTTAGTAGTTGGGGTCTTTGGGTTTATCACAAATACACTCCTTTATCTGTTTACTTCTCTGTGTTGTATATTTAATCTATTTTTTAAAACAAATACCAAGGGGGCAGCTAGGTGGCGCAGTGGATAGAGCACTAGCCCTAGATTCAGGAAGACCTGAGTTCAAATTCGGCCTCAGACACATAACACTTACTAGCTGTGCAACCCTGGGTAAGTCACTTAACCCCCATTGCCCAACCAAAACCAACCAAACAAACAAACAAAAAAACAAATACCAAATAGTTTTAATGATATTGCTTTGTAATAAACACGACTTTTTTACCCTTCTGTGTATCTCTAGCACTTAGCATTCAGTAGGTGCTTAATAAATGTTTATTGACAGATAACAGGTAACAAACATTTTTTAAAATATCTTCTCCCTACCCTCATTGAGCAAATTTAAAAAAAAAATACTGTCCTTAATACATGCCTGCATATGGCAAAATCAATTCCTGTCTTGTCCATGTCTGAAAATGTATGTCTGCATGCATTTTAAGTTCATTGCTTCTCTGTGAGGAGGTGAGTGTTGTTTCATATTAATTTGTGAGTTGTGAGTTGTAAAATCTTTGAGAATTGTTTTTCTCAGGGGCAGCTAGCTGGCACAGTGGATAGAGCACCAACCGTGGATTCAGGAGGCACTGAATTCAAATCCGGCCTCAGACACATAACACTTACTAGCTGTGTGACCCTGGGCAAGTCACTTAACCCCATTGCCTAAAATAACAACAACAAAAAAAAGAATTGTATTTCTCTGTAATGTTATCATTGTAAAATGTTCTCCTAGTTCTGCTGACTTACTTTGCATCAGTTCACAGAGATCTTCATTGTTTACTCTGATATTCCATTAAGTTACTTATACCACGGTTTATTTATCCACTCCCCAATAGGAGGATAATACCTTAATTTCGAATTTTAGGCTACTATAAAAAGACCTGCTGTAAAGATTTTTGTAGATATTGAGCTCTTTCCTCTGTCTTTGGGGTATAGGCCTACTAGTGGTCTAGCTGGGTAAAAGTGTATATACAGTTTGGTAACTTTTGGGACATAATTGTTTTCCAGAATGGCTGGACCAGTTACCACCTTCATCATTAGTGCACCAGTGAATCTATTTTCCAGCAGCCCCTCCAGTGTCATTTTCCACATTTTTCTTTGATAGTCTGATAAATATGAAGTGGAACCGCAGTGTTGCTTTAATTTGTGTTTCTCTTAATTATTAATGATTTAAAGATTTCTTTGAGAAGTGCCCACTCATATCAAGGAGCTGAGTCTGATGTAGGACATTTGCATGAGGCATTAGCAAAAACAAACAAAAAACAAAAAAACTCTCAAAGTAGAAGCCCCTGGCATTCCAAGATGAGAAAAACCAGGGAACGTGGTGCCAAGAACCAGAGAAAGAACTGAGAGAAAGAAGTCATCATCACCACTCACAGAACATCTTTTTTTGGGAAGTAGTTTTAGTCTGGAGTCAGTCTTTGTTGCGCTGTGGAGAAAGAACTATGAGACAGTGTCTCCATAAATCTAAAATACTTGGAAAGAACTTTCATGTGTAATTGTATGTGATACATTCTTCTTAGGAAGCAATAATAGCTAACATTTGTGTAGTGCTTGCTAAGTGCCCAACACTGCTAAGCCCTTTTATAACTGTTATCATTTAATCTTCACAACAACCCTGGGAGGTAGTTGTTATCTTTGTCTCATTTTACAGATGAGAGGAAACTGAAGCGTACAGAATTCAGATGACTTGTCCAGGATCACACAGCTAGTAAGTGCCTGAGGCTGGATTAGAACTGTGCTACCTAGCTGTTCAGTATCACCTGCAGAAAGCCCTTTAGTTACCGTGGAGACCTAATTAAATTTCATTGAGTACATTCTGGAGAAAGTCAGTATGAATAAAATGAATGTGGAAAAGCCTTTGGCAAAAAGTCAAATCTTATAGTTCAAAGTAGAGCTGTGGTTCAAGGAAAGAAAAAATCTTGTCTTCTGCTTATTAGGCACAAGTCTGCCAGAAACCTCAGTGTCCTGGCAGATTAAATCTGCTTGATATTCATGTCTCAGGACCTTCTGCTCCCGTCTGACTGGAGGACAGGGCCATGGGCTTAAAAAAGGAGCTCATTACAGACTTCTCCCCATTTCCACCAGCTACATTCCTTTTGGACCTCTCCATCATGCCCCCATGCCTGGTACCTCCATCCCCTTCTCCCCTTTTGTGTGTTCTCTTCCTCCATTACTTTGTAAGCTACTTGAGAGGATGTGGTTTTTTTTTTTAACTTGTATTTGTATCCCCAACACTTAGCACAGTGCCTGGCACATAATAAGCATTTAATGTTTATTGTCTGATAGAAACAATTTTTATTAATTTGCCATTTTAAATGCAAGCATTTCTAGCATAAAGAAATGTCCGAAGTGATGTAGTCCTCTTTTTCTCTCTTCTTGACATCTCAAGGCAATTTGATGTAACATTTATAGGATAGGGAAAAGGTCACAAAACTACAAAACAGCTCTCATCTAATAAATCTGGTAACTTAATCTTTCAGAAATCTGCTGGGAAACTGTCTTGAGCTCATTCCTCTTTGCCCACCCCCCTGGAGGGCTTCACCTCCGTCCCCTAGCTGTTCCCTCCCTCTGATTAATACCCTAATCTCTCCGGGATTTGGGAAGAGTGGGCAATAGGCCAGTCACTTCAGGGGCTAGGGAAGGCAATGATCTTAACTATAAGAGAATTCAATTTAGTTATTGCCCTTAATCCACCTTCTGAGGAAGGTTTTAGCTTTTGTTCTTGCCCTTTTTACTCAGTCTTCTAAAAGAATTAAGGGGAACTCTATGCCAGGTACTGTGCTAAGTGTTTTCCTCACAACAGTCCTGGGAGGTGCTACTGATGGGGTGCTTGGGTGCTTGTGCTTGGATCCCAGAGACAGAAACACTGTCTCTGGCAGTTTCTCGCCAGCCCAAGGACACTGTGCCTAGCAATTACTCATGAGTGGGCCCTGGCAAGACCCTTATCTTTTTCCCTGGTGCAGTTACAAACAGCACCTGAAGGAATTATTAGTTTGAACTGGTTTTGCACTGGGTCAAAAAGATATTCTTACCCACTGGACTATCTATACTACCACCCTACCTTATTATCTACATCCTGGGCTCCTCATTATCTGTATTCTAGACCTAAGACATATGTATACTCCCTACATCTATCTTGTCAAACCAGACATTGACTGGTGGCGGACTGGACAACTTTCAGTTACCCCTGAACTCTAGTTAACTTAGTGACGTAGCAGGCCTAAAACCACACCTCCATGTGGCCCACCTTGTGGGCTTTTCCTAGTGAACTCTGGGTAAAACAACTGCACAGTAGGTACAAGAAGTTCATGTTCCTTTAAGAACTGACCGCTCCTTAACCACTCCCTAATCCCACCCTGAATCACCTAATCAGCATATTTGGCACATGTTTTATTATATTTTATCCTATATAAACTTTAACTGTACCCCTTTAAGATCGCAGGTCCTTAAGAATCCTTGACCACTGAAAAGCATAACAATAAACTTTTTGCCAACTTGACTTAAAGAATGCTTGAGTCTCTGAATTCATTCCAGAGGACCCTGTCGTGTACTTAAGTCTTTGAGGGGTAACAACCTCTCAGACCTATTATCCCTGTTTTACAGTTGAGGAAACTGAGGCAGACAAAGGTTAAGGGATTTACTGAGGGTTAATTAGCTAGTTAAGTGTGGCCAGATTTAACTGGTTTTCTGACTCCGGGTCCAGCACTCAAGCCACTATATCACCAAGCTTGGACAGAATTGGACAAAACATTATTTCTTAATGTTTTCAGTTGAACTAAAAATGAGGTTTTTACATGCTTCTAAGCATTTCTACAGCACCCCCAGCTGCACTCCTGTAGATCTCTCCATCATTCTCTTCAATACTTCCTGCCCTTCCCTGTTTTCTGCTTCCTTTTGTGTATTGTCTTCTCCTTTTAGATTGTAATCTCCTGGAGGGCAAGAACTGTCATTTTTATCCCTAGTGGTTCGCACAGTGCCTAGCACATAGGAGGCACTTAAATGTTTGTTAATTGGTTGATTGATTGAGATGCACAATCACATTGGAAAACTGTAGACCCTTCACCTTCTGTGGCATGAAGAGATCCTCTCACGGAGAAGTCAGGTAGACGTGCACAGAAGGAATAGCAGCTGCTTTGTGGATCTGGACTCTGCCTTAGGTTTGCTGAATGGGGGACAGAGGAACGGCTGGCAGCCTTTGTCACCTGATGGTCGCTAGTGGAGGCTAGCCGAGATGAGGAGTCTAGACCCAGAGTTGAGTGATATGTACACCCATGAGGACTGAGCAGGTGTGTAGCTGTAGGACATCCAGACCTGGGCCACAGCCCTTGCTTTCTTCCTTTCCTTCCCTGAATAATTGCCAAGGGAAGCCAATATCCTTGATCCTGCTTTCCTAGGAGATCTTGTTTCTCACTTGACAAGTGAGAGGAGGTGAGGGTGGGGAAGAAAGCTATCCCTCCTCCACTATTTGTCTGCAGGCATTATCCACCTGCAGTTGGATGACTTCTTTAAAGGCTTATTTGGGTTTCTATATGAATTGAAGTGCTGTTAAATACTATTGCCTTTTACTATGATTTTTGCCCATGTCTTTACATGTTCTATTCAAAATTTAGAAAAGAGAATTCTTTTGTGGTGGCAAAGAGTTAGAAACTGAGTTGGTTCCCATCAATTGGGGAATAGCTGAGCAAGTTATAGGATATAAGAGTGATGAAATGCTATTGTACTGTAAGAAATGATGAAGGGGATGGTTTCAGAGCGACCTGGTAAGACTTGTGTGAACTGATGCAGAGGGATGTGAGCAGAACTAAGACAGTAATTTATACAATGACATCAATATGGTAAAGACAAACAGCTGCGAAAGACTTAGAAACTCTGATTAACATAGGGACCAACCATGATTCCAGAGGACTACTTATCTGCTGATAGAGGGGGAAATACTGAGTACAGGATGAGAGATTTTCTTTTTTGACATGGACAATGCATAAAATTTGTAATGACTGACTACACATGTTTGTAACGGCGTGGGGGTAAGTGGTGGCAGGAGGGAAAGAAGGGAGATTTTTGCTGATTGAAAAAAAAATTTGATTAATGAAAAATTTTTAAATAGTTTGCTGATTTGAGAAATTTTTTTTTCTTTTATGTCTTTATTGTAACACCAGAATCAACAAATGAAAAGGCATTTACTATATGGTAGGTGCACTGTGCTGGAGATAGGAATACATAAGGGAAGATAGTCCCTGGCCTCAAAGAGCAGACATTCTCAGAGACAACACATACATGTGGCCAGGGAACAGAGTTTTAGTTTTGGCAGTCATAGGAAATAGTACATTGTTCCATAAGACCATCAACTGATATGGCCTTTCCAAAAGCAATGGGAGTATAGATTTTAATACTGTGCTCACGAGAGGTTTTTTTTCCTGATTTAATTTCCAGAAAGAAATTAATGTTATACTGTTACATTAATAACTAATTACTAATTTGTGATCTGTCCTCATTACTTCTGTTAAGGTCCAAATCCTGGAGAATGGTGGAGAGATCAAATCAATCTCTGAAGGGCATGGGTGAGTGAAGAGATTACTCCTAACCTCCAAGGCGGGTGCGTGTTGATTAGCTTAGGCAGGATTCCACGCAGCTGGGAAAACCAATTGCATTTTACAGTATCAACAGAATCCAGTCTGGGTGTCCTTTGCTGGGGGAGGGAAACCCTGTCCTTGGTCCCCTCCACTATGGTTAAGAGCAGCCCAGCCCCTGAAGGAGAAAACCAGCCCGTGTGGATCCACCTGGTACTGGGGACTTTTTCTCAGGGAGCTCATTTATGGCGTGTTCAATTTATTTTTCCAAGATAAGGTTATTTAAGGATTCTATTTCCTCTTCTGTTAATCTGAGCAATTTCTATTTTGTAAACATTCATCCATTTCACTCAGATCGTCAGGTTTATTGGCACATAACTGGGCAAAAATAGCTCCTGACCATGGCTTTGATTTTCTCTTTTTTTCTTTTTTGACACTGGTAATTTTGGTTTTCTTCTTTCTTCCTTTTTTTTTTTAAATAAAATTAATGGTTTATCTATTTTGTTTTGTTTTTATAAAACCAGCTCCTAGTTCCACTTATTAGTTCAACGGTTTTATTACATTTGCTTTTATTAATCTCTCCTTTGATTTTCAGGATTTCCAATTTGGTGTTTAATTGGGGATATTAAATTTGTTCTTTTCCTAGGTTTTGTTTTGTTTTGTTTTGTTTTGAGTTGCATTCCTAATTCACCTATCTGCTCTTTTTTTCTCTGTTTTACTTATTCTTAAACGTTTAGAGGAAGTCCCCCAAAGTTAAGGTCACAAACACGCGAAGTCCCAGGAGGCCGACAAAACCTGCGCCCAGTGCGCAGACGCAGACGCGACGCTCTAGCGTAGGAAAGCGGAACCACAGTGCCTTCTGGGAGATGGAGTCTAGGTGAGCGCGTGCCCGGCAGGAGCCTTCCGCTTCCGGACTCCATTTCCCAGAAGGCGCAGTGCTCCCCGCCTGTTGCGTACTTCCTCTTGCCCTTTCCAGCTTGCCTCTAGCGAATAGCCGTATGGCGCGACGCATTGTGGGATCGTTCTTCCGGTGTTCAGAGTCAGGAGTAGTGGGCCGCCATCTGACCTGGGAAGTCCGACTTCCAAACTTGGACTGTTGGTGCGGATCCGAGGGGCCGAGCCCTGCGGGGGAGGGAGAGAGGGGAGAAGGAGTGCGCAGGCGCGGTGACCCCTTCACCAGTCCGCCCCCGCTGAGGCTTCCTACTCTAATTGATCGTATGGGGGGGGGCGTAAAAGGGCCATTAGACACGCGCGTCCGTGAAAGTGTTGGAGCTGGGGGGGGTCGGGCGCCCCCCCTACTACTCCCACAGGGCCGTCGTTGGTTTTGCAGAGGCCTAAGGATGGGGTCATGCACGTGGGCACAGACACTCTCCACGCGCGTGTACACACCCACCCACTCCATGCTCACGTGCACACATCACACCCACTATGCACGCGCGCTTACTACATACTCTGTACACCCCCGCCCACAGCAGACGTGCACACACCCCACACGCACACTTCGCCTACCCTACACACGCCCCCCACGTGTGGGCACACTTCCCCCGTGCACACACGTTTACATACCCACACCCACACGCGCCGTGCACACACATCCCCCGACATGCACACACATGTACGCGGCATCGGCAGGACACCCTCCACACACCCTCATAAAATACCCCACGTGCACACACACACACACACACACACACACACACACACACGCACCTGCACGCACTCCCCTCACACGCACCAGGCACACACACAGCTTGCTCTTCCACTTCCCCCCCCCCAGGTACCTTCTGAGGTCAGGCCCCTCCTGCTGCCTCCCTTCCCACCCTGGGGAGGGTTTTCAGGGGCCTGGGGCGGGCCGGCTGAAGTGACCTTGCTTTTGAGCCCCCAGGTCCCAGCTCTCCGGGAAGGTGGTAGAGGCTGCCCCTGGGAGAAGGAGCCCCTCGCGCTGAAGGAGCCCCTCGTCTGCAGCTCCAGGGCAGCCCCTGGTGAGAGCGGGCCCGGGACCCCGCCGGCCTGGCCATCTTGGCCGCCCTGGCTGGGCAGAGAGGGGGTGACCATGGAACGCGTGGCCGGAGTGCTCGGAGGGAGAGGTGAGCATCGGCCAGCTGTGGGGAGGGAAGGGAGTGAGCCCCCGGGCCGAGGAGCACCTGGGGACAGAGCGGTGGAGCGCAGGACCCCGGCTCTTGGGGGTGTCCCCGCCCCTCTCCCAGGGTGTCCTGGCCCTCGGTCTGGCCCCGCTCAGCCAGTCAGTGAGTCCTTTGGATTCCGCACCGTCTGCGCCCTGCGTGCGACCAGAGCAGAGACCGAGGGGGCCGAAGGAATGACCGGGGAATGACCGGCGCCCTGGCCTTTGGCAGCTCGGGGGGCGCCGAGGGGGGCTTTCCTCGGGAGCCCCCGGGCCGCTTCTCCTCTACATTCTTCCTTTTGTCCAGGTGCTCTCCTTCCCCCAGACTGGGGTGCAGTGGCGGAGGCCCGGAGGACTTCTGGGGTCGTCCCCACCGGCCTTCGGGTGAGTTCAGCTTCTCTTTCTGTCGTGTCATTTCTGGTATTGGATACAATGTCGTGCCTTTCTCTTCCACGGCGTCGGCTTTACCGAGTGCCCCTCAGGAGCCTCGGCGGCCCCGCAGAAGTCTGCGGATGATACAGTGTAGTCTGTGCATACAAATGGCGGTGTGACCGTCCACGTGTCAGTGTAGCCTGCGTACTTACACATCCTGCAGTAGGTGGACCCGTATATGTCACTGCAGCAAGAATGTGTCACTGTTATAAATGGACAAATGGTAGACTTTATGTGAAGACTTTGATGAGGACTAGTTTCTGTCCTCAGTATTATTAATTATGCAGATCATTTTTCTAGTGCTGAATTGTCCTTACACTGCTGGTATAAATCTAACTTGATTGCAGTGATTGGTTGGTTTTTTTTTTTTGATTGATTGTACCACTTGCTAAGATTTCCTTTAAAACTTTTAGGTTGATATTTGTTAGTCTATGTTTTTCTTTGTTTGCTTTATCCTTTCCTGATTTAGGTCTTCAGATTACATCTAGGGGCAGCTAGGTGGCGCAGTGGGTGGAGCACTGGCCCTGGAGTCGGGAGGATCTGAGTTAAAATCCAGCCTCAGACACGTAACACTTACTAGCTGTGTGACTCTGGGCGAGTCACTCAATTCCAATTGCCAAGCCCCCCCCCCCCCAATTATGTCTGTCTTATAAGAGGAAATTGGTACAGTCCCTTCTAAATTTTTTTGAATAGTTTGTGTAACACAGGTATTAATTGTAGTTTAATCAGTCAGTCAGTAAAGCATGATAAAGCACCTGGCCTGTGCCTGACATTGTGGTCAGCCCTTGGGATACAAAAAGAGGCCAAAGACAGTCCCTACCCTCAAGGAGCTTACGGTCTAATGGGAAAGACAACATGCCGACAGATACAGACAAAGCAAGCTCTATACAGAATAAATAGGAAAGTAAGAACAGAGGAAAAGCATTGGAATGAAGAGGGGTTGGGGCAGGCTTCCTAGAGAAGGTGGACGTTTAATCGGGACTTAAAGGAAGCCAGGGAGGTCAGTAGTGGGATTGAAGGGAGCGTATTTCAGGCCTGGGGGACCAAGAAAATGTCTGAAGCTGAGAGATGGAGGGGCTTGTTTGTGGAGTAGCTGGGAGGCCAGTGTCGCTGGATGGAAGAGGCCATGTTGGTGTAAAAAGACTAGAAAGGTGGGAGGGGGCTGGCTTATGATGGATGCCAGACAGAACATCTTATATTTGCTTCTGGAGGCGATAGGGAGCCACTGAGGTTTATTGAGTGGGGGTGGGGGTGGGGGGGTGGCATAATCAGACCTTCACATTAGGACAGTCACTCTGGGGTCTGAAAGGAGGATGAACTGGAGTGGGGAGGAAACTGAGACAGGCAGACCCCCAGCAGCTACTGCCGTAGTCCAGGTGTGAGGGGATGAGGCCTGCACCAGGGTCAGGGCAGGGTTGGAGGAGAGAAGTGGTTGGATTGGAGAGATGTTGCATAGGTGAGACGGACCAGCCTTGGAAACAGATTGTATCTGGGGGCTGAGAGATAGCGAGGAGACAGAATGACACCCAGGTTGTGAGCCTGAGGACCGGACAGTGATAAGGAAGCCAGGAGGTGTGGGGGAAAGATTAAAAGTGAGATTTGGACATATTTAAAGAGATCCATAAAATTCTATTGTAAATTCATCTTGGACCAGGAGGTTTCCATCCCCACCCTCCTTTGGATTAGTTTCATTAAATTTTGTGAAATTGGATTAAGATTTCCCTTTGGTGTTCCATTAATTTGAGTAGTTTATTCTTTTGCAAGTAATCCTCTATATCTTTTTGAGTGCTCAGGGTTTTTTCCATATAACTGTATATATAGTAGGTATATAGTAATTCTTTTTATTTCTTCTGTTGTGGTTTCACCTTGTTGGTTTTTTAAAATTAATTTGATTTTCTACTCTCTTTTTAATCACATTGGCTAAAGAGTTATCAATTTTGTTATTCTTTTCAAAGGGTTTGACTTTTTAAGTTTTTGTTGATCAGTCTTCGGTTTCTATTTCTATTCCAATTTTCATGATTTCCTCTTTTAGGATTCTTTTAGTTTTGTTCATTTGTTATCTTTCTAGTTTTTAAAATATATATTTAGTTTGTCCTGTCTTTTTTTACTTATTGTGTGAGTGAATGAACAAATGCGAATGCATTTATTAAGCTCTTCCTATGACTAGACAGATGACTAGGATGGACAAATGAAGCCTTGTCTGATGTCTGGGAACACTCAGTAAGTACAGTAGACTCCATGTACTAGTGTGCACACACTCAATCACCAGTCAGCTGGGTCGAGCCCTTTACCTGGGGGCACCGTTTCCATAAGACCCTGGCACGGAAGTCAGGTGCCAGGTATTGTTACAGAGGGAGTGCTGGCTAGGGGAGGGTGCGAGGCTCGGGAGCCGTTCAGCGGCAGGTTGTGAGAGGTCTTGGGTAGATGGCTGGTTTCTCTGTTATTGGTTGTGATTTTTCCTCTGCTTATCGCTTTAGCTGCATCTCAGAAATTTCGGCATTGTTGTGCCCTTGTCATTATTTGTCGCTTAGTTATTCATTGTGTCTGTGATTTATTCTTTGATCCAGTCGTCATTTAGGATTTCATTATTGAGTCTCCACTGAGGTTTGTCTCTTTTGCTTGTGCTCCCTGACTTTATTACTATTTTTATTTCCACATGGTCTCTAAAGCATGTGTTTAGCATTTCTTTTTTATAAACATTTATTTGAAATTGTTCAAAACTCCTGAGTGCAAGCTGAACGAAATTCAAATGCATTTGGAAATTGTTTTTAAAAATTAAATAAAAAATACACCACAACATAGTGCTAATTTGTGGTTTTCTAAGTCAGTATGGGGCCCTTCTGTTTGAGTTGACTCCCACTGCCCTAAGGCGTAGTCTATATTTTGATGAAAGTGCTATCTAGTGCTGAAAAATATGTATATTCTTAGTGGTCTCATTCAGAAGGTGCCGTAGTTAGCTCTTAATTACCTAACAGTTTATTCACCGCTGTATTTCTCTTTTTGTTTCTCTTTATTTTAAATTTGTCCATCTATGTGAGGAACATTAAATTCTCCTGCTTATTTTATACTGCTGTCTTTTTGAAATTTAGCTAATTTTTCCTTTATGAGTTTAGATCCCATGCCAGTTGGCACATAAACACTCAATGATGACGTGGGTTCGTAGGATCATTGATACAGAACTCAAAGGGACCTCCGAGGCCACTGAGTCCACCCCTTTATTTCCTTTGCTGTACAGTGATAACCTCAAGGCCCGGAATAGAGAAGAGACTTAGGATCACAGGACCAGAGGGTTATAGGCATGGAAGGAGAAAGGACCACAGAACCATTGGTTCAAACCCTCTCATTTTACAGATGAGTAAACTGAGGTCCAGGGAGCTGCAGTCACTTGCCCAAGGTCACATAGGTTGTAAGCATCAGAGACAGGATTTGAACCCAGGTCCTCTGACTCCAGAATCCTTCCCTTGTTCTACATCTATGCTTCCTTTAAGCAGAATATGATTTCCATGTTTATCTCTGTTGATGCTGTGGATTTTTATTTTTGCTTTGCCCAGTTGCATAATTGCAACTCCTGTTTTTTTTTTCCTAATTCACATGATAGATACAGTTAATTTTTTTAGCTTGTTTTGATTCTGTTTTTCTTTTTTTAGGTATGTTTTGTGTAAGCCACAAATTGTGGTAGTTTTTTTCTTATTCATTTATTTTATCCATTTATCTTTCATTTTATTGGTTTAATCAATTCACATTTAAAGCTGTGACAGTTAAGTTTATGTCTTTCTCCATTCATGTCTCTAGTATTGCTTAAAAAAAGTTCGAAGTCCTTCCTCCAACTTCTTTTGGGGGAGGGTGGCTTTGTGCCTTTTTCTAAAAAGAATTTCTTTGCTTTGTTCTCATTAATCTTTCTTACTTTCTGTCCAGTCTGAACTTTTCTTCTCTGATTCGTGGACTCTGTCCTTATTTACTTCTTCTTTGATCTTTTTATTTATTGATGCAGTTAGAGCTTCTGAAGTACCAGATTTGAGCTGTCGATTCTGACCAATTTGTATGTTTCAGATCTTGCTCCATCATCTTTTTTTCTGCCTCGTTCTCAGAAATATCAATTCACAAGGGAAGTAATAGAGATAGGAGCCAGGCCCAGTGGTAGGAGTTACTGCATCCCGCATCTTTTGGTATGGCTCTACTGTTTGCTGTCCCTAGGATCATTCTCCTTTCCTTTGACTGAGTCCCTGTTCTCCCATCTTTCTGGGCACTAGCTGCACCAGAAGCTTCTGCTGTTTCTTCAGGAGAGATGTTCAGATAACACAAGACTGTTCTGTATCCCCTAGAAGCTCCAGAAGGTAACAAAATGATGTAGTCTGAAAAGCAGAAGAGCTCAAAGTGCCACAGAGATGCTTCTCTGAAAACCTGAGCCTCGTTATTGACACAGACAAACAGATATTCAGTGCAGGATTGGGGTTTGAGACATCCTGAAAACAGAACAAAACCAAGAAACTGATGTGAGCAGATACTTGGCTTGCAAACACTCCAGACGCTAACAAACACATCAGAGGCCCAAGAATGCCTTCTAATAGTCTTCTTTGAGTATGCTGTTGTCATGTTCAGTCCAGCCCCAATACACTGGAGAGTCTCTCCTGGTTCAGATTTTATTTTTATTTTCAGTTCCAGCTTCTCTCTCTCCCTCCACCCATTGAAGAAGAGAGTCCCTGAAAAGACACCCTCGAGAATTTGGAAGAGTTTGATTCTTGTAGCCCTGACAGAAAAACCGAGGTGGCAGAGAATGCTGGTTGTCCAGAATGTGGTCTATAAATGACCAATGAGGAGAGTGATTGGAAGAAAACAGGCTACTTCACATGTGGGGAATTGGGCAGTGCCTAGCTCGACTCCAATTTCTGCCTGAAACAAATTCTGCTGTTTGACACCACTGTTTTTCTGTTGATGCATTGTTGCAGTGTATCATAGAACATTTATGAACGCTCAGAACTAGGTCAACAAAAGGACAGTAGGGCACATGTGAACAGAGCACAGCCTATTTCTTTTTCTTTTTTTTTTTTTTTGGGTGAGGCAGTTGGGGTTATGTGATTTGCCCAGGGTCACACAGCTAAGTAAATGTCAAGTGTCTGGTCTGAATCCATATTTGAACTCGGGTCCTCCTGACTTTAGGGCCGGTGCTCTATCCACTGCGCCACCTAGCTGCCCCCACAGCCTATTTCCAGTGAAGAATTGTGCACAAGAATATAAAAAACATATGACTAGAAAATGGTGGGGGGAGAGAGGAAAGGTGCCTCCTGTGTGCCCGCATTGTGTTTTACAGGCCTTATCTCATCATGTGAGATTAGTTATAAATGCAGAACAAGGGATGAGATAGACAGTGCCCAGGGTACCTGTGTGCAACCCTTGTATAATGACAGACTTGGAGGGAGGTCCTGGCACTTTGGTTTGATCTGCTATCAAGGTTTTCTGGCTGGATGTAGGCTGAGGAGGCATTGATGGCCAAAGTCATCTGTGGAGAGATGAGCCTTATCACAAAAGTCACGGATCCATTAAAGTGTTAGTAGTCCAAGTATCTCCCTTAGGATGTAATATGCTTTGTAGGCGGTTAATAAACGTTATGTGAAGTGGGGTAAGAGCCGGCTCTTCATTCTAGGACTCCACAGTATAGAGGAGGTGGCCGTCTCTGAGAGAGCAGAGTACTCATGGTGGCTGAAAATGACCTTCCAGCCTGAGAGAGCATTTGTGGGACCCTGCCTCCCTAGTCAGTCTCCCCAGAATATAGAGATCGGTATGGAAGTGGTTGCTGAAGCGTTGCTAAGTAGAAATTAATGATGATTAATGTTGGGAACAGGACTGCTGGTGTTAGTGTTGTGCATCTGATGTTTGTTCAGAGCTTAGGAAAAACACGCATGGTTTTCTTGGGGTTCACTTAAGAGGCTCCATCAAAGTAAAATTCATCAATCAAGAACACGATTTCTGTGCTGCCGGATTAAGTACAAAATGAGGCCCAGAGCAGTAGCTAAGGAGAAAGTCATTGAAGTAGAATCCTCAGAACTCTGAGGGCTCTGGAACTTTTCCTTGATCGCCTACAACTTTGTGTGTCTTGAGGCATGAGTTCAACAACTAAACAGCTAAACAGGAATTTTTTGATTTAGGAATCTGTGACCTTCAAGGACGTGGCCGTGGACTTCACCGGGGAGGAGTGGAGACGCCTGGATCCTGCCCAGAGGGCCCTGTACAGGGACGTGATGTTGGAGAACTATGAGAACTTGGTCTCCCTTGGTAAGCACACCGTTGGTCTCCTGGGGAGTCTTGGCGGTTGGTCTTTGGGTCTTCCTTGTAATTAACTGTGAGTGACCTGAAATGCTGCACTGAGTTTGGGCTGTTGTGCATGAATGTTCAGGACTGCCCCTCCCATGGCAGAGGATCCCTACTCCTTTTTTTTTGGTGAGGCAGTGTGACCTGGGTTAAGGGACTTGCCCAGGTCACACAGCTAGGAAGTATTATGTGTCTGAGGCCAGATTTGAACTCAGGTCCTTCTGATTCCAAGGCAAGAGTAGTATCTATTATGCCACCTAGCTGCCCAAGGATCCCTGCTCCTCATGGCCAGTAGAGATAATGTTTTTGTTCCTTCTTCCTGGGTGAAAAATGTCCCATAGCTTCATTGTACTGGCCCTGAGGCTGCAGCTTCCCTGCTCCCACGAATGTTTGCTAAAATACCAGAGGAGTTCGGAGGCTGTCTCCTCCAGGAGGCCTGCCCCAAGAAATCTTGGGGATTTCTGCGGGTACTGTGGCACTCTGCTTTGTATGGAGTTCCCTTTCCCTAGACTGGAAGCCCCAAGAGGAAAACAATCCTGTCTTAATGAAGTTTCATCTTCCTCTTAGGGTTCTCTATACACAGAAAGTACTCAGTAAAGCATGGTGAATTACAAAAGAAATTCCCCTTCCAGGCCATTGGTCATAGGTCCTGCTTTTCAGGACTTCAGTGGGTCCCTGTCACCTCTTAGATCTTCTGCTTGGCATTCAGAGCCCCTCACAGTCCAGCTCCTACCTTTCCAGACTGATCCACATTTCTCTCCTTTGGGCATTCTGCAGCCATCAGAAATGGCCCTTTTGCTTTTCCTCCTAGAAAAGAGGATTGTACATTAGCCTGTGAATAGCATGTACCGTTTGCTTTTCCTTTTATGTCAATGGTAAATTCAAGATGTTGCTTTCAAAGCTATCCTGTTTTGCTGTATTTTCTTCTGCTTTCTCCTGTTCATTGTAAAAAGACTTCAGTGTCATCCCTTCTTTGACGTCCCCACACACTTGTACAGATTATCAATATATTTCATATCTACTTATATGTATAGGTGTTTTTTCCTTCAGCAGAATGTCAGCTCCCTTTGGGACAGTGATTTTTATGCCTTTTCTTTTTATGTCTAGCACAGGCCTGGCCTACCCTAGGTGCTTGGCTAGCATCATCAGTTGATTGAAATGCCCATATCCCAGTTGAGATACATGGAAAAAAGGTCTTAGCCCCTACGTGTGGATTGGGTCCAGTGAAGTAGGTCTGCAGGTCACACACCCTCAGAATACCAAACACATGCATACACTTCAGGGGTCCTTTGCATCACCCTGTAGGCCTCTTAGCTGCTTTCTTTTCCATAGCTAGAACTGAATTCTTAGATAGCTTTCTAAGCTTCCTTTTCAGCAATTTATCATTTCTGTGCCTATATGTAGGACTTCCTGTTTCCAAACTGGATGTGATCTCCCTGTTGGAGAGAGGGGAAGCCCCTTGGTGGCTCGAGGGAGGAGGCCTCCAAAGCCCTTGCTCAGGTAAGTGAGTAAGTGAAAAGCAGGAGAGTGGGTGTCGTCTCCACATTGAGCAAGGCAGCAGCT
Organism: Phascolarctos cinereus; assembly: GCF_003287225.1. NCBI lineage: Eukaryota > Metazoa > Chordata > Mammalia > Diprotodontia > Phascolarctidae > Phascolarctos > Phascolarctos cinereus. The sequence goes on along the minus strand of NW_027555958.1, from coordinate 9,913,412 downwards.
CCCCAGTAAGGCAGCCATGCCTCTGCCGTGTCGGACTGTGTGTGGCCTCTCCTGAGCACATCAGTTCCCTGAGCTCTTTCTTTCCTCTCTTGTTTCCCTGTCTCAGGGAATGAGGTGTGTGTTTCTTCTTCTGTGTTGTAGAGTAATTTAAAATTTAGTATCTGTCAAGAAAAGAAGTAAGGTGAAAGAATCTTACACTATCTTTGGTTTTGACTTATCTACATTTCCAGTCTGTTTCTTTCTCTTCCCTGGAAGGAGGAGAATTTAGAAGAACGACAACAGAAATCCCATTCAGCCCAATCAGGCCAGACATCCTATAGTCTGAGGTTAAATGCAGTTTTCCGCTCTTGTGGTCTCCCCCGTCTCATGCCCTTTGGTACCAAGCTGGTCAGACAAGCCTCAGAAAATCAGGCTCAAAAAGAGCCGGTTGTGGGAAAAGATCCCAGCTTTTGGAGAGAGAATTGCTCTTGGCCTTTTCCACAACTCTGGAAAGAGGGGCTTTCTCTGTCCCCCCACCCCCACCCCATCAGCAGCGCGGCTTGCTTGGGAGCAGCTTCCCCTGACGCCCATACTGTGTGCAGGGAGGGCTCGCCTGGGGAGTACAGTTGTAGAGCTGGATGGAATGGCTAAGAAGAGCAGGCTCTGTAGGGATGCTTCGCCCCGTGGGAATCGATGTGGATGCTGCAAGAACAGAGGACCCAGAAGGGCCCCTGCAGCGCTGAGTCCCACCTGGTCCCAACTTTGGGGATTCTCTCCTCATGTACTCAGGCATCTGCCCAGTCTTTTTTTTTTTTTAAGGATTTTATTGAGGTTTTTTGGGGTTTTTTTTTTACATCATAATTTCCCCCGATATCCCTCTCTTTTCCCCTCCCAGAGAGCCAATCTCGTGTTACAGTATCTTTATAAAGACCAAAAAAAAAGAGAGAGAAGAGGAAAAAAATCAGTGCAATTTGTTTATACATTAAAAAAATCCAAAAGTATATTCCGCATACAAAGCTTTTGGCCTCCCACATCTGCCAGGGCATGGGTGGGGCATCTTCTCATGTCTCTTCTTTTGAGCCATGCTTGCTTTTTATAGTTTTACAACTTTCACTTTTGATGTGTTTGTGGTTCTTTCTGTGTGCCTTGTTGTTGTTGTGTGTATTGCTTTCTTGTCCTTCCCTTCACTCTGCATCAGTTCATTTTTATCGTATTCATCATTCTTACAGCATAGTAATATTACATTATATTCATGTACTGCAGTTTGCTTAGCCTTTTCCTAATCAATGAGTATTTACTTCCAGTTCTTTACTGTTATAAAATATGCTGCTGTAGATATTTTGGTGTATATGGGGCCTTTCTTATCAATGACCTCCTTGCGGAATAAGCCTAATAATGAAATCTCTGGGTCAGAGAGAATGGGTATTTTATTTAATTTACTCGAATAATTCAGTTGGCTTTCCAAAATGGTTGTACTGATTCACAGGTCTACCAACAATGTGCTAGTATACTTGCCTTTTCACAACCTCTCCAGCATTGACTATTGTTTTGCATGCACCCATTCTTACCACTGATGTATATCTTAATAGAAATGTTCTCATTTATGGGTAAAAAGTTTCATTGCTACTGTTGTTATCAGGCCATCCTTAGTGAATGCCTTTGCTTTAAGTTTATTGTGTCATCTGGCTGATTATCAAACTTAAGCACACTGGTAGGGGTTGATGAGCTATCATATAGTTTTAGGAGTCTAGACACACAAAATACCTTGAACCTGGAATAGTAATGCCTCCAAAGCCCAACTTTTGAGTTCAAGTTGGCAGGGTTGCCAGTAGGGGGTGCTGTGCTTATTTTTGAAGAACACCTGTAAGTCAAATTGCTATTATCTGATTTGTCATGCTTTTCATCATGGCTGCTTTTAAAATCGTCTCTTGTCATATTTTTGCAGAGTGACAAAAATGTGTCTGGTTGAGTTGAATTTGTTGTTTACTGCTTTTGGTATTCAGTGAATGTCTTTTGTCTTTTTTTCAATATTTTGAGAATTTTTAAAAAAAAGTTTTCTGAAATATATTAAAGAGATTTTTTTTTTTAACAATTTGGGGGAAGAACAGCAGTTCTGAAATTTTTCCTAGTTGCCCAGTTTTCCAGGTCCATCAATTTTAGCTGCCTAAATTGCAAGTTGTTTTCCAGCTCCCATTTCTAACCTACTTTTTCCTCTTCCTGTATGGTTTTCCATGTACTTCCCCAAAGAAGATATTTCTGCTTTCCATGATTGTTGTTTTCTTAGGATATTTGTGAGTGTTTCTAGTTCCCTTGGATGTCATTAATTTATTACTTAGTAACCTGGTAGTCTTAGTATCTTCCCTAGTCATTGGCTTTAATTCCTTTAAGTAGTGTTCTACGTAGGTCAAACTGTGTCTTATTCTCTTGATGAAAGAGATGGAAACTAGAACTTACTCTAAAGAAGTTTCCTTTCTCACATGGCCAACAGTGGCCAGTAACTTTTTAAACATTTCTTTCAGATGCCCTTAGTCAGGAGACCAGGTTTGAAACCAAAGATGCAAGTCTGATAAAATGCATTTACGTCAGGGAATCATCCAAGATGAGACATCTAGTGAATATTCCCTGGCACTCCAGGACAACAGAATCAATGGAACCAATGGAATGTTCTATTAATTTAGAGATACAGAGGGGCAACCAGGAGAGACAATCCAGACTAACAACAGCCCCACGGAGAACAACTTTTAATGAAATGACTGGACCACATCATATAACTTTGGGAGGAAATTGTAACCTGGCATCCATCTTTGTTCCATCTTGGAGAAATCCTGTGGAGAAAAGTCTCCATAAATATGAGACACTTGAAAAGCAAGTAAAGGATTTTTCTGACCTACTTATTTGCAGTACGTTTTCCTTAGGGAAGAACCTTTCTAAGTATGACAAATGCAAGAAGCCCTTTAGTTACCACTCAGACCTAATTAAATTTCATAGAACACATACTGGAGAAAAGCTCCATGAGAACAATGAAAAGGGAAAAACCTTTGGTAGAAGATCATGTGTTACTGGGTATCGGAAACTTCGAATTGGAGAGAAACATGAATGTCACAGATATGGGAAAATCTTTAGCCACCAAAGTAGATTGATTAAAATGAAGAAAATTAATATTAGAGAGAAGTCCTTTGAATGTAATGAATGTGGGAAAGTCTTCAATGATAACAAAATACTTGAAAACCATCACAGAATCCATACTGGAGAGAAACCTTTTGAATGTAATGAGTGTGGGAAAGGCTTCAGCCAGAGAGGAAACCTTATTACTCATCAGAGAACTCACACTGGAGAGAAACCATTTGAATGTAAAGAATGTGGGAAAGGCTTTAGCCAGAGGGGAACTCTCATTAGCCATCAGAGAACTCATACTGGAGAGAAACCCTTTGAATGTCATGAATGTGGGAAAGCCTTCAGTGAATGGGGATCTTTTAATAGACATCTTAGAACTCATACTGGTGAGAAACCTTTTGAATGTAATGAATGTGGGAAGGGATTCAGCCAGAGGGGGACTCTCATTAGCCATCAGAGAACTCATACTGGAGAAAAACCCTTTGAATGTCATGAATGTGGAAAAGCCTTCACTTCAAGTAATGGACTCAAAACACATCAGAGAAATCATACAGGTGAAAAGCCCTTTGAATGTCATGAATGTGGAAAAGCTTTCAGTGAACGTAAAGTACTCAGAATCCACCAGAGAACTCATACAGGAGTGAAACCCTTTGAATGTAATGAATGTGGGAAGGCCTTCAGTGACAATAATGTCCTCAAAAGCCATCAGAGAACTCATACTGGAGAAAAACCCTTTGAATGTCAGGAATGTGGCAAAGGTTTCAGTCAGAAAGGAACACTTATTAGCCATCAGAGAACTCATACTGGAGAGAAGCCCTTTGAATGTCAGGAATGTGGCAAAGGCTTCAGCTGGAGAGCAAGCCTTATTGCCCATCAGAGAACTCACACTGGAGAGAAACCCTTTGAATGTAGTGAATGTGGGAAAGGCTTCAGACAGAGGGCAAACCTTACTACACATCAGAGAACTCATACTGGAGAGAAACCTTTTGAATGCAGTCAATGTGGGAAAGCTTTTAGTAAGAGTAATATTCTCAAAACACATCAAAGAACTCATACTGGATTGAAACCATTTGAATGTAATCAATGTGGAAAGGCTTTCAGTGATGGTAATGTTCTCAAAAGCCATCAGAGAACTCACACTGGAGAGAAACCTTTTGAATGTCAAGAATGTGGGAAAGGCTTTAGTTGGAGGGCTAGCCTTATTACCCATATGAGAACTCATACTGGAGAGAAACCCTTTGAATGTCATGAATGTGGGAAAGCCTTCAGTGAATGGGGATCATTTAATAAACATCAGAGGACTCATACTGGAGAGAAACCCTTTGAATGTCATGAATGTGGGAAAGGATTCAGACAGAGAGTAAACCTCATTACCCATCATAGAATTCATACTGGTGAGAAACCTTTTGAATGTAATGAATGTGGAAAAGCCTTTAGTGAGAAGGGACACCTTATTAGACATCAGAGAACTCATACTGGAGAGAAATCTTTTGAGTGTAATGAATGTGGGAAAGCCTTCGTAGAGAGGAGGTCCTTTAATAGACATCAGAGAACTCATACTACAGGGAAATCTTTTGAATATAATGAAAATGGAATAGCCATTAATCAGTGGGGAACCCTTATTAGCCATGAGTCAAATCACACTGGAGAGAACTCTTTGAATATATTTAATGTGGGCAACAATTCAAACAGAGGACAAACCTTATAAACCTAACAGAAAATTTAGTTTAGAGGAGAAAGTGGATATTGGGAAGGCTTCAGGGAGAAAACAGGCTTATTAGAAATCAGAGAATTCATAGGGGAGAGAAACTATTTGAATATTTTATGTATATTTATGCATTTAAACCTCCAGCACCAGTAAAACACCTTATGTAATGACTACAGTAATGTAAAACAACCTTGAAATTTTTAGAAATCTAATCAATGAAATGATAATTTACATTGATTCAGTTGTAAGCAGTTATCACAAGACGAATTGGCAGTGAAGTCACTGATTGTGCATTCAGTATAGGAAATAGATTTTCAGACATAGCCAAGGGCACTTTGTTTTGTTTAACTATGCTTATTACCAGAGAGGGCTTTAGGTTGGAGTAGGGGGAGTTATCAGGGCAGATCGAGAGGCTAGGAATTGTTGTTATTCAGTTGTGTTCAACTCTTTGTGAACCTATTTGGTGTTTTCTTGGCAGAGATACTGGAGTGGTTTGCCATTTCTTTCTCCAGTGAGCACCGAGGCAAACAGGGTTATGTGACTTGCCCAAGATCACCTAGCTAGCAAGTGTCTGAGGCCAGATTTGAACTCAAGAAGATAACTCCAGGCCCAGCACTCTATCCATTGTGCCACCTAGCTGCCTTGTGGCTAGTAGTAATAGTGATGCTTAAAAAACCTTGTCAGTGAAATATTTAAAAATGCAGAAAAGAGAGCAGAAAAAGTTTCAGACAAGCAAGGATTATTTGTTTCTCTTGTGTTAAATTTACTATTTGCTTAAACTGCACATAATAGAAATTCAGTTTGAAATACAGCCTTCTTTTTTGTCCTTTGTATATGTAGTATTGTAATAAATTTAGTAACACTTGAACAAAATAATAAAGGTTCACAATTTTATATGCAATCCTTTTTTTCTGTTGTATATATCTTTATGTTTAAGATAATAATAAAATTGTAATGGAAAAAAAGAAACCATTTAGCCAGATGTCTGCCTCATTTATCACCACAGCATTCATGTTGGAGAGAAATGCTGTAAAGTGTTGTGAATATGGAAAAGGCTTCAGCCCATCCCAGGACTCATACTCAAGAGAAAAGTTAGTGTTCCAGGTGGAGAGATGCAGGCCCTATGTAAGGATGGCTGGGTTGCTAGGCTGGATGAGATGAGAAGCATGTTCTCGTCAGGGGTCACCTAGCTAGTAGACACTCGCCAACTTAAAAAAATGACCACAAACCCCAGCCCTGGGATGACAAGAGTCCTGAATCAGAGTATATTGGCTTCCCTAGGTGCTGTGCTCATGGTTTCTGGAGGAACGGCTCGGACGATGCTGTTCCAAGTGGAGACAAGGAGAAGCAGGGACTGATGGCTGGATGAGATGTGAAGCACCACCATGGCATCCGTGCCATTTGGTGGTAATGGCTGCCAGTAAGGCCTTTGGCAAACCTTCAAGGGTTCATTGGTAGCAGGAGGGATGGTGGTAGTAGTTAGTGATCATCATCCTTGTTCTTGTCATTCTTCCATGGTTTTAATTATCATCTGTATGCAAACGACATCCAGGGATTTCATAGATGGGGTGTGTGTGTGTGTGTGTGTGTGTGTGTGTGTGTGTGTTGATAGATAGGTATCTTAAACTCAACAGTGTTCAAAACCAGCTCCTTATCTTTCCCCCCCAAATCTTCCTCCCTTCCAGACTTCCCCCTTTCAGTCAAAGGCCCCATCATCCTCTCATTTTTCCAGGTTTATACCCTTCTCATGATCCTGGACTCCTCCCTCCGCCTCACCTCACATATCCAGTTAGTTGTAAAATTTGCCCTTTCTACCTTCACAGCACTTTGGAATCCATCTCTGTCTCTCTGCTTTGGCCCTCATCATCTCAAAATTAAATTGTTGAAACAGCCTTTGAATGGGGCTCCCTATCTCAAGGCTCTCGGCCCTCCAGTCTGTTCTACATGCTGCTTGCCAGAGTAATTTTACTGAGCACAGATCTGACCATGGCACTCTGCTCATTCAACTCTAACGCTTTCTTCTGCCCCTACGATAAAATAGCAGCGATTTAGCTTCGGAAGCCCTACCTGACCTGGCTATGATTTCTCTCTACAGTTTCAGTGGACGTTATTCCCCTCTTGTACTCTTATGATTCGGTCAGTTGACCTTTGCTTCGTTCCTCACACAGGACGATCCATCCCTCTCTTTTCCTGCCTCCCCTCCCCCTTTGCCTTTATACTGGTCATCCCACATGCCTGGAATGAATCCTCTCCTTCCTGTTGCCTCAAAGGCCCTTTCTGTAAGAGGAAACTCGGGCTGTTCCTGATTGCCCAGCTGCTGCTCAGTGCCTGAAAGATGGGTGAGGGACTCATGGCAAATTAAAACCACTGAGGGGTCAGCTTGGTAAAGATGACATAGAAGGAAGATTACAGGAGCTGTTGGAAGACAGACATGCTCCTGCTCCGTTGGTGGAACCATGAATTAGTCCAACCATTCTGGAAAAGCTTTTTGGACCAGTTCCCCCACCCAAGTCATTAAGTTGCAACTATCCTTTGACTCAGTGAAAGCACTACTAGGCATATGACTCCCCAAGTCATGAAATATTATTGTGCTGTAAGAAATGATGAGAAGTATAGAATCGGAGAAACCAGATAAAACATGGAGACTGATTCAATGATGACCATGCAGGCCCTGGGCTTCCCACAAGTGCTGACAAATTGGGTCCCCAGAGAACAACTACTACTTCCCTAAAGTTGCTAGGGTAACTTGGTGGGTTTAGGGAGTGATTTCTCAGATGCCTTTGTTCACAGGCCCCACCAATGTGCTCCCCCATCGATTATCAGCTGATACAGTTAACCAGCCAGATGTGTGAGAGCTGCCCCCCAAGTCCTTCATCTATGCTACATACAACATAAATACAAAATAAATAAAAGGTGTTTGGGGTGGGGGGTGTTTCAGCAGCTTGGGCGACCAGCAAAGGTGTAGAGGATGGCACCTGGCAATGAGCTGACTCTTGAGAGGTGCCTGGGGGTCCGTGAGCTGAAGGAAGGACATGTTTTCTCCTGAGCGATGGCCCATGCCAAGGATCAGAGAAAGGAGTTTGAAGGCGGGATCACAGACTGTAAGGACAGAGTAAATTGTGTGATAAGTCTGGAGAGTTAGGAAGGGATGAGCTTGTGGAGTATTCTAATACCAAACAAACATCTCTTTGGCCCTAAAGCCCCAGAGAATCACTGGGGTTTGTTGGAGGGAGGCAGGGACTAATTTTGATACCCCTACTCACTTTAATCAGGTATTTACTCAGGTCATTGTGATTTAATGGTATCAGTAATTGAAAGTGGAGTGGAGTTAAGTTTGATTTAGTTTACGTTGTAGGAATGAGTTATGTAGGCTACAATTAATCCACCATGTATTGATAAATATATGAATTGGATTGGATTTATCAGATAGAGTCATACTGTATTAGTTTAGGCCTATTATATGAATTTATTGGTATTTACACCACCACCACCACCACCACCCACCCCTCCTTACCAAGTGTGCTCTGCTTGAAATAAGGTTCCTAAGCCTCAGTAATACCCCTTCCCACCTATGAATCACTGCTGCCATTCCTAAGTGACTTTTGCTTTAAAACCACAACTTTCTTGGTCCCTTAGGAAACTGTTGGCAAACACTAGTGTTTGGTAGCCTTTGGAAAACCCTCCTCTCAGTGTTCTTGAACCCTAGAACACTGCTGATAAGCGAATGGCCCAGAGCCTTGCTGATGGGTCTTGGGGCTTTTGGAGTGGGTCCCCAACTGCCTCTGATAGAGGAGTTATGATTGATTGATGGGCAGTGCCCTTAACCAATCATAGGAATGCCCCTGCTTCTGAAGATTAGACCATTGTAAGAGTTTCTTTGCTTCTGAAGAGATGTCCCAAGGACTAGGGGACCTCCCAGGGACTCCCCAAGGTCTATAGAACCCCTCAGCCCGTGGGCACTGAGTTCTTTGAGGAAGATCTTGGGCCCAATTGCTTAGGGATCATCGGTCTCCTTAATAAATTGATCAGTCATGCTCAGAGCTCTGCCTCAGTGATGTTGGTTACAGACTGAATTTTGTGGCCCACATATGATCAGATCTTTCTTGCAGGAAAATCAGTTTAGTAGCTGTGTGGAGGATGGACTGGAATGGGAGAGGTCTGAGGCAGGGAAAACAAGTAGTATTCCCAGTGAGAGAGGATGGTAATGGCTTTGTGAGTGGAGAGGAAGAGACATAAGTAAGAGCTGTTGTGGATATAGACACGGCAAGATTCAGCAGCTGACTGGACGTGGAGTGAATGAGCAGGCGAAGGACCCACAGTGAGATCTCTGCAGACGTCCTCAGTCCCCTGTTCACCAATGTCTTTGGTCTCCATGACCTGTAACATCATTTCAGCCATGGGCCACACATGGCCATGTTCATCCCCTTGATCTTACTATCTCCATAATCTACAGCTCTGCAAATATTCTTCCAGGCCATATGGTTTTTTACATTTTGAACTGAAACACCAAAAAAGAACATTTCATACATACAGCAGACATGAGAAGATTCTTTAGAAAGCAGTGAGCTATATATTGTTCTCAAAGAGGGCCCAAATGACGTCAGTACGCTAGAGTCAGGTCACAGTGTGTCCGACTGTGGCTGATCAGACCAATGTGAGCTTGGCAGGCTCTGCCACAGGTCGGGCACAGATTGTCCATGTGAACATTTGGGATGGGTTCTCTAAATCTGTGCAGTTCGTATTTCTTTTGAGCTTTTTCAGTTCTGCTTTGCTCAGGGCATAGCACCTTCTCTGATAGGGGCACGCCATGCTGGGCGGTCCCGTACCAGTGTCTCCCATGTCACATAATCATTTCCAGAATTCTTGAGAGACCTTGAGAGTGTCCTTGTATCGCTTCTTCTGACCACCATGTGAACGCTTGCCCTGTGTGAGTTCTCCTTAAGACAGTCTTTTTGACGAGCGACCATTTTACATTCGAACAGCCCATTGGAGTTCTGCTCTCTGCAGCGGAGTCTGAATGCTTGGCAGTATAGTTTGTGAAAGGACCTTACTGTCTGGTGCCTTCTCCTGCCGGGTGATCCTCAGAATCTTCCTAAGACAATTCCAGTGGAAGCGATTCCATGTCCTGGCCTGGAGCTGGTAGGCTGTGCAGGTTTCACAGGCATACAACAACGAGGTCAGCACAACGGCTCTGTACACCCTCAGTTTGGTAGTCAGTCTAATACCTCTTCTCTCCCATACTTTCCTTTGGAGCCTCCCAAACACTGAGCTAGGTCACACTGGGCTATATACATACATACATGTGCACGCACACACGTGCACACACATACACACATATATATAAAATAACTTCTGCAAGTTATTTTCAAAACTGTCCTGCCTACTTGTGCTTCCTTCTGAGTTCAGTCCAATTCCATAGACGTTCGTTAAGCACCTGCTATGTGTCAGACACCGCGGTAGCTTCTGGGCAGGGCTTGCCCAGAGAAGGCTGGAAGGGGAGGTTACTGGGAGAGAGCCAGGTCAGGCAGCAGAGCTGCAGATGTGGCCTGCGGTAAGCAGCAATGCCCAGGTCTTGGCTCTCTACAGGACAGCTTTGAGGCAGCGGGGCGCCCCCCTGTCCAGCCTCCAGTCAGCCGGGAGAGGAGGCCAAGGGCATTGGGAAGATGTTGAGTGTCTAAGGCGGCATCCGACAGCATGGCGAGGAGGAGGTTTGAGTTGATCTGCTTCTCCTGGGAGCAACATCTTCTTTCGTGGACTTCAGACTGAGCAGAGCAGTCACTGGAGAGTGGAGTAAGCTGGAATTTCCTTCTGTTTTCTTCTCTGCATTTTTTAAAAAGTTAGACAATAGCGCTCTTTTTGGGAGGAGATATTATTGCTAGGGCAGCTGGGTGGTACAGTGGGTAGAGCTCCAGGCCTTGAGTCAGGAAGATTCATCTTGGGGAGTTCAAATTCAGCTTCAGACACTTAGATGTGTGACCCTGGGCGAGTCACTTAAGCCTCCGTTTCCTCATCTGGAAGATGAGCTGGAGAAGGAGATGGCAAACCATGCCAATATCTTTGCCAAGAAAACCCCAAATGGGGCCATGGAGAGTCCGATGGGACTGAAATGACTGAGCGGCAACAGCAACAGGGGAATGTTTGGGACAGCTCAGTGGTCCAATGGATAGAGTACCAGGCGGGAGTCATGAAGACCTGGGTTCAAATCCAGCCTCCGATCCTTAGCTATGTGGGTGACCCTGGGCAAATCATGTAACCCTGTTTGCCTTAGTTTCCTCATCTGTAAGAACAAGCTGGAGAAGAAATGGCCAACCACTCCAGTATCTTTGCCAAGAAAACCCCAAATAGGGCCATGAGAAGTTGGACACGGCTGAAAAACACCCAGACAGCCTTATTGTGACTCTTCCTTCCTGTCCTCACTCCCAATTTAAAACAGAGGGAAAAACACAAATTTGCAATCAGCAAGGACAGTCAGGCAGAATGAATCCACACGGCCACGGCCACAGTCCTCTTGTTCATCTCATGAGGAGGTTGTGACAGGCTTCCCACCATTCATCTCAACGTGGGAGTTTGAGTCTCTGTGCGTTGCTGTCCACGTGTGAATTGTTTTCCTGTTTCTGCTCACTGCACTCCCTGTCCGTGCCACCCAGGATCCTCTAAAATCGCTTCTCTCATCATTCCTCATGGCACGGTGATACTCCATCACGTTCATCTTCAGTTCAGCCACTGCCCAGCTGTCTCAGAGGCACCTCCTTAGATCCTAGCTCTTTTTCTCTGCCCTCTCTACCCCCTTTAATTCCACCATCAGGAGTTTTATTTGTGACTGTTCCCTCCCTGGTATTGTCTTAAGCATGCCCCTCCCCATTCCTATTTATTTCCCTGTTGGTGTTTCTATACCAGACTGGGGTGTGTGAGTGCACAGCCCTCCTTTGTTGGGTCAGATAAATGAGGCTTATCTGATGCCTGCTTCCACCCCTTCTTCCATGTTTCTACACACTTCTCAACCCCACAGTTATGGGAAATGCCGAGTCCTATCCCCTTCTTTCTCCTTTCCACGAAAAGTATTCCTCCTCTAAGGTCGCTTCTCTTGGCCCTCTTCAGGCCCTTAGAACAGATCCAACCCCCCATGCCACCTCCCCTCCCCTTTCTTTTATTTATTTCCCTTTGACAACATGAAGTTTCTGAAGGGATATTTTATTTGTTTCTTTTCCTACTGTGAAAATTATCACATCTTAAACTCCTGGGTGCCCAAGTAAGTTTGCCTTTCTGGGTCTGTTTGGACTCTCGTCTTAGCATTTCAAAGCTCCTGTCTATTCATCAGTGATGCTAGAGAGAACCCTTATTCCATTAAAGAGGCCTTTTCTCTCTCTCTCTCTCTCTCTCTCTCTCTCTCTGTCACACACACACGCACACACACACACACACACACACACACACACACACGTGCCCTCACACACACGGATTATACTCAACTTTGTGGGGCACGTTTTTCTTCATTGTAATCTGAAATACTATATTCCAATCATCTCCACCCATTGTAGTAATAACTGCCAGGTGTATGTGATCCTAGCTCTGACTCCTTGGTACTTGGAGCTGTGCATTTCAGAATGTTTGCAATCTTTCTTCTTTGATATTGAAATTCAGGATTTTGGCTATGACATTTCTGGGGCTTTTCCTTTTGGAGTTCTTTTCGAAAAGGAGGTAATTGTTAGGTTCTTTCTACCTTCATTTTGCCCTCTGGTTCTAGTAGAACTGGGCAGTTTTCATTTATGATTTTTAAAAACAGTGCCCAGGATTTTTGTAAATCATAGTGTTAAGGGTTTTCAATTATTCTTAAAGCATCTTCCTGAGGGAAATGAATATAATGCTGTTGTATTAATAATCAGTTATTAATTTGTGATCTATCCTTTTACCTTTGATTTTTACCAAGACCCCACTCCTGAAAAGGCCAGTCAGTCTCTGTAGGGCATTACTGAGTAATGTAACTCCTAGCCCTCAAACCATCTGCTTGTTAACTAATTTGGGCTGGGCTCTCTGTAAACAGAAGCCACACTGAGCTGGTGGATGCTACCACCCAGAGAGATTCGTGTGTCCTCGGTCCCTTCATTAGGGTTTGGGGCAGTCTGACTCATGAAGAAGAAATAAAACCAGAGAGAACCTGACCAAGTACCCAGAGTTCTAGAGGGGCCTCAAAACTCATGACCAGGCTTCATTCTTCAGCTGGGAGGGGCTGAGGACTCTTAGCCCACCTCTTCATTACATTGCCAGGGTGGCTTTTTTGTCAGGGGAGGTCCCAATAATGTGCCCTCTGGAAGACAGAAGGGCATTCAAGGTGGCTCAGAGACTCCCTTTTCATCTTTGATTATAGAGAGAAATCATTGACCATCAAGTTATTGATTATTGGCTGGCCTAATTAATAAAGTGATTTTTAATACCTGGAAACTTTGTCTCAGAATTTTATTTGCAACATCTCCTTGACCTGTCTTTCAAGTCAACATATATATCGGTATGTATGTATATATGTATATGTACCTATATGTATAGGTACATATACACACATACATAGATACCTTAATTTTCTTCTATTTTTTCAGTCTTTTAACTTTATTCTAATATTTCTTGCTGTTTCATGTAGTCATTGGGTTTGGTCGGTCTGTTCTAGTTTTCAGGGAGTCCATTACTCAGTAGGTTTTTACCACCTTCTCCTCCAAGCTCCTTATTCTCCTTCCAAGATGCTCCCCTAACCCAGCACAGTGCCTGGTACCGAGCACATGCTTAATGAATGCTTATTGAATTGCATTTGTCTCTCTTGCTTCATTTTTTTTTAAGTATCCGGGTGGTCCTTGCGGAAAATCCACTTTTCCTTTTGAGTCTCTGCTTGCATTCATCGCTGTCCCCCCTCTTTCTTTGGGGGGGTCTCTTGCATTGATTTCGTTCATCGCATACTGGAACTCGTCTTCTCCAGGGTTCTGTGCCAGTGACCCCCAGTTCCTTGGTTGTTAAGCACTGTCTCCACCCTTTTCAGGTAGTGAAGACAGTTTTTCCGTCTCCTGCTCTGGGTGGATGCCTGGGGACCCTCCCATCTCCCTCTCTGTCTAACCCTGCTCTTCAAGCAGACTCGCTCTACCCCTCTCTGCTACCTTAGCCCACTCTACTGTGAAAACCTCCTCCCTTCCACAGATGGGAAGCCTGGCCACGCCCAAGGCTCCAGCTCTCTCCATGGGGTCGGAGGGAGATAGCGGTCCCCGGGCTGAGGGCTCGGCCCCTCCCAGAGGCAGAGCGGGCTCCCGGACTCTCCCCAGACTGTGGCCTTGAGTGGGCCGGACGCTGGACCGGTGGTGTTGCCTGCGCTTATACTGGCCAGCGGCCCGCTCTGCAGTGGGGGCCGGCAGTGATGGCCGTGGGGCTTGGTCGGTGGCTTGGGGAACAGGCTCTTCCCAAGACTCTTGGCTTCATCCACGTCTTAAGCAAGATGGTGACCGGGGTGGCGGCGGCTTCTCAGAGCGCTTCCCTACCAGGGACAGCGAAGGGGGGCAGGGGGCGGGATGAGGGCGCGCCCCTCCCCCCCCGTTCTTGGGAGGAGGCGGAAGGGGGAGGCTGGAGGCGCACCCATCCTCCAGACTGAGACGTCTTCTCCCTGGTAGCCTCCTAAAGTGCCTCTCGTTTTCGTCCTGCGTCCATGAGGCGTTATTGATTCTGCTGGCCTTTTCAAGAACAGCTTTTACCTCTGTCAGTTCTAGGTCTTCCGTCCCCAATTTTTTTCTCTCGTTTTCAGACGTTCCTCCGTGCTCACTGAGTTCGCTTCCGTGTTTAAATGGCACATTCACTTCGTTAACCGCAACATTCATACTCGTTTTCCGTTTCGCTGATGTGCCCTCGAAGGGATTTCTCCCGAGGACAGCTCTGGATTCACCCAGAAACGAGGGGCTCGTGTTCCGTCCTGGTCACCCCAATGAGCCTGCCTAGCAGGCTGCCTGTCCGGCCTTCCTCCCAGCGCACCGTCTCCCACGGCACCAGCTTGGCGAGGACAGCGGCTCATGAGTCACACCCTCACCAGTGCGCAGGTGCTAGCCTTCCCGGGGGGGGGGGGGGGGGGAGAGAGAGAGAGAGAGAGAGAGAGAGAGAGAGAGAGAGAGAGAGAGAGGCCGCAAAGCCTTCTGGGGATTGTAGTAGTCCACGTGGCATCGCGCGTGCGCAGTGCAGGCCAGCCAGGGCCCACTCCATCGGGTCTGTCAACACAAATGGCAGTCTGGGTGTCAGTGCTGAGAGTGTCACGTGTTGTGTTGTTCTGTCGGTTCAGCTATATCTGACTCTTCGAGACCCCATTTGGTGCTTTGTCGTTTCCTTCTCAGTTCATTTTGCAGATGAGGAAACTGATACAAACAGGGTCACAGAGCTAGTAAGTGTTGGAGCCGAATTTGAACTCAGGTCTTCTGGACGCTAGGCCCCGGGCGCTCTATTGCGGGAATGGCTTTTCCGGGCTTGAACTTGAAGCCTGTTGGGGGCGGGAGAGACTGAGGGAGTCAGCGCGCCTGCGCCAGGCCACCCGGGCTGCTGCTTGCAGAGGCCTCTGAGGCCGCAGGGGCCAAGCCAGCCTGGGCAGCTAGGGGGGAGCAAGGGAGCGAGAGTGAGTGCGCAGGCGCAAAGCAACAGCTGCCGCATAGCCTGGGGCACGTCCGCAGCAGCCGGCGTTGGTGTCAAGGGTACTGAAGGGCATTTGTGCGAGGGGGCGCAGTGTGTGTCTGAGTGTGGGTCTGGGGTCCATGCGCGTGTAAGTGGGGGAGTGCAGACGTGCGTGTGGGGAGGCACGGGGGGGCAGGGCAGAGGGAAGGAGGGGTGCCACGGCCTGATGCCCCCTCCCGGAGCCCTGGCATGTCATTCATTCTTTCTGCACCCTCGGGCAGCCCGAGTGACAGCCGTGCCTGCTGGGGGGCTGGGGGAGGGGGGGCAAGGTGCCCCGAGGCCAAAAGGTACCGGGTGGGGGCGGGGCCGGGACAGACATCCTGCCTTTGAGCCCCCAGGTCCCGCCCGGCTCTCCAGGAGGCTCCCCCCCTGCTGGGAGAAGAAGAGGGGTGGCCCAGGCAGACCTGAGGACCATGGAGGACGCGGACCGAAGGCTGGAGGTGGGAGGTGAGCACTGGGGAAGATGTGAATGTTGGGGGGGGGACGAGGGGTGAGTGTTAGGGAGACGTGAGCATGGGGGGGACGAGGGGTGTTAGGGAGACGTGAGCATGGGGGGACGAGGGGTGAGTGTTAGGGAGACGTGAGCATGGGGGGGACGAGGGGTGTTAGGGAGACGTGAGCATGGGGGGGACGAGGGGTGAGTGTTAGGCAGACGTGAGCATTGTGGGGACGAGAGGTGAGTGTTAGGGAGACGTGAGAATGGGCCAGACAACGGGAGAAGTGAGCCTGAGGGAGGAGAGGTGAGCACTGGGGGGTGACGAGACATGAGCTTGGGGGGGGCGCGGGGTGAGCGGTGGGGGTACAAGAAGTGAGCATGGGGATGAGAGGTGAGGCTTGGGAGGGGACAGGACGAGGGTCCGTCTGGCGGCAGCGGCGGAGGTGGCGGGCAGCGTCAGCGGCGGGTCCGCCGCGGTCTACCCGTCCCTGTCGCTCTCCTCTCCGCATTCACAGTGGGCTGTTCCCATTGCAACAGCAGGTACTAAGCCCCTACTGTGTGCCTGGCAGCTGTGCGCATTTGCAGCACCCTCCCCCCCACTTCCTTCTGGGAGGCGCACACAAGAGAGGCTGGAGGGGGTGGGACCCCTGCTTGGGAGGCAGCTGCCGCTGCCAGCCAGAGTGACTTGTTTCTCCCTCTCCAGGGGAGCCGCCTCCGGAGGGAGGGAGGAGGAGGCGGCGGCGAAGGAAGGACAAGGAGCCTCTGGTCCCTAAGGAGTTTCAGGTGAAGTCACATGGCCGTCCCGGGCTCAGCCCCCTGCCCAGCCCCACATCTGCTGGCGCCGCAGACTTTTGGCGGCCGCTTGCAGACCCCGAGTTCACGGTCATTAGAGCCACGTCATTCTATGCCGTCCTTAGTCTAAGCCGTTGAACTTGGACCAGGAAGGTCCTTCCCGACTCTTAGGAACTGTAGTCTTCAATTTAACCAGAACATTCGTTTCAAACGTCATCAAACTCTTCCTACTCCAAACGGACTAGGGTTATAGAGGTCAATAAGAGTAAACCACTCCCTGCCCCCCAGGAGCTTAGGGTCCCCCCAGCCCCAGGTAAGAGGGGCGACTCCGTCTGAGTAGGGGTGGAGGTCGGGAGATTGCGGTAGAAGATGGAGCAGAGGTGAGGAGACAGAGTATCAAGACGAGCAGGAGGCTTCCTTACGTGTTTGGCCCCTGGGTCGTTCTGGAGCAGGAAGGAAAAGCAGACAGAGTCCGGAGGCGACCATTTAGGGGGACAGTCCCTCCCCCTCTTTCATTCTATAATTATTAGCAATAAGTAAGGGAGAGAAAAAGAGATTTGAGTAAAGCTCGGTATGAGAGGCAGTTAAACCAGGTCATCCAGAGAACATTTGTGGGTGAAACTGGAATGAACTTCTTATGAGCTCCAGGGAGAAACAGAACCACCGAATAAAACAGAGCAACTCCAAGCACACCAGCTCAGGCAGGAGGGCTATGATAGACTCGGCTCAGTTTTGAGAATTCCCCAGAACATTTTCTAGCTGTTCAGAAAAAAATCATGAGGTGTTATTTGTTCTGCGGACAAAAATCCACCAATAACTAAGGACCCCTGCAACTACTTTCCCCTTGCTACAAAAACTTCTCATGGGAGGGGGGGTGAGGAGAGGTGTTAAGTGACTTCTCCAAGGTCACACAGCTAGTAAGTGTCTGAGGCTGGATTTGAACTGAGATCCTCCTGACTCCAGCTGCCACCTAGGTACCCCTACAAAAACTTTTCCTTGTAATGAGAGCACCTTGGATGAAATGAGAAGGAAATCAGCAGTCTTTGCCAACAGTATTCTGCAGCCTAACACAACTTGACAGACAGTTGAGTGCAAAGTGAAGATAATAGAACCCCCCCCAATAGGCTTTATTGATTGTTGATTATTTTTTTAAAAAGCGTTTGGTTATACCTAGGAAAACCTAGCACCAAAGGGCTTCTCCCAATCCAACATGACTGTTCCATGCTCATTATGCTAAGGCCATGCAAAATTACTTGGCGTCACTGACCACAGAGATAATTTGTTCTATCAAAGTCAGCTTCAACCAGGAAGCCCATGCTTCCTGCTGTCCTGGAGGATGACGGGGCACTCCGCTAGATTTTCTGATGCTCCTGTCTGGACTTGTCATTGTTCCCACCTAGTTCCATCAGATCCACCATATTGGAGAGCGGCCCAAAAGACACCCATAAGCATTCAAGAATTTGGTCTAATTACCGAAGGAAAAACCAAAGCTGTGGTTTCTGCACCTGGTCCAGGAATGGCCAGCGTGTTGGTAATTGTCTAGGGGTGGCCAATTTAGTCATCAGGCTAATATTAGACAATGCCTTGAGTCTATGGCCTCTTAGTGACCAGAGACCATGAGCGAGGGCCCACCAGTCATCATGTAGTTTGGGGGAGTACAAGAGAACCAGGAACAGGATTAGGAAGGTGGGGAAGACCCCATGATTGGTTACATAAAGGAAGGTTGACTAGCCCCCATGTGGGACTACAAACCACCCTTCTCTGTCATCGAGAAATGCTTGATTGATTTCTGGGACCTGTCTGCATCTTGTGGTCTTTGCTAGGGGCTCACAACTACCAGGCTTGCCGTCTCCTTGCTAGAGATAAAAACTCCCCTCATCACACAGAGACAGGCTACTAGGACTACCTCCGACCACTGTCTTTTTGGGGTGGTAACAAGTTAACTTGTTAGGCTTAACCAACATGACCAGAAAGCATCCTAGGGTGAAGGGTAGGGAGTGGTACCAGTAGAAGAGATAACAGATTTTTTAAAAAACTAACTTTACACTAAATCAGAGGGAAAACGAAATTCCTGAGCTCAACTCAAGGACATGGAGAGGGAGCTTTAGGTAGATGCAGACTCAATTATAAAAATCAATACAGTATAAAATCAGTTACATTGTAGAATCCATACAGTAGGAACTAGAGATCATATTCATATTTTATCTTTTCAGTAGTTAATGCTATGATAACATAGAGGGTAGAATTTTATTCTAGGTCTCTACAATGTGAAGGAGTCAGTGCCTTACAACCAATGACTTCCATTAACGACTAGAAATGAAAACGACTCCTAGAATATTATGCCCCTTGTGGGATCCTGCCTCCTGAGATAACACATTGGTCACCGAGGGTTATAATGTCATGAGCCAGCTATTGATATTTGTAGTTTGATTTCTTATGTCAGCACTGTGGATCTGATTGTTTGATGGAGGCCATGCTGCTGTGTGGTTTGGAGCTTTAGGAGGAACGGGGTTCACATGTCCAGAGGATTAGTCAGGCTGAGCTGAGCAGTTGGGGAAGACACCAAATGAGGCACTGAGGAAGCAGTCATTGGGAAGTATCCGGAGAGGTGATTCCTGGCTAAAGCAGGAATGTTTGTGGTTCAGGTATCAGTGACGTTCCAGGACGTGGCCGTGGACTTTAGCCGGGATGAGTGGAAGCGCCTAGATGATGCTCAGAAGGCCCTGTACAGGGATGTGATGTTGGAAAACTACGAGAACCTGGTTTCCCTGGGTAAGTGCAGTTGTCTTCTGTGACTCCGTCTGCCCCGAGGGGAGTCTTGGTAGGCTGTGGATGGCCTGAAAATGTGGCTGAGTATAGGCTGATGTTTAGGAGTATTTGAGACCACACTAATCCATCAGCAAACATTGATTAAGCCCTGTAGTAAACCCTTGGGATACAAAAAGAGGCCAAAGAAGTCCCTGCCTTCTAGGAGCTTACAGTCTAATGGGGAAGACGACATGCCAACAGATACAGACAAAGCAAGCTCTATACAGAATAAATAGGAAAGTAAGAACAGAGGAAGAGCATTGGAATGAAGAGGGGTTGGGGCAGGCTTCCCGGAGAAGGTGGGCGTTTAGTCGGGACTTAAAGGAAGCCAGGGAGGTGAGTAGTGGGAGTGGAGGAGGAGGTCATTTCAGGCCTGGGGACGGCCAGAGACAATGCCCAGAACCCAGAGGTGGAGGGTCTCCTTCTTGGACCAGCCTGGAGGCCAGCGTCACTGAATCAAAGAGTGCGCATAGGGGAGCAGAGAGTAAGGAGACTGGGAAGGTGGAAGGGGGCAGGTGATGAAGGGCTCAGGATGCTAAGTAGAGCATTTTGTCTGGGGTCCTGAAGGTAAGAGAGTGGATTGAGGAGTGGGTTTAAAACACAGGCCTGCGCTTTAAGAAAATCACTCTAGGGCTGAATGGAGGAGGGATGGGCTGGATGGATGGAGACTTGAAGCAGGCAGAGCTCCCCAGAAGCTTTTGCAATAGTCCAGGTGTGAGAAATAGGGACCCACACCAAGGTGGGAGCAATGTCAGAGGAGAGAAGGGAGCATGTTGGAGA
The DNA here is from genome assembly GCF_003287225.1 of Phascolarctos cinereus. NCBI lineage: Eukaryota > Metazoa > Chordata > Mammalia > Diprotodontia > Phascolarctidae > Phascolarctos > Phascolarctos cinereus. Next base: position 9,893,115 of record NW_027555958.1, on the reverse strand, counting down.
GCTGCTGCAGAGGTGAGATCAGCAGGCCATGCCACCATATTGGATGTGGGGGAGGGGGACAGACCACGAGAAGTCCAGCATGACTCCTAGGTTGGGAGCCTGAGGGACTGGGGGAGGGGGTGCCCTCTCTAGTAACAGGGAAGGTAGGGAGAGGGGTTGGGGGAAGGAGAGTGAATTCTGTTTTGCATATACTGAGTTTAATTTTTTTTTTTGGCTTTTTGGTGAAGCAGTTGGGGTTAAGTGACTTGCCCAGGGTCACATAGCTAGGAAGTGTTAAGTGTCTGAGGCTGGACTTGAACTCAGGTCCTCCTGACTCCAAGGCCAGAACTCCATTCACTGTGCCACCTAGCTGTCCCAGGTATACTGAGTTTAAGATGTGTGCTGGACGTCCAGTTTGGGAGGTCTGAAAGGCAGCTGGAGGTGGGAGATTGGTGGTCAGCAGAAAGGTGGATTTGAGTCACCAGCACAGAGATGGGAAGTACAGCCGTGAGGGCTGAGGAGATGTGAAGAGAGGCCCAGATCTGCCTTGGCTTCTTTTCTGGTCCCAGTGGAAAGGTCTTTGCTTTGAACAAATGGTTTGGAGTCTGCAGCAGTGACAGAAAGGGATCCCCGCTGCTCCCATCGTGACTTAGAAAACCACCAAGTCACATTCTCTCTGTTGTATTTTTACTTATTTGGTCAGACATTTCCCAGTTAGGGTTTAATCGGGTTCTGGCCCTCCCTGGAGCCTCAGGTCAAAGATATCTGCTCCATTTCCTCAGGGAGTCAGGAGAATGCTTGCTCCAGGAAACTTTCCTTTCCCCAAAGGCAAGGGGGGTTGCATGTCTTAGTGAAACTTTGGCTCTTCCCAGCACCATTCTCTGCTCACAGTAAATATTGAATAAATGCTTTAATGGATAAGTCCCAGGTCCCAGGTCTGACCATCACATTGCCTTACCCCAGAAGCTCCTATGGCTCCCTGTTGCTTCCAACATAAAGTATAAAATCCTTTTTAGTTTCAAAGCCCTTCACCACGTGGCTGTTGGATTTTCCAGACTTACTGCACATGGCACCCCTGTTAGACATTCCAGTTCTGTCTCCAGACCTTTGCACGATGGACCTTACATGCCACCTTTTCCATGAGGTCTGTCCTCGTCCCCACAGCTACGAGGGCCTTTTCTGTGAGATAACCTGGATTTATCATCTCTATATTTTGTATCTACATAGTTATACATGTGCGTGGGATTTCCCCAGATAGGATGAAGGCCCTTTGTGAGCTGCCATTCCTCCTGTTTGTCTTTGCCCACGCGTGCTGGCCCATACGAGGGGTCCATCGTTTGACTGCTTCAGATACCCACATCTCAGTGGAGACACATGGGAAGGTCTTGCCCTTTTAGCGTGGAACGGGTCTTTCTAAGCCTAAATGAGAACGTTCTCTGGGAAGATAAAACAAGGCATGCTCTAGGGTCTTTGTCTTCCCTTGTTTCTTTCTTTGTGGCATTTCATTTCTGTCAGTATAACTGAATTCTCAGATAGCTTTCTGGCTGTCCTCAGAACTGTCTCCTTTTTCTACCTCCTCTTAGGCCTTCCTGTTTCCAAACTGGACGTGATCTCCCTGTTGGAGAGAAGAGAAGCCCCACGGAGGGCAAAGGAACGTGTTCCCAGAGACCTTCCACCAGGTGAGTGATTGGGGGAAAAGCAGGCAGATGCAAGCAGCCTTTCTTCTTGGCAGTTCTTGGCATGGATGGCTAGTGGCCTGTCGAGGGCCCCACCTATCCTAGGCCAGGGTGCATCTTTCACCTGAGGAAATCGCTTTCCTAATGTCTCTCACCTCATCTCGTGTTTCCCTGACTCGGGGAATGAGTTGTATCTTCCTTCTTTTATGTGTTTTTTTTAAAAGTCATTTAGCATTTAGTAGTCACTAGTTTAAAAAAAAACCTGCTTTGCTACTACAAATTTGCTACATATATAGAAGTATTTTGGTGTCTCTGGGTCCTTTCTTTTGGCCATTGATCTCCTTTGAGTATGATCCTGGCAGTGGAATCCTTCAGTCAAAGCATAGGGACATTTTAGTCATTTTCTTTGGATTTTTCTGATCATTTTCCGGCATAAGTGGGCTAATCCATGGCTCCACCCAGAGTGCCTTAGTGCACCCATGTTTCTAAAACTACAATCTTGTTTACTCCTGTTCTTTGATATTTTTGCCAATTTGCAGAGTGTCTAGTGAAATCAGCCAGGCAACAAATATTTATTAAGGGCTTACTAGGTGCCAGGCATTATGCCCCCACACCAGTGGTACAAAAAAAAGGCAAAATCATGGTCCTTTCTCCTCAAGGAGTTCACATTGTAATGGGAGAAACACACCATACAAACCACTCTTTTACGTACAAGATATATGCAGTGTAGCAGTTGGGTGTAGAAATCTATCCTTCAGGAAGGTAGATGGGAAAGTGACAAGAAAAGTGGGGGGGTTGATAGAAGGGAGGGTAGATTGGAGGAGGTAAAAGTTAGAAGCAAAACACTTAAAAAAATTATGTTAATTTATTTTAGTTTTCAACATTCATTTCCATAAGATTTTGCCTTCCAAATTTTCTCTCCATCTCTCCCTTCCCCCCACCCCAAGATGGCTTGCATTCTGAATGCCCCTTCCCCTAATCTGCCCTCCCTTCTATCACCCCCCCCTTCTCTTATCCCCTTTCCCTTCTATGCAAAACACTTTTGAGGATGGACAGGGTGAAAGGAAAGAGTAGGATAAACAGGAGAAAATAAGATAAAGGGAAATTAATCATAACTGTGAAAAAATTGTTATGGCAGATTCCTCTGATAAAGACCTCATTTCTCAAATATATAGAGAACTGAATCAAATTTATAAAAATAAGAGCCATTCCTTAATTGATAAATAGTCAAAGGATATGAACAGGCAGTTTTCAGACAAAGTAATCAAAGCTATAGTCATATGAATTAATGCTCTGACTCCCTTTGATTAGAGAAATGCAAATTAAAACAACTCTGAGGTACCACCCCACATCTATCAGATTGGCTTATATGACAGAAAATGAAAATAACAAGTATTGGAGGGAACGTGGGAAAATTGAGACACTAATGCGCTATTGATGAAGTTGTATGCTAATTCAGCCATTCTGTAGAACAAATTGGTTCTGTGCCCAAAGAACGATAAAACCACGCATACCTTTTGACCAGCCAATACCACTACTAGGTCTGTATCCCAAAAAGAAAAAAAAAAAGGAAAAGGATCTATTTGTACAAAAATATTTATAGCAGCTCTTTTTGTGGTGGCAAAGAATTAGAAATTGAAGGAATATCCATCAATTGGGGAGTGGCTGAACAAGTTGTGGTATGTGATTGTGATGGAATACTATTGTGCTGTAAGGAATGATGAGCAGGATGCTCTCAGAAGGACCTGGAAAGACTTAGATGAGCTGATACAAAGTGGGATGAGTGGAACCAGGGGAACATTGTATACAGTAACAGCAATATTGTATGATAGTCAAGTGTGAATGACATAGCTATTCTCAGCAATACAATGGTCTAAGACAGGCCTTCTTAAACTTTTTCTACTCTTGACCCCAGTTCTGAACGATTTATGGTGGAAAATGCTCTCCGTGTTCAGAGAAAGAACTGATAGAGTCTAAATGCAAATCAAAGTGCACTTTTTCTTTACTTTATTTTCCTTGGGTTTGGGGTTGTTTTTTTTTTACCTTTGGTCTGTATTTTCTTTTCACAATAAGACTAATGTGAAAATATGTTTTGCCTGACTGAACATGTATAGTCTATATCAAATTGCTTGTCTTTTCAATGAGGGAGAAAGGGAAGGAGAGAGGGAAAGAATTTGGAACTCAGAATTTTAAAACAAATGTTAAAAAATGGTTTTTACATGTACTTGGAAAAAAAATAAAACTTTGATAAAAAAAAGATTTCTACAGTATAAATGGGAGTGATCTCACAGGGGAGATACCAACTGTTTGGGAGGGGGAAGGGGAAAAACAGAGACTTGAAAAAGGTAGGATTTGAGCTGAATCATGAAGGGAGAGTGTTCTAGGTGTGCATGAAGGATGGCCGATGAGAAAGTACTTTTTCCTTTGGCTTCTTGGGCCCAGGAATGTGGAACACTGTATCAAATCAGACTTTTCTAATGTGCTGGTTACTTACTGCACTGCTGGCGTGAGTTGGAAAGTGTGGGTGATATGGAAACAAAAGAGATCAATGAAAACGTGCTTTAAAACATGCATAGACAGAAATGATATTAAAGTGGTTATACAGCAGTCTACAAACTTGCCACTTTCAAGTTATTAATACTGTAGATTAATTTCAAGAGGATAGAGGAAATGTGTCTTGATTACATCCCTGTAGGCTTCTGAACTGTTTTCTTCTGTATGTTTTTTCCTGAAATTGTGGGCGTTTTTCCAATTTTTTTTTAAACACACTTGTAGTTAGTGTGTATGTATTATTCTGGTTCTGCTTTCCACAGTCAGTCAATCAGCAAGCATTTCTTAGGTACCTACTATATTCTAGGTACTTAGCTAGGGCAGGAATTGGGGAACGGAATTAGGGTCAGAAATGGTATTAGAGTTACAAATGAAATTTGAAATAGAATTAGCATTAGAAACCTCAGAATTAGGGTTAGCATTAGGTGGAATATTGCAATCATTCGCTAGTCCTGTGGCTAGATGTCTGACTGCCGCAAGTCCCTCCTCTTCCCCTCTGCCCTGGATTCTTTGATCCTGTGATCCTGGCCTCCTGGCTCTTCCAAGAACAAGATCCTTCTCCATCTCTTGGCTCCAGGCGTTTTCTCTGGCTGGCCCCCAGGTCTGAAATTCTCTTCCTCCTCATCTCTGACTCCTTAATACAGATTCCCTAACTTCCTTCAAGTTCCAGCTGAAATCCTATCTTTCCTAATCCCTCTGAAATTCTAGCACCTGTTTATCCTGTAACTCATTTGTACACCTTTGTTTGCTTGTCATCTCCTGTTAGATTGCGAGCTTGTTGAAGGCAGATGTTGTGTCGTCATTACCTAGCACGGTGCCTCAAACAGAGCAGGTGTTTAATCAGTGCTGATTGACTGACTGAAGTGAGGAGACCCGAAGACCCAGTAGGAGTCTGTTACGTTAGTCTAGGGACAATGGTATTAGCACCTCCATCGAGATAGTAGCCACGTCAGAGAAAAGGAGCTGAATAATAGAGATGAGGTAGAGGTGGAAACAGTTGGATCAGACGAGTAACTGGCTCTGTTAATTGAGGGAGCTTGTGAAATTGGGAGACTGGAAGATTGGTGATGTTTTCTACAGAAGGGGAAGTATGGGAGAGGAGTGTGTTTTAGAGGAAGGAGCGTAGGTTTTTGGACGCGTGGAGTTTGAGATGTCTGGGACATCCAGTTTGAAAGGCCCTCTAGGTGTCTGTTGATGTGGGACTGGGACTTGGGGAGAGACTGGGCCTGGGTAGAGATAGATAGCTCTATCTGGGGGCAGGTGAGGTTACCACCAGAGCACAGAGGGAGAGGAGGCCCTGTGACAGGCCCTTGGGGAACCCCTGTAGCTGGGGAGCAGAAGGAGTCTGATGTGGAAGATGATCCAACAGAGGAGACTGGGGAGCCTTCAGAAAAGTAGTGGTGGTGGTGGTGGTAGTAGTAGTAGTAGTAGTGGTAGTAGTAGTAGTAGTAGTGGTAGTAGTAGTAGTAATAGCAGTCATAGTAATAGAAGTGGGGAGAACTGGGAGATCCTGGTGCCCCGTAAACCCAGGGAGGACAAAGAGCAACCAGCAGCATCAGGTGCAACGATAGACTGAGAAGGACAAGGGTTGAGACAAAAACCATTAGATTTCACCATCTTGGAATTTGGGGCAACTTTGAAGAGAAAAGGTTCAATGAAGTGATGACAGTAGAGGCTGGATTGCAAAGGGCTAAACAGTCAGTGAGAGGAGAGGAAATCCAGGCAGTGGAAGTAGACAACCATTTCTAGAAGTTTTGCTTGGAGAAGGAATCAAGTTTTTGGATTCAAAGGGTTTTGGGGGAAGGTGTGGTAGTGGTTGTGTTTTTTGGCCTAGGAGACTTGACATTATTGCAGGGTAAGTAGGGGGGAACTAGTAGATTAGGGAGAGTTTCAAGATTTGAGAAGAAACCCTCGAGGTCACAGTCTGTTGGAGAAGGCAGATAGATGAAATGAAATCAAGTCCCCATGGAGAGGGATTGGCCTTGGTCAGGAAGAGGATCACCTTATTTTAAAAGAATAAGGGGAAGGAAGAGGAAAAGGAATGATGTTTCAAGGAGTTTTGAGATAAAAAAGTGGGGAAAGAGGGAGTTCAAGTCAAGTGACCTTAATTTTCTGAGTAAAGGAAGAGGTAAGACCCTTGGCGAGTAGACTGGGGTGGGGTGGCGTGGCAGTGAGGAGAGAAGGCATGAGAGGAGGTTGGGAATTAAGGTTAAATAAAAGGATTGCTTTACTGCAGTGGGGACCCAGTTGAAGTTAGATAATGGGACTTTTTTCACATTTGTGTGTGTGTGTGTGTGTGTGTGTTTTAATTTGACAAATGCCAGACAAAATGGACATCTCTATATACACAGAAGAGAAAAAGGCCTGCACACAAAAGTGTGAATCTACATGATGTGTATGGCTTGTTCTTCCCTTTGAAAATAAAACACATTCACCATGTATGTAACCTTTAAAGCTGTACTGCTTGTCTGGGATTCCTTTTTGCCTTCTTTTTGTCTTCTTTTGTGCATTTAAAAAGTTCTTTAGTGACTCTTTTTTCTTTCTCTCCCCCACAAAACCTCTCCCTAACCTTCCTTCTCTTTCCACAGCACCCCCACAATTGAAAAAAAAAAGAAAAATGAAATAAGCAAATTCTTTTACCAAATCTGCATAGTCAAGCAAAACAAATTCCCACCATAGCCATGTCAGAAAAAATGCATCTCATTATGCTTCTTGAATTAGTCCCCTTTGGATCTGGAGGAGGGTATCCGACGTCATCATCAGACTCTTGGTTGGTGATCAATCAGAGCTCCAAAGGCTTGTTTGTTTTTACAAGATCATTGTTCCATAATTGTTCTGGTTCTGTTTCTCCCTGTGTCAGTTCCATAAGTCTTCTCAGTTTTCTCTGAAATCATCCTTTTCATCATTTCTTCCTGTGGAGTAAAAATATTCATTACGTTTGTACAGCTTAATTTGTTCAGCCATTCTCCAATTGATGAACAGCCACTAATTTCCTTCTCTGCTACTACAAAAAGAGCTGCTAAAAATATTTTAGTACATATGGGTCCTCTCTGATAGCTTTGGGGTAGAGACTAGTGGTATCTCTAGATCAGAAGGTATGCACAGTGCCTTTTGGGGTATAGTTTCAAATTGCTTTCCAGAATGGCTGGACTGTTTCACAGCTCTGGCAGCAGTGCCTTATGTACCAATTTTTAGCAGTCCCTCTGTCAATTGTCATTTTCCTTTTTGTCACCTTTGCCAATCTGATAGGAGTTGAGGGGGGACCTCAGCACATTTTTTTAAATTTGTTTTCATTTTTTACTTTTTTAACATGTGTTTTTAAAACTCTTGGTTACGAATTTTCTCCCTTCCTCCCTCCCCACCCACCCTCATTGAAAAGGCAAGCATCTCGATAAAGGTTATAGATGTGTAGTCATGCAAAACACTTCCATAGTAGTCCTGTTGTGAAAAACTAAGTATATTTCCCTTCATCCTATCCTACCCTCCATTTATTCTATTCTCCCTCTTGACCCTGTCCCTCTTCAGAAGTGTTTGCTTCTGATTATCCCCTCCCCCAATCTGCCCTCCCCTCTATCAACCCCTTGTTCTCCTCAGCAGATTTTTAATGTACAAAGTTAGCATGCTTGTATCACTTACAAAATTCTCATGTTGTTTCATATTCTTATTTATAATTTCTTTTGGCAGAGTTGTAATTTAGTTTATGCAGTTTTATTTAGTCATTTTCTAACTGTTGGACACATGGCTTACTTCCAAGTTTTCCAATTATAAATACTGCTGTTATGAATGGTTTTGTAGAAAGAAGTCTTTTCTCCATCATTCTTAGGATGTACTACTGTTAAACCAGTGACGTCAAACTGAGATAGAAAAGGATCTCTGTGACTGCATATTGACAAGTTAACATATGCTACATCATATTATATTTTTATTTATGTTATTAAACATTTACCAATTATGGCATGTGGGAGCCTACAAGTTTGACACCTTTACCCTGAATAGTGGTATCAGTAGGGGGCAGCTAGGTGGCACAGTGGATAGAACACCAGCCCTGAAGTCAGGAGGACCTGAGTTCAAATCCGGCCTCAGACCAAACACTTGACACTTACTAGCTGTGTGACCCTGGGCAAGTCACTTAACCCCAATTGCCTAAACAAATAAAAATTAAAAGAAAAAAATCAAAAAAAAATAGTGCTATCAGTAATCCAGAGGGATGAACAGGTTAACTGCACTTGTTCTGGATTGCTATATTTTATTCAAAAAATGTTGCACTATTTCATAGCTCTTATATTTGTTTCATGCTGTGTCTATTTCTTCACATCTCTAGCATTAAATTTTACAAATCTTTAATGGATTTTATGTTACATTTTAGAGTTGTTTTCATTTGAGTTTTTTATGATTTATTTGATAATTTGAACAGTTTTTCTTGTGGTGTTGGCCAATTTGTATACCTCTTTAAAATTTTTTTTCCTTATCTTTTGTTTTTACATCATCTTCATTTCTTTTTTTTTTTTTGCTCTTTTTTGGTGAGGCAATCAGGGTTAAGTGACTTGCACAGGGTCACACAGCTAGTAAGTGTTACGTATCTGAGGCTGGATTTTGAATTCAGGTCCTCCTGACTCCAAGGCCAGAGCTCTATTCACTGTGCCACCTAGCTGCCCTTACATCATCTTCATTTCCAAATATATTTGCTACCTCTCCCTTCTCTAATGAACCATTCCTTATAATAATGAATGAAAAAGAGGTCTAAAAATAAATGTCCAGAAAACTATCCAAAACGTTAGTTGATCCTGCCAATACTGTGCATGTGCTGTTATTCACCCAGAGTCTCCCACCACTACAAAAAGAAGAAGGTTAATTTTCTCATTTCTTCAGGGTCAGGCTTGGTCATTATCATTATGTGTGTGTTTGTGTGTATATATACTTGTATGTACACACACATACATTATATATATGTATAAATGCACAATGTAGTATATATGTATTTGTGTATATATACAGAAACACAAAACACATATACCCACAAAATATGTGTATATAATTTTTGTTTTATATACATACATATGTGTATATATGTATGTGTGTGTGTGTATACATAGATATTATGTGTGTGTGTGTGTGTGTGTGTATATATATATATATGTATGTATGTATTTTTATATACACATCTACATACACCCCCACCTGTACCCCCCAAATTATACATTTTTTGTTCTTACTATTTATATTGTAGATTTTTTTTTAATCCCTGGTTCTGCTTATTTCAGTCTGCATCAGGTCATATGAATCTTTCAGTACTTCTCTGAATTTATTTGGTTGACTAATTTTTGTAGTAGAGTAATTGTGTGATTATTTGCTTGGCTATTTACCAGTCACTGGGGATCTGTTTTGTTTCCAGTTCTTTGTTATAACAGATGGTACTATTTAAATACTTTGGTGTATATGTTCAATACACCAAAGTATGTTATACCTTTTCTTCTTCTTAAGTATATGTTTAGCAAGGGGATTTCTGGATCAAATGATACGGCTATTTTACTCACTTTTTCAGTATAACTCCAAATTGCTTTCCAGAATTAGACCAATTCACAGCTCCATCAGCAGTACCTGACTTTCCTTAGGCACCTGGGAAAGTGACACAAATGTGTATAGATCTAGACTAAGATCTTTCTTTTTTTTTCCTTTCTTTTTTTTTGTTTTGTTTTTGCTTTTTGGTGAGGCAATCAGGGTTAATTGACTTGCCCAGGGTCATACAGCTAGTACGTTTCAGGTGTCTGAGGCTGGATTTGAACTCAGGTCCTCCTGATTCCAAGGCTGGAGCTCATCCGCTGCACCACCTAACTACCCTGATATTGGACTGGACTCATTGTACAGATGAGGAAACTGAGGCAAACAGGGTTAAGTGACTTGCCCAGGGTCACACAGCTAGTATCTGAGGCAGGATTTGAACTCAGAAAGGTGAGCCTTTCTGATTCCAAGTGCAAAGTTCTATCCACTGCACCACCTAGCTGCCCTAGACTAAGATCTTTCACTGCTACCCCATGGAGGTCAAAAATGAAAAAAAGAAAAAAGAAAAGGAAAAAAGGCCCCATATGAATTCATCCTTTCAAAATTTTTTTTCTTAAGTTATTTTTTCTTAAGATTCTGAACTTTTTGTTCCCTCAAACGAATACAAATGAACTTAGTTATTATTTTGTTTAATTCGATAGAGCATTCCCTTGGTAGTTTGATTTGTAGCATATTAAGTCTATAAATTAATTTAGGCAGTGTCAATATTTTTGTTATATTGGCTGGGCCTAAATACAGATTCTTGATTTTACTGAAGTTTTGGAACTGTATATATTTAAGCCTTAAGTGTGCACCTTTGTAGATTGAATCTCGTATATTTTATGCCTTATGTATTTATTTTCATTGGAATTTCCCTTTTTAGTATTTGTTCATAGTTTTGTTATTGTTGTATTGAAATGTTATTGATTTTTGTGGATTCATTTTATATCCTACTTTATTGGAGTTTATTATTCCAGTTTCTTTGCTGATTCTCTGGGGTTTTCTAAATAGACCATTATATTATCAGCACAGGGAGACTTTATTTAGTCTCTTCTTTATTGATGTTTGTCTTCAATTTCCTTCTCTTGTATTATTTGTCAGTAGATTTCTAGAACAATGTCACGTAATGGTGGGGAGCTTGCCTTAGCCTGGTAGACTTCAGCTGAAGTCCTACCTTTAACAAGTAGAAGTTGGGTGATCTAGGTCAAGGTGTTGATCTGAGAATACATTAAAGAAATCCTGGGTCCTATTTTTTTTAAAGTCTTTTTCAGGCTAACGATCCCCAGTTCTTTCAACTATGCCTTCTATGGAATTCCATGCTAGGACTGGTCAGCATGTTGGTTGGCCTCCTTTGTTCTCTGGCTTATCAGTACACTTAATATTACGTGGCCCCAGAACTAAACACAGTACTACAACTATGTTTTGGCCTGGGCAGATATTTTTCAGATGAATTGTCTCATCATGCTTCTTTTTTTTTTTCACCTTCTGGCGGTGGATTTCTGAACCCAAATGTAAATTTTTGCATTTATCTATTATATTTCCAATTATTAGTTTCAGCCCACTGGTTTGGCCTTTTGAGATCTTTTTGAGTCCTAGTTGATTCCTATATTGTTAGCTTTCCTTCCCAGTTTTGTGTCATTTGTAAATTTGATTATTTTGCCATAGATGGGTGTGTGTGTGTGTGTGTGTGTGTGAGAGAGAGAGAGAGAGAGAGAGAGAGAGAGAGAGAGAGAGAGAGAGAGGAGAGAGAGATATGCTCTGGAATATAAGTTATAAGCTGCTAGCTAGGACTCTGTTTCAATCCTGTTTTGATTCTATGTCCCCTTCTGAATTTCCTTCTCGCTATAGTATATTTTAAAAATATTTTGTTGCTACTTTTTAAAATGTTCATGTCTATTAATATACTATAATTTATTCAGCTGTTCTGTAACACAGTAACTCTAGTGGCACCCCATTATTTCAAGGATCAAGTATGAACTCATCTATTTGGAATTTAAAGTCTTTCATAACCTAGTTCCAACCTACCTTGCCCCCTTTATTACACATATTTCCCTTCAAAATACTATGATCCAGTTAAGCTGGCTTTCTTGCTGTTTCCTGTACACTTCATCTCAGACACTCTCATGTCTTGTCTGTCTTTGTACTGACTGGGTTCCATGATTATTTGGAATTGGAGGAAGAATCCTTACTTTCATCTCTTAGAATCCTTACTTTCCTTCAAGGAAGCTTTTACATGAATTCTTTTTTGTTTCCTTCCCCCTAGCTGGTGGTACCTTCTCCCCACAGATGTGCTTAGAAACAGCCTACTGGGGTGGGGGGAATGTGTGGACAAATATACTTTAAAGCTTAATCTGCATTTGCTGATTTACAAGGTAAATAAATGTTCATACTGAAAATTTAATAATTGTCTCTCTTGAGCCAGTTTGACTTTGCTCCAGCACACGGTCCTTCCCCTGTCCTTCAGATCCTTTGTATCTCTTTTGTATTTGCAGCAGCGTGACCTTCATTTCTCCAGTTTTAATTTCCTCTAATGCTATATAGTAATCCTTGGGAGTTTGATTCATATAACCCTGAATTTGTAAGTTCTTGTAGGTGATGGTGTCATTTTTATTATGTTGGCCATTATATTTAATGGTCAGCTACTTTATTTAATATTTTTATTACATTGTCCAGCCATGAACACTTAATATCACTCCAATTATTTAAGACTTTATGTCTAAAAAGAATAGTTTGGACCTTGCCTGTCTTTGACTTCAGTTTCCCCTAAACAGGGTTTATTTTACCTGTTCCAAATTGAGCATTGTTCTCCTTGATGGAAGCAAAATAAACCAGAACTTGCTGTCATAAATGTTCCTTTTTGTCAGTATGACCAAAAGTGGCTAGTTACATGTTTTTATTTCTTTCAGATTCCATTAGTCAGGATTCCAGGTTTGGAACCAGGGTACCAGATCGGATGCAGGACATTTGCATGGAGACATCATCCAAGACAAAACAACCAAAGGTCCTTCCTTTGCATTCCAAGATGACAGATGTTAATTTAGAGAAACAGAAGGTCAACCCAGAAAGACAATCCAGACAAATAACAGTCACTCCTAGAAAAATTGATAGTAAAGGCAGGGTACCTGGCAGAGGTTGTAGCCTGGGGTCTGTCTCTGTTCCACTGTGGAGAAGGAAAAGTCTTAGGAAATATGAGACACTTGGAACAAGCATTGGGGATAAAAAGAAGAATGTTTTTAATTATGACAAATTTAGGAAGCCTTTCATTTATCACTCAGACCTAATTAAATTTCATAGACTACATGGTAGAGAAAAACTTTATGAATACAATGAATGTAGAAAAGCCTTTGGGAGACAATCTAATCTTGTTAGAAAACTGGGCATTCTTACAAGGCAGAAATATTACAAACGTAACAAATATTGGAAAGTCTTTAACCGGAGAGGAGAACTGGTTTATCAGAGAATTCCTCCTGGAGTAAAATTCTTTGAATGTAATGTGTGTGGGGAAGCCTTTAAGGAAGAAGAAATGCTCAAAAAACATCAAAGTATTCATATTGGAAAAAATCATTTTGAATGTAATAAATGTAGGAAAAGCTTCAGCCGAAAAGAAAATCTAATTACCCATAAGAAAACCCATACTGAAGTGAAATCCTTTGAATGTAGTGAGTGTGGGAAAAGTTTTGGACGGAAGGTACACCTTGTTAGACATTATAAAATTCATACCCGAGTGCAATTATTTGAATGTAAAGAATGTGGGAAAGTCTTTGGTGAAAAGGGACACTTTAGTATCCACCAAAGAACTCATACTGGAGAGAAACCTTTCACATGTAGTGAATGTGGGAGAGCCTTCAGTGAGTGTAAAGCTCTCAAAAGCCATCAGAAAATTCATAGTGAAGAGAAACCCTTTGAGTGTGATGTATGTAAGAAAGCCTTCAGTCAGAAGGGACACCTTATTTCTCATCAGAGAACCCATACTACAGCGAGACCTTTTGAATGTAATGTATGTAGGAAATCCTTTAGTCAGAAGGGACACCTGGTTTCTCATCAGAAAACTCATAAATGTAACGAATGTGGGAAAATCTTCAGTGATAGTAATATACTCAAAGACCATCAGAGAACTCATACTGGAGAGAAACTCTATGCATGTGATAAATGTGGGAAAGGCTTCATACAGAAGTCATACCTTGTTAAACATCAGAGAACTCACAATGGAGAGAAACGCTTTGAATGTAATGAGTGTGGGAAAGCCTTTCGTACAGGTGTACACCTCAGTACACACCAGAAAACTCATACAGGTGAGAAACCATTTAAGTGTAGTGAATGTGGGAAAGGCTTCAGCCAGAGGGAAAATCTGATTAAACATCAGACAACTCATACTGGGGAGAAACCCTTTGAATGTGAGGTTTGTAAGAAAGCCTTTAGGCAGAGAGCACACCTGGTATCTCATCAGAGAACTCACACTGGAGAGAAACCCTTTGAATGTAATGAGTGTGGAAAAGCCTTTGGTGAGAAGCGAACCCTTAGTAGACATCAGAAGACTCATGCTGGCTTGAAACCTTTTACATGTAATGAATGTAAGAAAACCTTCAGCCGAAGGACAGGCCTTATTATCCATCAGAAAATTCATACTGGAGAGACAATTTTTGAATGTGATGTATGTAGGAAATCCTTCAGTGAGAGGAAAAATCTACTTTCTCATCAGAAAGCTCATACTAGAGAAAAACCTTTTGAGTGCAATGAATGTGGGCAAACCTTCAGTAAGAATGAGATGCTTGAAATTCACCAGAAAATTCATGCTGGGAAGAAACCCTTTACATGTGATGAATGTGGGAAAGGTTTCGTGAGGAACTCATACCTTATTAGACATCAGAAAACTCACACTGGAGACAAACCCTTCAAGTGTAATGAATGTGGGAAAAGCTTTGTCCAGAAGGTACATTTCCTTTATCATCAGAGAATTCATACTAAAACAAAAAATTTTGAATGTAGTGAGTGTAAAAAAGCCTTTGGTGACAAGGTACTCCTTAGTAGACACGAGAAAACTCATTCTGGAGTGAAACCTTTTAAATGTAATGAATGTAAGAGAGCCTTCAGCCAAAGGACAAGCCTTATTATCCATCAGAGATCTCATACTGGAGAGAAACCCTTTCCATGCAATGAATGTGGAAAATTTTTCACCCAAAAGACAGTTCTTATTACTCATCAGAAAATTCATACTGGAGAGAAACCTTTTACATGCAATGAATGTGGGAAAAGTTTCATCCAAAAGGTAGTCCTTATTAACCATCAGAGAACTCATACTGTGGAAAAACCTTTGACTTGTAGTGAAAAAGTAGAAACCTCCAGTAATAGTAATATATCTCAAAACCAACAGAAAATTCATTCTGGAGAGAAGCGATTTTGTTGTGGTGAATGTGGTAAAGGCTTCTGCTGGAGAGCAAACCTTATTAGACACCGGAAAATTCACACTGGAGAGAAACCCTTTGAATGTAATGAATGTGGGAAAGCCTTCATTGAAAAGAATTACCTTGTTGCCCATCAGAGAATTCATACTGGAGAGAAACCCTATGAATGTAATGAATGTGGGAAAGCCTTCAGCCGAAGAACAAACCTTATTACCCATCAAAGAATTCATACTAAAGAGAAACCTTTCCCATGTAATGAATGTGGAAAAGCCTTCAGTAGGGGTAAAGCCCTCAAAAAGCATCAGAGAATTCATACTGGAGAGAAATACTTTGAATGTAATGTATGCAAGAAGGGCTTCAATCATAGGGGACACCTTGTTTCTCATCAGAGAACTCATAAGAGAGTGAAACCTTTCTCATGTGATCAATGTGGGAAAATCTTCAGTCGAAGGACAGTCCTTGTTAGACATCAAAAAACTCATTCTGGAGAGAAACCATTCTCATGTAGTGAATGTGGGAAAGCCTTCGGTGAAAGTGAAACTCTCAAAAGGCATTGGAGAGTTCATACTGGAGAGAAACCCTTTGAATGTAATGTATGTAAGAAAGCCTTTAGTCAGAAGGGACATCTGCTTTCCCATCAGAGAACTCATACTGCAGTGAAACCCTTTGAATGTAACGAACATGAGAAAACCTCCAGTGAGAAGGATCATCTTATTACCCATCAGGGAACCCATATTGGGGGGAAAGTTTTCACATGTCTTGAATGTGGGAAAGCCTTCAGTGAGAGTGAGGACCTCAAAAAGCATCAGATAACTCATAGTGGAGAGAAACCCTTTGAATGTAATGTATGTAAGAAAGCCTTTAGTCAGAAGGAACACCTGATTTCTCATCAGAAAACTCATACTGCAGTGAAACTCATTGAATGTAATGAACATCAGAAAACTTCCAGTGAGAAGGATCATCTTATTACCCATCAGGGAACCCATATTGGGGGGAAAGTTTTCACATGTCTTGAATGTGGGAAAGCCTTCAGTGAGAATGAGGCCCTCAAAAAGCATCAGAAAATTCATACTGGAGAGAAACCCTTTGAATGTAATGTATGTAAGAAAGCCTTTAGTCAGAAGGAACACCTGATTTCTCATCAGAAAACTCATACTGCAGTGAAACTCATTGAATGTAATGAACATCAGAAAACTTCCAGTGAGAAGGATCATCTTATTACCCATCAGGGAACCCATACTGGGGGGAAAGTTTTCACATGTCTTGAATGTGGGAAAGCCTTCAGTGAGAATGAAGCCCTCAAAAAGCATCAGAAAATTCATACTGGAGAGAAACCCCTTGAATGTAATGTATGTAAGAAAGCCTTTAGTCAGAAGGAACACCTGATTTCTCATCAGAAAACTCATACTGCAGTGAAACTCATTGAATGTAATGAACATCAGAAAACTTCCAGTGAGAAGGATCATCTTATTACCCATCAGGGAACTCATACTGGGGGGAAAGTTTTCACATGTCTTGAATGTGGGAAAGCCTTCAGTGAGAATGAGGCCCTCAGAAAGCATCAGAAAATTCATACTGGAGAGAAACCCCTTGAATGTAATGTATGTAAGAAAGCCTTTAGTCAGAAGGAACACCTGATTTCTCATCAGAAAACTCATATTGGAGTGAACTTCTTTGAATATATTGAATGTGAGAAAATCTTCAGTGAGAAGGATCATCTTATTACCCATCAGAAAACCCATACTGGGGTAAAACCTTTCACATGTCTTGAATGTGGGGAAGCCTTCGGTAAGAGCAAAGATCTCAAAAAACATCAGAGAACTCATAGTGGAAAGAAATCTTTCACATGTAGTGAATGTGGGAAAGCCTTCAGTGAAAGTGACGCCCTCAAAAAGCATCAGAAAATTCATACTGGAGAGAAACCCTTTGAATGTAATGTATGTAAGAAAGCCTTTAGTCAGAAGGAACATCTGATTTCTCATCAGAAAACTCATGTTGGAGTGAACTTTTTTCAGTTTATTGAATGTGAAAAAACCTTCAGTGAGAAGGATGATCTTATTACCCATCAGAAAACCCATACTGGGGTAAAACCTTTCACATGTCTTGAATGTGGGGAAGCCTTCAGTGAGCTTGAAGCCCTGAAAAAGCACCAGAGAGTTCATGCTGGAGAGAAGCCCTTTGAATGTAATGTATGTAAGAAAGTCTTTACTCAGAAGGAACACCTGATTTCTCATCAAAAAACTCATACTGCAGTGAAACTCTTTGAATGTAATGAACATGAAAAAACCTTCAGTGACAAGGATCATCTTATTACCAATCAGAGAACCCATACTAGAGGAAAACCTTTCGCAGGTATTGAATGTGGGGAAGCCTTCAGTGAGAGTGAGGCCCTCAAAAAGCATCAGAAAATTCATGCTGGAGAGAAACCCTTTGAATGTAATATATGTAAGAAAGCCTTTACTCAGAAGGAACACCTGATTTCTCATCAAAAATCTCATGCTGCAGTAAAACTCATTGAATGCAATGAACATGAGAAAAACTTCAGTGAGAATGATCATGTTATTAGCAATCAGAGAACCCATACTGGGGGAAAACCTTTCACAGGTGTTGAATGTGGAGAAGTTTTCAGTGAAAGTGAAGCCCTCAAAAAGCATCAGAAAATTCATACTGGAGAAAAACCCCTTGAATGTAATGTATGTAAGAAAACCTTTAGTCAGAAGGAACACCTGATTTCTCATCAAAAAACTCATACTGCAGTGAAACTCATTGAATATAATGAACATGAGAAAACCTTCAGTGACAAGGATCATCTTATTACCAATCAGAGAACCTATACTAGACAAGAACCTTTCACAAGTATTGAATGTGGGGAAGCCTTCAGTGAGAGTAAAGACCTCAAAAAACATCAGAGAACTCATAGTGGAGAGAAATCTTTCACATATAGCGAATGTGGGAAAGCCTTCAGTGAGAGTGAGGCCCTCAAAAAGCATCAGGGAGTTCATACTGGAGAGAAACCCTTTGAATGTAATATATGTAAGAAAGCCTTTAGTCAGAAAGAACATCTGATTTGTCATCAAAAAACTCATATTGGAGTGAACTTCTTTGAATGTATTGAATGTGAGAAAACCTTCAGTGAGAAGGATCATCTTATTACCCATCAGAAAACCCATACTGGGGGAAAATCTTTCACATGTAGTGAATGTGGGAAAGCCTTCAGTGAGCGTGAAGCCCTCAGAAAGCATCAGAGAATTCATACTGGAGGAAAATCCTTTGACTGTAATCAATGTGGGAAAGTCTTTGGTGAGAAGGAACACCTTATCACACACCAGAAAACCCATACTGGAGAGAAAGCCTTTGAGTGTAGTGAATGTGGGAAAAGCTTCAGCCAGAGGGAAAATCTTGTCAGACATCAGATAATTCATACTGGGGAGAAATCTTTTGAACATAACAAATATAGGAAATCTTTCAGCCAGAGGATGCACTTCATTTATCATCAGGGAATTCATGCTGGAAAGAAACCTTTTGAATGTAGTGAGTGTGGGAAAGCTTTTAGTGAGAAGCGAACACTTAATAGACATCAGAAAACTCATACTGGAGTGAAACCCTTTAAATGTAATGAATGTAAGAAAGCCTTCAGCCGAAGGACAATCCTTATCATCCATCAGAGAACTCATACTGGAGTGAAACCTTTCATATGTAATGAATGTGGTAAAGCCTTCAGCCAAACAGGACATGTCATCCGACACCAGAGAACTCATACTGGAATGAAGCCCTTTGAATGTAATGAATGTGGGAAATCCTTCAGTGAGAAGGATCATCTTATTACCCATCAGAGATCTCATACTGGAGAGAAACCCTTTGCATGTAATGAGTGTGGGAAAGCCTTCAGCCGAAGGACAATCCTTATTACCCATCAGAGAACACATACTGGAGTAAAACCCTTTGAATGTAAGGAATGTAGGAAAGCTTTCAGCCAGCGGGGACACCTCATTTATCATCAGAGAATTCATACTGGAGAGAAGCCCTTTGAATGTAATGAATGTGGAAAAGCCTTTAGCTGGAGGGCAAACCTGCTTACTCATCGCAGAACTCATACTGAAGTGAAACCTTTTGTCTGTAAAGAATGTGGGAAAACTTTCATTGAGAGGCAAACCCTTTTTAGACATAAGAGAACTCATGCTTTACCAAATCCTGTTCAGTGTAATGAGCAGGGTTAGGTTTTTGGTGAGAGGCAGGCCATCATCAGACAGAAGAGAAAGAACACAGAACTGACTTCCTTTGATTTGTCATTAATATGGCAAAGCCTTTAGTGAGAAGAAAGTACCAAAGAGCCCCCAAAGATGTCATACTGGAGAGAAAGGGTGCTGTTCCGGGTAGTGTTAGGACACATGGCAGGATGGTCTGGTTGAAAGGTGACTGACTGCATGTATTATACTAGTGCAGTTTGCACTCATTCATCAGTCAGGACTTCTATCTGCCTTTCCTGCCCCAACCTATCTGCTGACCTCCAGTTCACATTTCCAGTCGCCTTTCGACACCTCAAACTGCTTGTCCAGTAGACATCTTAAACTAAACATCTCCAAGACACAACTCATCTTTCCCCCTAAACTCTTCCCCCTCCTGCCTTCCCTATTATCCATCCACCCATCTCTCAGGCTCACAACCTAGGGGTCATCTTGAACTCTTTCACACACACCCCCATATCCCAATCTATTGCTAAGGCCTGTCGATTTCACTTCTGCAACATTTCATGTATGCTCATTTCTGTCCTCTGACACTGCCATGGCTATAGTGCAGACTCTCATCACCTCAGACCTGGACTATTGCAGGAGCCTGCTGGTGGGTCTGCGTGCCTCAAGTCTCTCCCCACTACAGTCCATCCTTCCATCAACCATCAGAGTGATTTTCCAAAAGCGAAGGTCTGCCCATGTCACTCCTCAGTAAACCCCAAGGGTGCCTGTTGCCCCTAGGATCAGATACAAAGTGCTCTGTTTGGCATTCAAGCCCTTCCTAACCTAGCCCCCTTCTACTTTTTCAGCGTTCTTACACTTCACTCACCACCATGTGCTCTTTGATCCGGTGACACGGGTCTCCTGATTGTCCCCTGAACAAGACATTCCCATCTCTCAGGCATTTTTTCTGACTGCCCCCACGTGTGGAATGCTCTCCCTTCTCAATTCCAACTACTGACTTCCTTGGCTTTCTTTAAATCCCAACTAAAATCCCATCTCTTACAGGAAGCCTTTCCCAGCTCCTTAATTCTAGTGCCTTCCCATTGTTATTTCTTATTTATCCTGTATATAGCTTGCTTTGTGTATGTTTTTATGTTATTTCCTCCATTAGGGTGTAAACTCCTTGTGAGCAGGGACTGTCTTTTACCTTTTTTTTTCCTTCTTCTTTTTATCCTTTGAGCTTAGCAATAAATGTTTATCAGTTGACAAAGAAAAGACATCAGAATCCTCAGGGAGGAGTTCAAAAGATGAGTAGATCAACTCCCCCTGGGACTGAGTCATGGTCTGGAGGTTCTTCTCATAGGACGCTATTCCAGGTAGGGACAAAGGGGGCAGCATCAGGCCTACAGCATGATGGACAGCTGTGTCATGATGGGATGTATAGCACCTTCACATCCTGAGATATCAATAGATGGCAGTAGAATTCCATAAATCAGTGGAGCAAATGTGACTGATTCAGGATTTGATTTCTTAATTGATCATTTCCCCCAAACCACTGGAGTGTTATTTGTTTACTCAAGGGTAAATTTACCCATATTTTCTTTCACTTTACTTTTTTATTCTATGTAACAGCAAAATCAAAGATGAAAACAAGAACAAAATCCGTGTAAAAACAGTAAGTTTAATTTGCAGTTAAAACAAATGTGTCCACTTTAACATGACCAGAAAAGGCCGTCTTTGCTGCCTTTGCCCCCTGTGGCTTCCTGCCGTTGCCAAGTTCCTCCTGGAGCTTCCTTTTTGAGGAAGGGCCCCGACCAGCCATCTTCCGTGCTCGGAGCTTTACCACCAGATTTTGCTCTTCTCTTTTCAGTTCCCTTTCATGTGTTGTCTTACTAGAATGTAAGCTTCTTGAGGGCACGGACAGTCTTTTTGCGTCTCTTTGTATCCTCAATGCTTAGCACAGTGCCTGGCACATTGTAAGTGTGCTTAATGCCTATTGACTTTTGAAATTTTTCTTTATATTGATATGGGTGTGATATGGCTGTTTCTCATATAATCATCCTCAGTGGATATATTGGTATTACTCTGTAGTCTTCACTTTGTATTACTTCATATAAATCTTTTTCTTTGGAATTTACAGATGAGATGATAGTGGATAGAGTGCTGGGCCTGGAGTTAGGAATACCTGAATTCAGATCTGACTGCAGATGCTTACTAGCTGTGTTACCCTAGGCAGGTCATTTAACTTCAGTTTCCTCAGCTATAAAATGGGGAAGGTAATAGCGCCTGCTTCCTAGGGCTGTTGTGAGGCTCAGAAGAGGTATACATGTGTCGCTTAGCACAGCACCTGGCACGTGGTAGGCACCATGTGAATGGTGGCTGCTATTATTCTCATCATCGTTATTAGATGTGTCATATCTTGGGGCACATCAGTATTACAATATTTTTATAAAAATGTGTTTACCTATTTGCCCCAGTCAAAGAACGTGAAGGGGTTTTTTGCTATTATGAATAATGCTTCCATGACTATTTTTGTGCGAATAGATTCTATATCCCTGTTATTGCTGTTGTACACTTATGCATGAGATCTATGTAAATGCCATTGGGCACGGGACTGAATTTCCATGACTCCGAGAGAGATTCAGGTCTTTTGTTTTTTCTTGGAAAAGTCCCCGACGCCGGCCTGATACGCCAGATGCATCCTAGACTCTTATGGCCATCTTGTTTGTCAGTCCCTTCTGCCACTGGTGGATCTACTTGTACTTAGTAGCTCTTTCACGGTTACTATCTACAGCTACCAGCCCTCCTTTGGCAGAGCTATAGTGTCCGTTCGTTTGTTTCATTTCATCACTTTTTTTCCTCGCATTGTTGCTTCTGTACTTCTTGTGCTGGACAGACTCATCAGTTAGGAGTTTCTGTCTAACTACATTGTCATTCTAATTTTTTTTTGGTGTTTTAAAAAATTATTAATGTGATAGATCTCAGTAAAGAAGATCATTTGTATATGCAAATGAACAGAAAGAGAGGGGCTTAGGGCCATCTGAGAACCCAGCAGTGGTGACCAGACGGCAGACACCTAGCCTATCTCCTGACCCTAAGCCTTTCCAGAATGGCTTCATGAAGAGCCACCCTCAGAAGTATGCACTCATCTTGCCTTCCTCCTTAGCTCAGGCCCCCCGACTGGTCCTGTTTTTTCTGATGAGATGGAGTGCCTTCAGCTTTACCCTTTCTCCCAAGATCCTCCAAGCCTTACCATATGCTGTGCCTCTATGCCCTTCAGTCCCCCAGCCCTGTCATCTTAACTACCTAAATAAAAGCCTCTCCGTGTAGGACCTCTGCTGTCTGCCCCACTGCTGCACTCATCTACTCTGCCCCTGAACTTTCTTGGATGTGTTCTCTCCTTCCCCCCTCCCCCACCCAACCACCCCGCCCGTGAGACTGTGAGCTCTTTTGAGAGCAGATCCTGTCTTGATTTTTCTATTTGTATCCCCCATTGCTAGCCCAATGCTTGGTGTATTGTAAGCACTTAATCAATGTTTATTTATAACCATAAACCTTTTTTAAAAATTAATTCTGAACTTCAGAAACACCAGTTAAAAGCTAGCATTTCTGTATACATAATAGAACAGAAGCAGGATTTCATATGAAACTGAATCTGTTATTTTGGCTTGTGTTTGTTTGTAGCTATAATAAATTCAAATGCAACTTTCAAAGTCATCTTGCCTGCGTGTGATTCTTTTCTTCTGTGCATTTTAAAATAATGCTTTAGTGCCCCTCTTTTCTTTCCTTTTTTTCTGGCAATGCTATTTCTAGTCTTCCTCTCCTACCACCACCTCCAATTTATAAGAAACAAAAAACCTTGTAACAAATATGCCTAGTCAAGCAGAACAAAAATGTATGTCTCATTGCAGCTTGAATCCATATACTTCTCTATCAGGGAATAGATAGTATGTGTCTTCAGCAAGACACACGCGTCTAGCATCAATCCTAGTGCTTCAAAGTTTTTGAATGTTTCTTTTATCATCAAAGGGTTTGTGTTATTGTCTACATTATTCTCCTGGTTCTGCTAACTTCACACTACTAACACTTCTTATAAGTCTTTTTGGGTTTCTCTGAAAGCAACCACTACATCATGGCGCATTCATACAGCACAATTCAACTATTCCCCTGCTGATCGATCAACATATATGCATGTGTCATTCATTCTCAGCAGGACAAACATCAAGCATATCTTGTTAGAAGATTGCTGGGGGAAGCTGAAGAGACGGCGTCCAGCCCCCAAAGGGGTGTGGCAGCACAACGCCCACATGAAGTCCAGTTGTCACCAAAGGGTCAGTGGCCTCGTTCAAGACTTCATTACTGTAACCCTCCCCTCAAATGTAATTAACTTGAACAGATCTCAATGAACAGGTCATATCTTTGATGACTGGGCATTTCAGTCACTGTTGCTTAGTTTTCCACAGAGGATTGATTACTTAACCCAAATATATATGGAAAGTATTGACTTCATTAAGATAATACTTTAAAACAAGGTAACTCTTGAAGGTGGTGAGTTCCCTCCTTATTTGCAGGAAGCAGATACGTTAAGGCCAGCTGTTACTCCCCATCTTTTACTTATATTCCCCCTTCTTGGTTTGACAGAAGCATAGGCCATCAGTTATTGATTTTAACAATAGTTTTAACAGCCAAGCCCCCCACCCCAAGAATCCCCATTAGAGCTGTCTGAATGACAAGGTTCTGAGCTAAGATTAATTAGAAAATATATTCTGATTAGATCTAATATCTAATTAAAGTCCCAACACATACATCCCCAAGTGTTAATTAACTTTTCTTTTTCAGGGAAAGTTTCACATAACATGAGGGTTGGTTGGCTCAATTCTTTTTCTTGGGCATGTCTCCCATTCAGGTATCTATGCAAATATAGACCAAAGCATGTAAGTATCATGGCTTTGATGTTTTGTTATGAAATTAAAAAGGATGAAGCTTAGAACGGAATTACTTGGCCCCTTCTCTTGATGTCTCCTCCCTTTTCAAAGTGCCTATATCTCTTAATGTCTAGCATCCTCCCACCCCAAATATGTATTGGACCCAACACAATCACACGTTACCCCGTGATGTCATCGGTCCTCTTTGAAAATGAAAGACAAATAACAACATTGAAGCCGTAAACATTTTTACATGTACTCGTCTCCCCCATTGGAGTGCACTGGTCTGGGCCTTCCCCCACAAAACTGGCTTTGTTTGACCACCCGAGCTCCTCTACTTCTGATCATAGCACCTTTCCCCCTGAATGCAGAGGGAGCCTTTGCCCTTTTATGCATCACTTTGTGAGGCCAGTGACGGCTGTGTTTCCTGTGGTGAGTTCTCTGCATGCTGGTGGCAGATCTGTCAGCAAGGGCAATGTAAAGCACTGGGCTAGATGCTCAGGATACAAGTACAAAGAATCCAATTCAATTCAATAAGTGTGTGAAGCCTTACTGTGTGCTAAGTGCTAGGAATATAAAAAGAGGCAAAAGACATTCCCTGCCAGCAGCGAGCTTGCAATCGAATAGGGGAAACAATATGCAAATAAATATAGACAAAGTGAGCTCTATACAGAATAAATAGGAAGTAATTAAGAGAAGGAGAGCATTGAAATAGAGTGTTGGGGAAGGTTTCCTGGAGAAGGAGGGATTTTAGTTGGGACGTAAAGGAGGCCAGGGAGGTCAGTAGTGGGTGTGGAGGAGGGAGAGCATAGGAAAATGGCTTCCTACCCATAGTGTACCTGCATTTTAATGGGGGAGACAAGTCCATGTAAAGATATATGCAGCTTCAGTGTTATTTATCTTTTGTTTTCGAAGAGGACCAATGACATCATGGGTAATGTCATGACTGACAAGTGAATTATATTGAAGAGAGGCAGAGTTACCCCGAGTCATTGGCCTCACTTTCTTTTCCTGTGTCACCAAAGTCCAGTGGCTGGACAAAAGTCAGGATGACTGGCAATGGCCTGGGATGCAGTGGATGACCTTGGTGTCTTCACTGTCTGACCAAGCTCTGAGCACTCCATGTCAACTGCTTCAGCCGCCTTCATGGCCATTGGAACAAATTGTTCTCATCTACCCATCCCAACCAGGGGAAGTCTTCACATGCTTGGGGTAGACGTAATTCACTGAAAGGTTTGAGGCCTGTCACTTACCCTCCACCTGGTGTAGCCCATCTGCTGAGAAGCTTTTACCAGACTGTGGTCACTGCACACACTACTGCTCCCTCTTTTTGGAGCCACACGTGAGAGTTGGGTCAAGGTGTTCACCAAAGGTGGAGGGGCACCTGGAAGGGGCCCAGCAGCCCTCCCACCAGAGGTGTGCATCCTCCCTGAACACCCCACACCCCCACCTTCACTGTAAAGTCAAATACAAATACAGTTATCCCTTCCACATGGTGACTTTTCCCATTGCAGTTTCAGTATATCACAGGTCAGCATAAGAAATTAAATAGGAATTTTGGGGAATTTTATGGAAGTCACAGACAACACGCAAAGGCATAGGCAGCACAGAAAAAAGTTTAGAAATTCAGAAATGCATTAAATATATGTCTAGTATTGCATAATATCAACATTTTATCTTCTAATGCCAAAATAATTCAGACTTCTCTGGTATGGAGGGAGGACCAAAAAATTTTATGCAGGTTAGCCAGATGAGAGGCATGGAGGTGCTGCACCCTTAACCCCAGCGATGTGGAAAAGATAACTATATATACAAAATAATTCAATATAAAGTAGTTGGGGACAGAGGGCCCTAGTAATTGGGAGGTCAGGAAAGGCTTGATTTTTAAATGATCTCTCCTTGAACTGTTTTGCAAGTTGGTTGTTTTTGGTATCAGATATCTTACATTTTCTTCAATATTTTGATTTTGTTCTAATATTTATTATCATTTCATATAGTCACTGATTTCTGTGAGGTGTCTTCTAGTTTTCAGGGAGGCTATTTTTTGGGTAAGGTTTGCCACTTTCTTTTCTAAACTGCTTTCTCCCCCTACTCTTTTCCTCCAGAGTTTTGGTTTCTTTCTTTCTTTAAGAATCTGTTCATTCTTCTAGATCCAGAGTTCTTGTGTAAAATCCATTTTTTTCCCTTTGAGTCTTTGCCTGAAGGTAAAGAGTTACTCTCTCCTTTTTTTGGAGGGGGGGGATTTCTAGATTTGTAATAATGTTTGAAGCTGTTGGATTTTTTTTTTAATGTATTCATCTTTCCAGCCTTGGTCCCTGATTTGGGGCAGGGGCAGGGTCTGCCCTGATGCACTTTTAGTGGGGTAGTTTTCAATACTTCATCTCACTCAGGATTTCCTGGGTTCCTATTGTGAGAAACACTAACAGTTTGGTTTCCACAAGTGCTATAGGAACACAGGACAGGGAGAGATTAGGTTATTGATTAGTTGATTTATTGGTTTATTGGATTTACACAAAATGTGCAAACAGAAGAGATTGGTTTTCACAGATTCTATGGAAATAATAGATATTGTGCTGTAAACACAAATGGCACAAGAAATGTGCAGGAATGTTGGGATGAATTGGGGGTTACAGCCAAGAAATCCTATATAACCGCTTGCTCTACTTCTGTATGTGTGTGTGAGTTCCATGAAGGAATCTGCATACTTGTTTCTCACAAGAATTGTCAAATAAAGGTATCTCTTTGTTCACTCCAAAAATTGTGATTTCATAATTACTCAGTTAATTCTTGTTTGGGGAATTCACCGAGCCCAGTCTCAGGCTGAATTCCAAATTGAGTCTGGGGTTTTTATAACATGATGATAACCACCTATTTCTAATTCACCTACCAAGTTAGGTCACCGTACATCTCTGAAGTTCAGAGCTCCTCAGGCTATCCATATCCCGTCCCTAGTTGTGGGGTGAGACTACTCTGTGTGAGTATTGACCTTGCTGCTGGGGCTTCCTTTTTTATTTCCTGTGGACTTCTGGCTGACTTTGTGTACAAAATCTAGGGTGAAAGGAGTCACTGTAGCTTTTTACTGGATTTCTCCATCATTGTGCTGGTTCAAGTTTCAAGGTAAGAGGTACATTGGATCTGGGCAGTCTCTTCTATTTGGGCAGCCATCTCGACCACAATGATGTCACCTCATTTTACAGAGGAGGAGACTGAGGCCCAAGGAGATTCATGAATATGTTCTTGTGTGTGTGATTGCTCCCACTGGTGTCTGTGCGTGAGCAAATAAATGGATGTCATATGTAAGCAGACACAGGCAAGGGTGAGTGTGTGATAGTTCAGATGTGTGTGTGTGTGTGTGTGTGTGTGTATGTGTGTGTGTGTGTGCTCTCAGCAGTGTACCGTAATGCATCCATGTAACATGCCTCTGGCTGTTTTTCCCCATAGATCTCCCAGGGAGAGCCAAATCCTGTCCCCTCCCAGCTGTCTCTGCCCCAGGGTCTTCCCCGGTACTCTTCAGACTGGGGCAACATGGAACTAGCATCCCAGACCTTGCAGCCAGAGGAAGGGGGACCTGAAGACTGCCAGCACATAGGCCACTCAGCAGTTATCTCCTTGTGGCTTGGTTTGAACTCTAATGTAAAACCTAGAGTTTCAGGGCAGCAGGCCCCCTATTTTGGCTCTCTTCTCTGCTGGACAACTTAGTAAACTTTCTAAAACTTTGTTCAGGTTTGGGTTTGTTCTCAACCAACAATTTGGTGTCACAAACGTGATGTCTGATGGTTAACCCAAGAAGTCTAGAGGCTCTCCATGACTATGGATGCTGAGTCTCTATGATCTCAGGATCGAGGAGAGTGGGTCCAACATATATGGCATTAATTGGCATAGTGACAACCTGGTGAGTATCCTGGGGTTTGGCCCTGGCCAAAATTGCTCCTGGACCAAACTAAGTCTTAAGGATGAGGATTCTGCTTGTCTAGAAAACTAGGGCGCTGTGGTCGGCCTTTGTCTCTCTCTTCCCTTCTTTCCTTTTCTTTTTCTTTCTGTATTTCTCCCCTCAACCCTCCTGTGACTTATTAAAAGACCTCAGGTTAATGTGGGAAGCTAAAATTTGGTGAACACAGGCAGTAAAGTGGGAAAGAATGGGGCTTCTACTTCAGAAGTTCTGTGTGCACAAAGTTATATTTATCTTGGAAATTTCGAAGAAGAAAACCTAGCTGAGCCATAAAAACTGGTATAAAAAATGGCAAAACATGAACTTAGAATAGTGGGGAAGATTAATGAAGTTTTATACCTATCTGTAATATATTACAATTCTGATGCTAAACTCTCTTCACTAATAAATAATGACTTATTTCCACTGATCTTTTTAATCAGACTTTCGGTGGGAGACAAAGTTTTGAAATAGGCAAAAAAAAATACAAGAAAAATATAAGGTAAACATCAAAGTCTAATTACAAGGGACCCAATAAGGACAGACTGTTTAATTTTTATATGAGGAAATGTAAAATGTATGTCTAAGATTGTCATTAGTAATTGGGTAGTTCAAAAGAGAGATTGGTGTAGAGTTGAGAATGATTCAATACCAAAAAGTAAACTGTCTAGAAAAAGGTAAAAAGAGTAATTATCTTATACAAATGAGGTGTGAGAAGAAGAACAGACACAGATGAATTAGGTGGGGGAGGAGGGCTGGTAACCCTGGAACCCTACTCTCATCGGGAATGGGTTAAAGAGGGAACAATACATATATATCTAGAAGGGTATAAAAGTCTTCTAAATTCAGAAAGAAATAAAAGGCTAAGGGGATAGGGAGGGGGGAGAGGATAAGGGAGGAATTTCAGGGTGGGGGAGGGGATAAGAGAGGGATCTCTGGAGGGAGGGGTAGGTTAAGTAATAGGAGGGCAAGGTAGTGGGTATAAGTAAAGTAGAGGAGTAAAGAGAGAAAGGAAATAAGAGATACATACAAATGTAAAATAAAGATCAAGCATAGAATTTATTAGGGAAAAAAGCAGGAGTAATAATCATGATATCAGACAAAGTTAAAGCTAAAATAGATCTAATCAAAAGAGAAAAAAAGGAAACTATACTATATATCAGCCATATTAATCAATATTGTTTTAGACAGGGGCAGCTAGATGGTGCAGTGGGTAGACCACTGGCCCTGAAGTCAGGAGGATCTGAGTTCAAATCTGGCCTCAGACCAAACACTTGACACTAGCTGTGTGACCCTGGTCAAGTCATTTAACCCCAATTGCCAAGAAAAAAATAAAAAAAATATTGTTTTAGACTATTAAAAATAACCAGACAGTATAAGGTTGGAATATTGCTATAGTATAGGAAAGAATGAGTTGGTGGACTTAGAAAAATATGGAAATATTTGGACCTATGAAGGAAGACGTTATCCACCCTCAGAGAAACAGAGGATAAACAAATATAGTATGGTCTTGCATGGTTACATATAAATGGATATGTCTATATATGAGTATGATTATGGACATCTAAGTGTATCTATGTAAGTGTATATATGTATGTGTATATGTGTGTGTGTGTGTGTGTGTGTGTGTGTATCTCCATGTTTAATTGTAGCCTTCTGGGTGGGGGGGGGAGGAAGGGGGAAAAAAGAACAAAGTAAAAAGTGCACAGCAGAGAACAAAAGAAATCTTACAAAGAAGCAAAGATGGACAGCTCAGAACACAATGTGTAGTATTTATTATATAGGCTTTCTTGAAATGGAAATTTATTGCTGTATATTTTGAATCCTCTCTTATGTTCTGCTGTGCACATGGCAATGCTTTTTTCCCCCCTTTTCTTATTTTGTATTTAAGTTTTTAATATTTCTTTTTCTTTTTTATTATGTATTTAAGTTTATAACATGTTTCTTTTTTCTTTTTCATTTTGTGTTTAAATTTTAGTATTTAAGTTTATATTTCTTTTTCTTTTTTATTTTGTATTTAAGTTTTAGTATTTAAGTTTATAACATGTTTCTTTTTCTTTTTCATTTTGTATTTAACTTTTAGTATTTAAGTTTATAATGTTTATTTTTCTTTTTATTGTGTATTTAAGTTTTACTATTTAAGGTTATAGCATGTTTCTTTTTCTTTTTTATTGTGTACTTAAATTTTAGTATTTAAGTTTAAAATAAGTTAATAAAAAAATAGGCAAGAAAAACAGCAAGATATCATCTCTGTCTCCTCAATATTAGCCAAATCGAGGCTAAACAGATGAAGACAGACAAGATAGAAAGGAAACATTTTTCCTGGTTTGTAGAAATTTATGGCATAATAAACTAGAGACTAAATATGTGACTTAAATGCAATATCTTTATACATTTTATACATTTTGGGTTGAATGTATTTGTAAATGCTGAAATATCTTAGTGGATTATTTTAGGAGAAGATTGCAACTGTCTAGGACCAAGATTACATGCAAATAGCACTTAAGATCTTTTTTTCCTTATCACACTTTCTCTAGGAAGGTGAGAGATTCATAATTTTAATAGAAGGTGATTCTACTGCCTACAGAATGCTAAGAAAGCCTCAAAGAAAAAGAAAAAGACAAAAACAGATTTCAGTCTGCAGTCTTTAGGACTTCTCAAGTGAAAATTTCTTAGGAAAATTATTTACCTTGCCATTGTCTTTTCTTCTGTGAATGATTCAACAGAACTTAATTGTGTAGGTAAAGCAGAAGCAAAGTCATCTAAAAGAAATTGAAATAGACTATGCAACTCAAAATACACAAGTTTTGCAATTAGTACACAGTATAAGAAAAAGTGTACAGGACAGATAGAATGGAGTGTTAGATTGGGATATGATTGTTCAAAAGAAGATGAGATGACTAAAGTAGCAAGGGTAAGTGAAGTGTTAAATAGAGTATGAAAAGAAAGCTGCAGTTTTGAAGTTTGTGGACTTTAATCAAAGTCTATTGGAAGGGAATAGAGAGAGAAGGTTAACCAGGTTGAGATAAAAGGAGAAGGGTAGAAAGTTTAAAAAAGGTTGGAGTTCATTTGCACTGAGTGTGAATGAAAGGCTGGAAGTAAAGGGTTTGGAAAAAGAGGTTTGAGAAGGTTTTTTTTTTTAATCTCATTGAGATAAGGACACAAGAAACTTTCCCTGTAATTTGTAGACATCAGTTGGAGAAATACCTTTTAGCAATTTAAGATAGTATTTTATCAGGTTATAGTATTTACCAAATGAAAACCAAAGAATGAATTTGTAGCAACTATTTGAGTATATCATATTACAATTCTGTTCTTGAAGGACCATTAGAAGGGTATGTTCCAACCTTTAGAGTCTCATGGGCCCCAAAGAAGGAGATAAGAATTTGATAGTGTCATCATAAATCTTTAGAATGGAGCTAATTAAAAGCAATGGACTCTATAATTTGGGGTGCTGGCAGCTAATGACCCTGAGAAAAATTGAGGTTTTGAGTTGTACCATTTGTGATTGTAAATCCAGATTTGATAGGTTTTTGCCCTAGAAGTAAATTATAATATGGTCTCATTCAAAGTGAGATATATTCTCCTATTAGAATAATTTTGATGTTTAACCCTCTGTAGGTAGATCAGACCTAAACACAAAATACATCTGATACTTGGTATTGATGGGGTGCTTGTGCTTGGACCCCAATTTCTCCCTAGCCTCAGAAACACTGTCCCTGACAGTTTCTCCCCAGCCCAAGGACACCATGCCTGGCAGTTACTCATGAGTGGGCCCCAGCAAGTCCCTTATCTCTTTCCCTGGTGCAGTTACAAACAGCACCTGAAGGAATTATTAGTTTGAACTGGCTTTGCACTGGGTCATAAAGACATTCTTACCCACTGGACTACCTATACTACCACCCTACCTCATTATCTACATCCTGGACTCCTCATTAACTGTATTCTAGACCTAAGACATATGTATACTCCCTACATCTATCTTGTCTAACAAGACATTGATTGGTGGCAGACTGGACAACTCTCAGTTACCCTGAACTCTAGTTAACTTAGTGACATAGCAGGCCTAAAACCACACCTCCATGTGGCCCCCCTTGTGGGCTTTTCCTAATGAACTCTGGGTAAAATGCCTGCGCGATAGGCACAAGAAGTGCATGTTCTTTTAAGAACTGACCACTCCTTAACCACTCCCTGATCCCACCCTGAATCCCCTAGTTAGCATATTTGGCACATGTTTTATTGTATTTTATCCTATATAAACTTTAACTGTACCTCTCTAAGGTTGCAGGATCTTTAAGAATCCTTGCCCGCTGACAAGCGTAACAATAAACTTTTTGCCATCTTGACTTAAAGAATGCTTGAGTCTGTGAATTCATTCCAGAGGACCCTGTCATGTACTTCAGTCTTCGAGGGGTCACAACCTCTCACACCACAACATTTATGGCACCCGACCTGGGGCTTGTCTGAAGTCTCAGGCCTTCTTGGAGTCGAGGTAAGCCTCCCCTCTCCTCTTGCCCTGTAGTTGGGTTGCCCCTCAAGCACCTAGGAAGGCTGGGTCGAGCCTGCAACAGGCTCTAGCGGATTTCCCTCTTGACAAGGGACACCTTGTTGGGAACTTCTGCGGATTTTTTCTTCCTCACCAGGACGCTGGTCGAGGCAAGTAGACTACAGGAGCCAGTCTTTTTTTTTTAGGCTTATAGGCAAAAAGGATGGGCCAGTCTCCCTCTACAACTCGAGATTCACCCTTAGGTTATCTTTTACAGAACTGGAGAAAGCTCATTCTCCAAGACCTTAGGGAAATTTTTGCCTGGTCTCCATACAATCTGGATAACCACGAAAAATATTGTCTGATTTGTGCAGGGAATTTCTGACAAATCTCTCTGAGTTTTTGGATTCTCCCTGTCATTATCATGTATCTGTTCTGTGTTTGTGTCTGTGTGTGGTGTGAGTGAGCGTCCTGTGTAATTTGACACCCTTTGCAGCCAGGTAGCAAGAATAGCATTCCAAGGGCTGCAGC
This sequence comes from Phascolarctos cinereus, assembly GCF_003287225.1. Taxonomy (NCBI): domain Eukaryota; kingdom Metazoa; phylum Chordata; class Mammalia; order Diprotodontia; family Phascolarctidae; genus Phascolarctos; species Phascolarctos cinereus. The sequence goes on along the minus strand of NW_027555958.1, from coordinate 9,859,928 downwards.
TGGACTCTGGAGTGCCGCTTTCTTTCTCTCCTCCTTTCCCTCCCTGATAACAGCAGCCTCAGAGGAGCAGGTGGATGGGAGAGAGAAAGAGAAAAATACTTTATTATTTAGGTTATATGATTGGTAAAAGGCAAGTCAAGAAAGATCCTCAAAGTGTCAGGTAAAATGTATGGATCTGAAATTTGTCAACTGGGTGACATTAAGCAAGTTATCTCAGTTTATCTTACATGGTTGGAAGGTGCCTAACATAATGCCTGGTAGAGGGCAGACACTATAAATGTTAACTACTGTTATTATTAGTTTCTTAATTAGATGTGACCAGTATACAATGCCAATGGGGGTGAGATGCTGAATTTTCTATGTAACGAAATTTGGAAATGCATTCAACAGAGTTGGAGTCACCTGATTGGTAATGTGTCTGTCTCAAATTTTAAACCTCTAGTATTGTTTCAAATTGGTAAACTCTTGTATTGTTATGTCAAGAAGTTTTTCATAATTTGGATGTTATTAAAGTGTGAAATGAAAGAAACTGAAGGACAGTGGGAAAATTGTGTAAAACAGGTTATATTACTTTGTCAGCGCTGCTAACCCTGTCTTATAATGTTTTATAACTGTCATTTAGAAAGCCAGGTATTTCCACATTTACCTGTAATTAAAGAAGGGCTTATAGCTAAAACAATTTAACTATCACTTATGAAAGTTATAAGATTGTTAACTAAGTTATTTGAAGTTACTGTTTTAATGTTAAGACCTAGAATTGTTAATTGATTACTTATGTGTGAAAAAGAGGGACACAAGGCAATTCCCCTTACTTTGTAAACTTGCCAAGGTCCCTGGAAACCATCTGTGTGGGCAAGATCATCTGCCCTGAGAAAAGAACTTGTTTGGGTTATATAGTTCCTAAACAGTGAACTTGGCTTGCTGAGAAGTTGCAAGTTTATGTACAATAGATAGAAATGATTTCTAATGATTGGCTTTTACACCAGGACAAGTTTAAATATGAGGAGAGATGTTAAATGAAATCTCTTATGTATGTGAGTCCTGGTAAATCTTTATTGCTTATTGCAACTCCATGGGAGTAAAATTAACTGTATCTGGCTTTAAGTTGTGATTAGTGAAACTTGCTGTTTGAGGTAAAAGGCTTTTGGGACTATAACTAACTTTGTTTTGAGTTTGAATTTGGGCATAGTTGTCTGCATTAAGTCAGTATCTGAGAGAAATGCCACAAGAACAGGTGGAGGTCTACTCAGAGGGAATGTGATGCATTTGGGAAAAGGCTGAGGACAATCTTAGCCTCAATCTAGGATGGGATTCTCCTGGCTCAGTTTCCCTGTTGCGTTCCTCTGAGAAGGAATGTTTCCCACTTGACTATTCCTGAGTCTGGCTATGATGTAGAATTGATACTGCATGATTGGAGAACTGTGACTCTTATATGAATTCAAACAGAGCTAAGGATTTTCTATCCTGTCATATTTGGTATGTCACATGTCCCTGCCTTTTCCTGTTATAGTAGATTTCTCTGATCAGAGCAAGTGGTCAGTAAAAGACATGAGCACAATGTAAGTATACAAGATCTTGCTGTTTTGATCTGAATTTGTAGTCATCTCATGGCCTAAGGGTAAAATTAGTGTCTGAATTTATCATATGTAAAAGATTCTATTTCTGAAATATACTTAGAGAAGGATAAACAAGTTTGTGAAACAAGATTGTGTATCTATTCAGTTGTGAGGTTAAAGTTAGGAACCCTCTTTTGTTTAAGGCAATTTTTGCAAGAGCCCCCTTCCCCCCAACGTAACCACCTCAGAGGTCTTTGCCACCCCTTTTGTACTTGCCACTCCTTTATGGGAAAATTTTTCTATCTCAACATCCTGTTTCTCAACAGGGAATTATTCCCTTGCTTGGGAGACAAGTTCTACAGCCACTGTACAGGTAAAGACCCCTTCAGAGGAGGGATTGTAAATGTCTCTGCTAGTCTCTTGACTTGCACCACCTGTAAGGATGCCTACAGTGATAAGTGTCTCCAGAACTTTACCTCTGCCAGCTGTACCACCTGTTCTGAGGGAACATTCCCTACTTACACCTATGACTGATTTCCTCCTGCCACTCTCCTAGCAGGTATGTCCTATTTAACCTTCTCTTCCCAGTTGACACACAATGCTACAGCCCCTTCTAGCTATAACACTCTTGTTGATCTTTTGAAAGTGTCTCTCTTACCTGTAATATTAGCATGTAATCATACTGATCCATGGGGGCATCCATGCTCAGTACCTTTTACAAACAGGTGCCATCTGTACCCCTAAGGGATACTTCTTTCTTTGTGGGATGGGTGGAACAGGTGGTGAGGATTCTGGGGAAGAAGTAAAGCGAAATGCCACTACTTGGCAGGACCCCAGGACTGTTGTTCTAGCCATCCAGTGTTTAACACCTTTATAAGGATTTTGGTGTGTACTCCCTTGGATTTTTGGCACCATCTCTGACCATTTTTAATATTACTAAACCCAGAACCTCCACCCTAAAAAGAATAAAGTGTGGGTTCTGGGACAATGTTCTCTGGTACCTTAAAAGGGAGCAGAGTATCTCATGCCTTGGTATGGACATTTACAACATGAGTTCATTCTTTCAAATCTGACAAGGACCATTCACCAATTGGCAAATGACACAGCTTATAGTCTCTGGACATTCAGCAACCTCTGGATTCCCTGACAAATGTGGTGCTGGATAATCAGATAGCTTTGGATTATCTACTTGCTTACTGGAGGTGTCTGTGCCCTGGGGCAACACCTCCTGCTGTATGTATATTAACAACTCTCAACAGATGGAGCTCAATAGGACTAGAGAAAGTCACCTGGATGTGAGACATCCATGAAAACCTTAATACACCAGGGTCATCCTCTTCTTGGGGATCCTGGCTTCTCTCTATGTTAACTCCTAGTTTTTTCCCACTCCTGATTATATTCCTTTTACTTCTTTTTGGCCTTTGTCTGCTTAATCCTCTTGTCAGATTTGTCTCCTCTAGGCTCAGTGCCCTCCACTTCTAGATGACTGCTCAAGCTGGGTACCAACCTCTGTCCAAGACCACAACCCATCACCTCTTGGACCTGGCATCAGCCAAGTTCCAGACACTGGCTAGAGAACCGACTCCTTGACCAGAGGGATCCCTGGAGGCAGGGACAGCTCCATGCCCAATCCCAGCAGGAAGCAGTTTCAGAAGCTGAGACCTTCGTCCCTTACCCTAAAAGATTTTGGGTCCCATCTGTTTAAGGGGGGATTGATGGGGTGCTTGGGTGCTTGTGCTTGGACCCCAATTTCTCCCTAGCCTCAGAAACACTATCCCTGACAGTTTCTCCCCACAGCCCAAGGACACCATGCCTGGCAGTTACTCATGAGTGGGCCCCAGCAAGTCCCTTATCTCTTTCCCTGGTGCAGTTACAAACAGCACCTGAAGGAATTATTAGTTTGAACTAGCTTTGCACTGGGTCATAAAGACATTCTTACCCACTGGACTATCTATATATAGTATCACCCTACCTCATTATCTACATCCTGGACTCCTCATTAACTGTATTCTAGACCTAAGACATATGTATACTCCCTACATCTATCTTGTCTAACAAGACATTGATTGGTGGCAGACTGGACAACTCTCAGTTGTCCCTGACTGCTAGTTAACTTAGTGATGTAGCAGGCCTAAAACCACACCTCCATGTGGCCCCCTTTGTGGGCTTTTCCTAGTGAACTCTGGGTAAAACGCCTGTGCAGTAGGTACAAGAAGTGCATGTTCTTTAAGAACTGACCACTCCTTAACCACTCCCTAATCCCACCCTGAATCCCTAGTTAGCATATTTGGCACATGTTCTATTGTATTTTATCCTATATAAACTTTAACTGTACCCCTTTAAGATCGCCGGATCCTTAAGAATCCTTGCCCGCTGAAAAGCGTAACAATAAACTTTTTGCCAACTTGACTTAAAGAATGCTTGAGTCTGTGAATTCATTCCAGACGACCCATCAAGTACTCCAGTCTTTGAGGGATCACAACCTCTCAGACCGCAACAGTATTAAGGCATTGAGAAATTGCATGAATAAGAATCAAAAGCATAATTGCTTCAAAATTGCTGGGTTTGGAATGTGATTAGTATAAAATGCCAAATTGACGGATGGAGCGATTTTCTATGTAAGATGATTCAGAAGTACATTCAACTGAATTGATGTTATTTGACTGGTGATAAGCTTTGTTTTGTTTTTTTAAATTCATAATATTGTTTATGTTATTGTTAGGTTTCTAATTTTTCTTGTATTGTGATTTTTGGAAAAGTATTGTATAAGAAATGCTGTTAATTTGAAAAATGATACCCAGAGGGTGATGCAATGATGTCATTAGACAATGAACTCCTCTTTTGGTCAGAATGCTGTGAAATTATGAATTTCAGCTATCATTAGAGACTTTTCATTATGGTTAAAAAATCTGTCACAAGCATGTAATTGGGTACATTTTGCTTTAAAATTAATAATGATCATTTAGTGTTTGGGAAAAGTATAAAGATTAGATTGTTTTTGCTAAGAACTAGAGTATATTTATACAAGATGGGATTTCAATGCTTCTATTAAGAAAAATGTCAAAAGGACAAGCGTCAGTTTGTATCCATAAAGTTTAAACTAGTTTTCTCCACATGAACCAATTACTAGAAGATCAAATTTAAGAGGCTGTGTTAGGCCTTAGCAAGTCACATTGTTTTATCACTAGCAGATTTTTGTGGCATTGCCTAGGGAATTCTGCAAGTGACTTGGAACCGGGGAAGTGGATCTATTAGGAGGAACATCCCCCCAGAACTGCTTTGGGAACAAGGCCTCTTCCAGAATTTCCAAGGAAAAACATGTCCAAGGACCAGGTGGCTACACGGGTCAGCTAAGACCGAAGGTGAAATATGCTCACTAAATGGACAGCAGGAACAAGACTGGTACTTAATAATGATGATCATTATGGTATTACTCGTGCTTTAATGTTTCCTGGTATTCATGTTGGCCTGCAGAGGCATATGCCCAAATTCAGGGCATTTATTGTTTATTGTTTGAAGATCAGAACCATTTCTTCTGCGACTTTTGGTTAATTAAAAGCATGTCTTCTATTAATATTAACCTCACCTGACCAAAATGTGACTCAGGGAATAATAGTGTTAAAGGAAAATTATTTTACATTCCTCAGGTAGAAGCCAAAGAGGAGTTTTAGCTCCCTAAAGTGACTTGGTTATCTATTAGTTCCCTTCGCTATGTGATTTCCCTGACTCTGAGTTTTATTGGTTTCCTTGGTGATATGTATATCTCCCTTCTCAACCAGCTTACTGTCAACCCTTTAAAAATAGTTTAATCTGCAACCTGGCTTAATAGAGTCTAATTAAATTTCTTTTCTTAGATGTATGTGATTATGACTCCGTTTAACTAAATTTGTTCAATTTTTATGACACTGAAGGAAGCATGGGATTATTGGGGTTTTTTGATATTTAATATTTTCCAATTATATATAAAAACAATAATATTCATTTTTTTTAACTTTTGAGTTCCAAATTCCCTCCTTCCACCTAGAATAGGCAAGCAGTTTGATATAGGTTATACATGCACAGTTATACGAAACATATTTCCATATTAGGCATATTGTGAAAGAAAAAGTCCAAGAAAAATTAAGTAAAAAAAAAAGTGTGCATTGATCTACATTCAGACTTCATCCGTTCTTTCCTGAGGCAGATGGCATTTTTCATCGTAAGTCCTTCAGAATCATCTTGGATCATTGTATTGATAATGTCTTTCATAGCTGATCATTGTACAATATTGCTGTTACTGTATATGATGTTTTCCTGATTTTGCTCAGTTCATTTTGCATCAATTCATGTAAGTCTTTCCAGGTTTTTCTGAAGTTCACTTGCTCATCATTTCTTATGGCACAATAGTATTCCATTACATTCATATACCACAATTTGTTCAGCCATTCCCCAATGCATGGGCATCCCCTCAATTTCCAATTCTTTCCTACCACTGAAAGAGCTGCTATAAATATTTTTGTACATATAGTCTTTTTTCCTTTTTCTTTGATCTCTTTGGAATACAGACCTAGTAGTGGTATTGTTGGGTCAAAGGGTATGCACAGTTTTGTAGACATTTGGGCATAGTTCCAAATTGCTCTCCAGAATAGCTGGGTCAGTTCACAATTCCACCAATAGTGCATTAGTGTCCTAGTTTTCCCACATCTTCTCCAACATTGTCATTTTCCTTTTCTGTTATGTTAGCCAATCTGATAAGTGTGCAGTGGTACCTCAGAGTTGCTTTAATTTGCATTTCTCTAATCAATAGTGACTTTTTTTCATATTTCTATAGATAGCTTTGATTTCATCTGGAAACTGCCTGTTTATATCTTTTGACTATTTGTCAGTTGGGGAATGATTTGTATTCTTATAAATTTGACTCAGTTCTTTATATATTTGAGAAATGAGGCTTTTATCAGAGAAACTTGCTATAAATTTTTTTTTTTACATTATTACTATGGAGGAAGCTAGGTGACACAGTGGATAGAGCACCGGCCCTGGAATCAGGAGGACGTGAGTTCAAATCCGGTCTCAGACACATAGCACTTATTAGCCGTGTGACTCTGTGCAAGTCACTTAACCCCCAATTGCCTCACCAAAAAAAACAAAACCAAAAACATTATTACTATGTATTTCCCTCCATCCTATTTTTCCATTTATCCTTCTTTCTCTCCTTTCACTCCATCTCTCTTCAAAAGTGTTTTGCTTCTGACTGCTGCCTCCCTGAATCCACCTCTCTTCTATCAGGTCCCCTCTCTTATCCCCTTCCCCTCCTACTTTCCTGTAGGGTAAGATAGAGTTCTATACCCAACTGTGTTATTCCCTTTTTGAGTGAATTCTGATGAGAGATTCAAGCATTATCCACCTCCATCTTTCCTTCCACTGTAAAAGCTCTTTTTGTGCCTCTTTTATGTGAGATAATTTACCCCATTCTACCTTTCCCTTCCCCCCTTTCCCAGTGCATCCATCTTCTTGCTCCTTATTTTTAGATAATCATCCCTCTGTCACCTCCTAATTTTAATTTTTTAGATATCATGCCATCATATTCAACTCACACCCGTGCCCTCTGTCTTTGTATACTCCTAAATGCCCTAGTAATGATAAGGTTGTTAGTAGTTACAAGTATCAGCTTCCCATGTAGGAATATGAGCAGCTTAACATTATTGAATCCCCTATAATTTCTCTTTTCTGTTCACCTTTTTATGCTTCTCTTGAGTCTTGTACTTGAAAGAAAAATTTTCTATTCAGCTCTGTTTTTTTCATCAGGAATATTTGAAAGTCCTCTATTTCATTAAATGTTTATTTCTTTCCCTGAAGGATTATACTCAGTTTTGCTGGGTAGGTTCTATCCTTTGGAGCCAAACTTAACAAGTTCAGTGCCTCTTCCACATAACCTATCATATGCTCAGAGATGGCTATAGTGTCTTCCCAAGTCTTCTATAGATTAAATAACTCCAAACCTGTGACCAGATGTTTATATGGCATGGACCCAAAACCCTTCACCACTGTGGATTACTCTCTTCTGGAACAAATTCAGCATCTCAACATCCTTAAAATGTGCTGCCCCAGAACTAAAACAAATATTTTAACTGTGGTCTGACCAGAAAGAGTATAGTAGGACTATTGCTTACTCATTCCTGGAAACTGCTCCTCTTTTTTTTTTTTAATATACTTTAGATTTCATTACATTTTTCAGCTGCCCAGGTGCTCTAGTACTCATAGCAAGCTTGCAGTCCAACTCCCCCCCCCAAGAAAAAAAAACCCACACCTTTTCCAAATTACTATGAACCCATGCTACCCAATCTTAGAATTTGGAAGATTTTTTTTTTAAATCAAATGCAAGACACAACACTTATTCCTAAAAACACTCAAGCTTTGAAGAGCCATAAAACGTTCTAGACTGTGGATCTTGATGAATCCTGACCCATCATCCAGGATGTTCATAGTCCCAGATCTGATAAATATGGCATCTGTCTTTACCAATATTCAAACGGCTCAAGAACCTGGAGCACTTTACTGCAGGGCTGCCAATATAACGTCAAATAATTAATGACAACCTTTTGCAACTAACTGTGCAACCTATTCAGGATCTATTTAACTATGCTATTGTCAAGGCCACATCTCTGACTTTTCCACATTCCCCTGCTGTAGCAGTTTAGAAATCCCATCATAAAAGGAAATACGGTAGTTAGCATTTACTTTTATGGTTTGCAGAGCACTTTACACATACCTCCTTAGATACTCACAATAACCCTGTGATGTAAATGCTCTTATTATCCCCACTTTATAGATGAAGAAACTGGGGCTAAGAGAAAGTAACTTACCTGAAGTCACAGAACTAGTAACTATTTGAGGCAGGATTTGACGTTTTCCCAACTTGAAGTCCCGTACTCCATCCACTATGCACCTTAACTGTCTAGAATTAAGTTCAATCCAGTATAATCCATAATTTGTTAATTAAAAAAAAATTTAATAGACATGTTACATCATCTTTATTTCCAAAAAATATGCTTTCTGCTTCCACAACCAGAGCCAGCTTTTAAAATGACTAGAGGGAGAAAAGAAACCAGTAGAGAAAAGCCAAGCAAACCATCTCTGCCCCCCCAAAAAAACCCCACAAATAGTAAATGCAAGGCTCCACGTAAGCAATGTCATGCCACTGCAAGGAAGGGAAAGAGTCACATTTTGTCATTCTCCAAGGCCCAGAGGGGTAGTGGGTAACACAGCATTCAGTTTGGATTTTTTTTTTTTGGCTCTTCCCACTTAAATTTTTGTAGTCACCGAGTAGGGTGTTTTCCTGTTTACTTCACTATGCATCAGTTCATAAGTCTTCCTCTATTTCCTTAAATTGTTTACTATATTCTTCAACAATACAGTAATATTCCATTTTATTCATATGTCACCATTTGTGTAGTCATTCTCCAATTTTGGTTTCTATTTTGGTGTACCTTGTCCTTCATGAAGATATTTATGACCTTCAAAGTATTCCAATCCAATATGAGTTTTCAAGTGTCTATTAAAAAGCATCCCTTCTAACAAGCCCTTTCTACATCCACTGACTTCAAAGGTTTGATGGTAGTGTTAATTCTGATAGGTAAGAAAGTGTGCCCTCAGTTGAAGCTTTCCCCACATTTTATATTCAAAAGGGTTTAACTCTAGTATGAGTTCTCTGATGTCCGGTAAGCATTTGCTTTGTGCTAAAGGATTTATCACATTCATTACAGTCAAAAGGTTTTTCTCCAGTATGAATTCCCTGGTGATAAACAAGGTTTCCCCTCTGGTTGAAATACTTTCCACAGTCATCACATTCAAAAGGCTTCTCTCCAATAAGGATTCTATGATGATCAATGAGATATCTCCTGTGGCTAAAGGATTTCCCACATTCATTACATGCAAGGGGTTTTGCTCCAGTGTGAGTTATTTGGTGTATAATAAGGTGTCCCTTCTCACTGAAGGCTTTCCCACATTCAGTACATTCATAGGGGTTTACTCCAGTATGAGTTCTCTGATGTGTAATAAGATAACCTCTCTGCCTGAAGTCTTTCCCATATTCCTTCCATTCAAAGGGCTTAATTCCAATATGACTCCTCTGATGTGTTATGAGTTTGGACCACCAACTGAAGCCTATCCCACATTCATTACATGCAAAGGGTTTCACTCTACTATGAGTTCTCTGATGGGAAATAGGGTTTTCCCTCTGATATCTTTCCCACATTCATTACACTCAAAGGGTTTTTCACCAGTACAAGTTCTCTGATGATCAATAAAGCAACCTCTCTGGCTGAAGGCTTTTCCACATTTCTTACACTCAAAGGGCTTTGCTCCAGTATGGATTCTCTAATGGGTAACTAGGTTTGTCCTCCAACACAAACCCTTGCCACATGTGTCAGTTGCAAAAGATTTTACTCTAGTTTGAGTTTTCTGATGGTAAACAAGATTTCCCTTTTGATTGAAGCCTTTCCCACATTTATTACATTCAAAGGGTTTTACTCCAGTGTGAGTTCTCTGATGGGTAACCAGGTGTGTCCTCTGGCTGAAGCCTTTTCCACATTCCCTGCATAACGGTGTCTCTCCAGTATGTGTTCTCTGATAGGTAACAAAATGTGCCCTCTGGCTAAAGGCTTTTCTACATACATTGCATTCAGAAGGTTTCAATCCAGGATGAGTTCTCTGATGGGTAAACAGGTTTGCCTTCTGGCTGAATGCTTTCCCACATTCTCTAAACTGAAAAGGCTTTCCCTCATTACATTCAAAGAATTTTACTCCAGTATGAGTTGTCTGATGGACAATAAGGTTTTCTTTCCAATTAAAACCTTTCTCACATACATTACAATCAAAGGGTTTTACTCCTGTGTGAGTTGCCTGATATCTAATGAGATTTGCTTTTTGGCTGAAGCTTTTCCTACATTCACTATATGCAAACTGTTTTTCTACCATATGAGTTCTCTGATGGGTCAGAAGGTATCCTCTTTGCCTCAAGGATTTCCCACATTCATTACTTTTAAAGGGTTTAACTCTAGTAGTAATTCCCTTCTGTTTGGTCAAGCTTCCCATGAAGGCTTTCCCATAATTATTACATTTTCTCCCATACAAATTCTTAGATGTCCAGTAAGTTTTGATCTTCCGACAAAGGCTTTTCCACATTCACTAAATTCATGTAGCTTTTCTCCAACACGTACCCTATGAAATTTAACTTGGTCTGAGGGGTAATTAAAAGGCTTCTTGCATGTGTTATATGTAGCAAAGATCTTCCCTAAGGAGACTGTATTACATGCAAGTAAGTTTGGAAAATCCCTAACATTTTCGCTAAGTATCTTCTGTTAATGGAGACTTCCTCTCATAGCCCTTCTCCATAAGGCATGAAAACCTGACCCCAAACTCAGATTTCTCCCAAAAGTATTACAAGGAGGTACAAGATTCTTATTCAGTTTTCCTATGAGTGACCGGAACCTTTCTGGGTCGCCTCATCTGGTCACTCTTCTCTTTTACAAAGTGAACAGCACATTCCTTGGCTTCCCTCACCCTGGATTGCCAAAGCTGACGTTCCGGCACTCTTTACTTAGGTGATGCTTCTAGGCAGCTCTGCTGTATCAGACTTGAGCTCTTCATCTCCAACTTGGTTTTCTGACTCCAGAAATTTAAAAGAAATTTAACAAAGGATGTCACTAGCCCCGTTGCTGTGCTGATAAAAAGGAACAAGTTGAGAACAAGCTCTAGTGTGTGTCTCTCCCATCAAAGAGGAAAGTGCTCAATTTAGACAAGACAACAACAAAAACAACAACAAAGCCGACATTTATAGAATGCCTACTAAGTGACAGGTAATACACTAAGCAATTCTTACAAACATTACCTCGCTTGATCCGTACAGTAATTCTGCAAGGTAGAGGCTGTTATTAGCCCCACTTTACAGGTGAACAAACTGAGGCAAAAAGAGGTGAACTGACTTGCCCAGGGTCACACGGCCAGTTAGATTTGCAGTTAGATGCAGCTGGATTTGAACTCAGATCTTCCTAACCCAAAACTGTTTAGGGGTAACTGACACCAAACACACAAGGAGAAAGTAATAGGAAACCGAGCTGCCCAGGAGTAAATGGATTATACCCCAGGGTAATGAAAGTACTTATAAATGTCATTAATAACAACATGCAATGAAAACCAGCATTTTCTGGGGAATGGATTATTGGAATACACAAAGTAAGGGGAAAAATTGGCTTAAAAATTAGGCAAATAGAAACAACTTGGAATCTATGCAAACAAAACTGATGTATGTAGATGATGAACAACTGGAGAACGTTTTAGAATTACTGGGCTACCTCGAAACTGTGAAGAACTAATATGACCAATATATTTCCCCAAAAATAGTCCTTTTTTAAAAATTGCCAAAAGTACAGAAAGTAAAGAAGCAGATTATGTGCATAATTATTGACTACTCAAGGGAATACCAAATTTCACTCACTTGCATATTCTTATCATTCTTCAATAATATAAAACTACGATTTTAAAAGAAGTTCTGAATGTAATGGAACATTAGTGTGTTGTAAGAACAGTGATGAACACAGAGAATAAGAAGTTACGCAGACTGATAGAAAGTGAAGTGGGACTACAAAAACAACAGACACAATAATTGCCACAATGGTAATGGAAAATCAAAATAACTGGCCTTTGAAATAACAATGCGCAAAGAAGAGATCCGAGAAGACAATTCCCCCTACTTCTTTACTGGGATGGAGGACTAAGGGTGTGCAAAACTGCATGGGTCAGACTTTCCTGATATATATGTTGGTTTTCCTGAACTAGTTTTTCTTCTACTTTTTCATTCTTTCTTATAAGAATTGATTGTCTGGCAGGGGGAACAGGAGAGAAAAACTGGGAAAAGTAGGGACATAAATATGAAAGATATACCAATAACAACTTACTTTAAAAGAGAAATGACTATGAGGAATTGAGAGAAACATGAGATTTATATGAATTGATAAAAAGCAAAATAATCAGGAACAAAAGAGCAATATACTAAATGGTAATAAAATCAATGAAAAGATCTCTGAAAGGAAGCCAAAGATCCCAGAACAGATCATGAAATATAGCTACCACCCAGCATGGCAAAAAGGTGGGGGACTGGGGCAGCTAGATGATACAGTAGATACAGCACCAACTCTGGATTCAGGAAGACCTGAGTTCAAATCTGGCCTCAGAAACTTGACACTTACTAGCTGTGTGACCCTGAGCAAGTCACTTCACCCCATTGCCCTGCCAAAAAAAAAAATGGGGGACTATAAATATCAGAATTTGTCTATATTATCAGAAGCAGGCACCATAGTTAATTTTTATTTAATTGTTACTTTTTGTCATAAAAGAAGGTTCAATGAGTAGTGGGGAATTTTTCTCCCTCAGAAATGCATGTGATTTTATTAAAGACAAAATCAATCAAATAACATCAATTTGACTTGCATAAGGTTATCTACGGCACAATAGCTGGAGCTATAAAATAGTACAACGTTTTTGGAAAGGAAGAAAGTAACAGGCAATAAATAAAGTTACAAAACTATTCATAGCTTTAGACCTAGTGATGCTGTGGCTAAGATATACTCCAAAGATGTTACTGATAGTATAAAAACAATTTGCCTGAGAGAAATAATTATCAATAACCAATTATGAGGCGATCCAGGCTTTTCCCAGTCTTATTTCATTGTCTGAAGCCTAGCCTTTGAAGGACATTACAATCCAAAAATTTACCCCACCCAGACCATCTCATCTAGGACTGAATTCCTGTCTCAGGTTTGCTGTGTTCTACTCAGGTTTGGTGGGGACAAATTCTTTGATTAGATTGCCTAAGGCTGGGGGTAATTTAGAAATAAATGACAAAATCAAAGTTACACTCCCCAAGCCCTTCATCAGAATAGGTCTACCTCTCACAGTAATATTCATTCTTTCATTAATCATTAACTAATCAGAGTTGATTGCCACCCTCAGGAACACTCTTCCAAAGGCCTATAAACTGTGAGCCCACTGCCAGGATTGCTCTTCAGCATTTGAGAGTGTCACTAACCATTTTATTAATAAAATATTAGCATTATTAATAAAATGATTACCTCAAAACTATGTCTCTTGAACTTTTTAAACATCACACTTTCTACATTCTACTTATCTCGGTGGACTTATTTATAATGGAAAATACCTAGAAATAATCATGTGGCAAAAATTGGGAATGGCTACATAAATTGTTGTATGAACTGGATTTTATGCAAATGGGCCATAAGAAATGACAAATAAGACTAGGGGTCTGTAGGAGAAATCATTGTCCATCCTCACAAAGATCTGGCCACCAACTGAATTTGAGAAGATATAGTAGCGTCCATGCTTTTCACTCACTCACCTGGACAAAGGCTTCTGGGGCCTCCTCCCTTGGGCCTCCATCATGGTGCTCCTGTCTCTAACTGGGAGAGTGTATCCAGATTGGAAACTGGAAGCCCTAGACACAGGGACGTAAATGGGAAAGGTCTAGTAATAAAAAGCAAAGAATTCATTTCTATCCTAGGCAGTTAAGAAAGCACTGGAGGGGTCCCAAAGCATACCGTTTAGTACTCCATGAAGGATGAGTCACTGATGTAATGTAGGCCCCAGAAAGAGCACTGCTGCATTTGACCCGCTCCATGAAACCTTTTCGTGTACATCCCATTTGAACTTTGCATGTCTCAACCAATCAATAGGCACTGATTAAGCACCCCTGCTGTATGCCAGGCACTGTGGTAGGCAGCAGGGGCACAAAGAAAAATGGCGAATAATCACTGGGCACAAGGAGTTATTTTCCATAGAGTAAAATTATATCTGAGCATTTAAGTAGATTTAAAATGGAGAAAATAGATACAAGGTGATTTGGGGGAGGAGGCAGCTGTGGGCCCCAGAATGGCCTCATGATCCAGGAGAGGCAGGAGAGGAGCAAAGGCTTAGAAAGAGGAGGGGGACGTGTCCTGGTCATGACGAAAAGCATGAAAGACCCTTTAGCTGGAACACAGGAAAAGAGCAAGAATGCTGGCCAGACATAGGACAGTGCTGAGTGCAAAACAGGGAACTGGACACTTGGTTCTAGAAGCAGCCCCTGGAGCATTCTGAGTATGGCAGCATCACAGCAGCCGCATATGACACCTGAGATCTTCCCTGGGACTCTTCTTCTTCTTCTTCTTTTTCACACTCATCAAACTTTCACTAAGCACTGACTGTGTGCAGAGAATGCTGGAGGAAATGCAAGGTTTAACTCAGATATGGTGCCCCCTGGCATCATCCAAACTAGAAAGAATAGAATCCACACAAACAGGAGCTCCAGGCAAAGTCCCTAGAAAAAGCCCTGAGGAAGAGGGGAGGAAAAGCTTTCCAAAGGATTTGAGTCATCTCCTACAGGACGGGGCCAAGGAACCCACGGAAAGACAATCTGTGCAAAGCAAGGGCCTTTATCGTGGGGACAGAAGCATTCTGTCTGACGGTCAACAGAGGCTTTGGGACCCCTTCCACCTGGCACGTAGTCTTGAGTGCTCTTGTACCATAGGCCAACTCAGCTCAGTATTTCAGACTGCCCACAGTCTGCACCAAGGGAGACTGCCAAGATTCCCTGGGGGACAACACTCCAAATAGTAATTCATCATTAGCTACATCATAGCAATCGTTTTCCATTCCTGAACGCTGCACTCTGGGCAGACTGACTTACATGGCAGGATCCCACGTCATCATGTTTAGAAATTCTCCCCATTTCCAAACCCTAATGGCAGATCACCGCTTTCTTTGTACTACGACCTGGAATAAAAGTCATCTCCCCCATTCCCTAATGTTACAAATTCCATTTATTAACTACCTAAGATGGGCAAAACATTGCACTAAGTCCTAAGGGAGCTATTTCCTCCAAGACCTGTGACCTGTAAAAAAAATCCTTTTTATCAGCATTCTCTAAGGCCCTACAACTCAAGATATCTAGACTAAGATATATAGTATGTATATATACGTGTGTGTGTGCATCTGTGTATATACATGTGTACGAATATACATATACATGCACATATATATATATATATATATACACACACAGAAAGCCAAAAGTTATTCTCTAATAGATAAATAATCAAGGGATATGAATGGTTCTCAAAAGAAAATTTGAAAACTATTAACAACAGAATGAAAGGATGCTCCACATTACTAACAACATAAGGGAAATGCTGACCAAACTCTGAGCTGCAGCTCACACCCAGAGAATTGGCAAAGATGACAAAAGATGGGATAGTCAATGCGAGGTAGGTATTTTCCAGAAGTAATAACAACCACATCTTTTCCAGGCAGTGAGAAAATGCTCTTTCTTTTTTCTTTTCTTTTTGCTTTTTGGTGAGGCAATGGGGGTTTAAGTGACTTGCCCAGGGTCACACAGTTAGTGTCTGAGGCTGGATTAAAGCTCTTTCTTAGGATCCACAGCACTGACTCCTCAGTGCTCTCAAAACAGGGGAGGTTCCGGGATGGACACCCACTTTCTATTCTTGATCTCTTTCACTAGACATTTTCCTTCCTTTAAAAAAAGTCATGTCTTAAATCACAGAGCACTTGCAATAACAGAGTACAAATGTGGTTGCTGAAACATCACTGACGGCTTAAGCTACACCATTAAGAAAATATCTGTGAGAGACATTTCCCACAGCATTTATTGTCTTCATCCTTGTTTCAGCCACGAATGCTTTGATGTGTCTCATGCCAAGCTTTCCACAAAGCTGGTTTTCCTTCCATTGCTCACCATTATTTTAGGAGGTGATGCCATCTAACGTGGATGGCAGGGGCCTTGAAGATGGCAAAGAATCCTCCTACGCCCACCGTCCCTGAAAAGTGGGCATCCAGCCTTCATCTGAAGACCTCCAGTAAAGGGGAACTGCCTTACATCCTAAGGCAGCCCATCCCCCCTTTTGACAGCTGTCAGGAACTTTTTTCTGACATCAATCCGATGCTTCCTCTCTGAAACGTTGCTCCCTGAGTTCCTTGCCCTCTGGGGACAAACACAGTGTCCATTCCCCTCTCCCTTATGGGCCAGCTCTCGTGTTCCCCTTAGTTTTCCTCCTCCTGAACTACAACATATCCAATTCCTTCAATGGATCCTTATATGACACGACTTCCAGGCTCTTCACTACCATCCATGGCTACCTCTGGACACTCTTCCATGGCCTTTCTGAAATGCGAGGCTGAAAACCAGGCATCAAACTAGAATCGCAGGGCCAGGAAGAGGTGCCAAAAGAGGTACTTTCTCTAAACTGCCCATAATTTCACTCCATCCTTCACATCTTCTTTCCATCTCCTAAATACTTTTTCTTTCCCTGCCCCTCCTATATGCCTCCCGTCTGTCTCTTCCTGTCTTACATGTGTTTCTTGTGGACGGGGGTGGCTCCATTGTTGTATTTGTACCTCTGGTGCCTGTTACATAGCGTTGTTTTTGACGAGGGCCAATGGCGTCACAAGGTGATGTTTTGACTTGCTAGTGAATTGGATTTAAGTGAGGCAGAGCTGCCCAAGGTCATTAGCTTCACTCTTTCTTCCAGAGCCATAAAAGTCCAGTGGCAGGACAAAAGTCAAGACACTGGCGATGGCCTGGGATGTAGCAAATGATGTTGGCATCTTTGATGTCTGACCAAACTCTAAGTGTTCCACAGCACCTGCTTTAGCCACCTTCGTGGCCACTGGAACAAATTGTTCTCTTCTGCCCATTCCATTAGGGTAAGTCTTCAGGTGCTTGGGGTAGACACCCCGCTAAGTCACCAATGGGTTTGAGGCCTCTTGGTTACCCTCAACCTGGTTTTGCCCATCTGCTGAGATGGTTTTCTAGGGTGTGTTCCTGGGCATGCTATAGGTTCTTAGAGCCACAGGAAAGAGATGGATGACAGCTGGACAGCAAAGGTGAGTGAGCCAGAACACCACCTCACACCAGAAGTGCTAGTCATTGAAGAAAAAATATTTTTAGTTAGAAGAGACCTCTGAGGTCATCTAGTCCAATTTCTCAGAATATATTCAGATGTTTAACTCCTCCAGTACTATGCTAATCTTTAAAAAAAACAAACCCTCCTTAGCAAATGATCTATATTCAGACTAAAATCTGCCAAGTTGTATGACGGACATGTTTTAGCTAAAATGGTTTATGAACTTCCTATCACTGATAAGAAAAGCCTTCTGGAAGAGAGTCATTGGGGCTCAGATCCCTAGGTGGGACTTGGGTGAACTAAGACCACTGAAGACAGAAAGAAATGTGTCTAGATCACTTAGAAATGATGTCGTATGAAATTATTCACAAGAAAGAAAGCAAACCTAAGACTCACCTGAAACCTGGTTGTGAGGAACTCAGAAGTCATTCTCTCTTTATTCTTTACCTTAGGGGAAGGCAGAATCTTGAGGATGATAAGCTGGATGGGAGAAAGAAGTGCTGGGGGAGACCAACCGCTTTCTAGTCCCTCCACAAAGTTCTCATGAACATCCACTCTCTTGCCCCCAAATCCTTCTGCCTAGTCAGTGCTGCACCCAAGCTGCCAACCACTGCTGAAGGCAAATGGGAAATCCGTTCTACCTTCAACTAGCCTCCTAACAGGGACAGCCAACCTTATCACACAACAACAGCACAGACATTTAATCAGTGCTGATTCACACACACACACACACACACACACAACACACACACACACACACACACACACACACACACACTCCTCTCTCTCTCTCTCTCATTGAACTTCCATCAGCTCAAAGGCCAGGGGTGCTAGAGGAACCAGGCTGGATAAAGGGGTGTGAGGGCAGCGGAGACACACGGAAGGGAGCTCAGCCTTGGGGCTGGCGGCCTGGGCTTCCTCCTGGACCACTGCCAGCCCACGCTCCTGCTCCATGGGGAGACTCCCTACAGCGCTGGGCTCAAGTTCTCCACGGTGGCCCCATCCTCGCAACCCCCTGCTCTTGGGATACTGTCCTATCTGCACTCAAGGCCTCTTTGCCCACCCAGGACGATCAAGAACGGCTCCATCCCGGCGGTCATAGGATCTGCAGGGAGCTGGGGTGTCCTCCGTCTTCTTCACCCTTCGGGGCTCCAAATCCCACTTGAATTTGGGCTCTTGACCCGGGGGCTCAGATCTTGGTCCCCAGCTGGACCTGCAGCTCTCGCGCTGCTGCAGAAAGGCTGGAGGCGGCAGGAGGCTCTGAAATCACAATATTCCGAGCCAGCAGCAGACCCTGGACGTGCCTTGCACACGCGGTCACGAGTGGATCATTCAGGAGGCATTTCCTGCTGCCTGTGGTTGTATAGTGTGTGTGTGTGTGTGTGTGTGTGTGTGCGCGCGCGGGCGTGCATACGTGTGTGTAGCGGGGAGGTGATGGGATGCGGGATACGGGATGCTCACATCGTGCTGGCCGCAGCACCTGGAGGGAAGGCCAGGGAGCGTTTCCCACCTTTACACTCACGAGCACTCCAGGGCACACCCACACACAGTCACTGACAGGAACTCTCGAACTCTCGGGAACGGAACACTCACACACTGGAAGGCACACCCATCCATACACACTCACACCCCGCGCTTACACTCACATCATCATCGTGCTTACACACCGGCCTCCCCCCCACTACAACGTACACAACCCCAATGTCACGTGCACACTCACAGATCACACCACACTTCCTCTCTCTTGTCCACCCCACTCCCCCTCTGGCAGAACAAGGCTGGGAAACCGCGCACGTGTGCACTGTCCCCACCCTTCATCCCGTGCGCGTGCGCACTCTCGGGCCAGCCTGAAGCTCTGCGGCCTCCTTTAGCAAGGCGAGGGCAGGGCTGAGCATGCGCAGCCTTTCCCCAGTCGTGGCGCAGTGGCACGCGCCGGAGCTAGGAGGGGAGGGGAGGGACTTGGAGCTAGGACTGCGCTTGCGCACACTTTCTAGTCATTCCAGGCCCACCTGGAGCCCAGGGCTGGTAATCCGGGCTCACTTTACGGGGGGTGAGCCTGTATTGGAGACCATTCTCGCCAGCTGGCGGGACCGGGGCCTTCTGGGAAATGGAGTCCAGGCCTAAGAAGGCTGGGCCTGGCTCGAGGCTTCGCGCATGCGCTTTACGACCGCTCCCTCTCACCGCCCCCCAGTGTCTGGGGCGTCGTGGGCATTTAATAAATGCTGACTAAGTGATGCTGGACTGGATACTTAGTCCGATGGAGATAGGCTCGTTTGTCTGTGTCCGGCCCGCACTTCTGCCTCCCCCAAGGCCGGACAGATGACCCGGGGTTTGCCCAAACGTCCACAGCAGACACATTCCCGCCCGATCCGCGCTTTAATCGCCTAGATTACGGACGTGGCATTTCCTAAGTCATATTTTTTTTTTTAGGCAATTGGGGTTAAGTGACTTGGCCAGGGTCACACAGCTAGTGTCAAGTGTTTGGTCTGAGGCCGGATTTGAACTCAGGTCCTCCTGACTTCAGGGTAGGTGCTCTATCCACTGCGCCACCTAGCTGCCCCCCGTGGCATTTCCACGGGAGTCGCCCGAATTCCCAGACACACCCCGTCCTTCCCCTGCCCGGAGGGGGACAGGGCAGTTCAGGGGGCTCCCCACCCTCCCCCGCGCAGGTAGCCTTACACAGCCTCGGGGTGAGGAGGGGCTGGAAGGGGGGAGGTCCGGGATACTCGGGAGCCGGGCGAGTCTGGGCAGATGCTGAGCACCAACCTCCATTATGATCCCCTCCCCCTTCCAATGCTGTCAATAGTGACCCCCCTTTCCAGTGCTGTCATCGTGCCCCCCCCCCCCTTTACAATGCTGCATTGTGACTATTGCTCATCTGAGGCTTTCTCTACGTCTCAGTCTTCCCGTTCACTGTGTCTAATGTTGCAGTAACATCCCAAGAATTTCACGGCCATGGTTTGTATGACAGCCTCACGTCTTACCCTCAGGATGGTTACCTTCAAGATTCAATATCACTGTATTCTCTGGTGTGGAACGAGGTTTGCCTCATTCTGAAGACTTTGCCCCATTCCTTACATTGAAAAGATTTCTCTTGGGCATGATTTCTCTGATGGTTAATGGGTTTGTCCTTCATTTGAAGGGTTTCCCCCATTCATTACATTCAAAGGGTTTCACTCCAGTATGAGTTCTTTGATGTGGGAAAACTGGGATACCAATGCACTATTGTTGGTGATTTAACCATTCTGGAGAGCAATTCCGAACTGTCCCCAAAGGGCTATAGAATTGTGCATTCCCTTTGATCCAGCAATACCACTACTAGGTCTGTATCCCAAGGATATTTTTTTTAAAAGGAAAAAGGACCTACTTGTACAAAAATATTGATAGCAGCTCTTTTTGTGATGGCTTAGAATTGGAAATTGCAGGGATGCCCATCAACTGCAGAATGGCTGAACAAGTTGTGAAATGTAACGGAATACTATTGTTCTAAAAGAAATGATGAGCAAGATGATTTCAGAAAAACCTGGAAAGACTCATGTGAACTGATGCAAAGTGAAGTGAGCAGAACCAGAAGAACATTGCACACAGCAAAGCAATATTGTAATTATGATCACCTCTGAATGATTCAGCTATTTTCATCAATACAATGATCTAGGATGATTCTGAAGGGCTTATATTGAAAAATGCTAACCACCTCCAGGAAAAGGACTGATGGAGTCTGAATACAGAATGAAGTATACTATTTTTCTTTCCTTTCCTTCCTTCCTTCCTTCCTTCCTTCCTTCCTTCCTTCCTTCCTTCCTTCCTTCCTTCCTTCCTTCCTCCCTTCCTCCCTCCCTCCCTCCCTTCCTTCCTCCCTCCCTCCTCCTTCCTCCCTCCCTCCCTTCCTTCCCCCTCCCTCCCTCCCTTCCTTCCTTCCTCCCTTCTTTCCTTCCTTCTTTCCTTCCTTCCTTCCTTCTTCCCTTCCTTCCTAGCTTCCTAGCTTCCTTCCTTCCTTCCTTCTTTCCTTCCTTCCTCCCTCCCTCCCTCCCTTCCTCCCTTCCCTCCTCCCTTCCTTCCTTCTTTCCTTCCTCCCTCCTTCCTTCTTCCTTCCTTCCTCCTTCCTTCCCCCCTCCCTTCCCCCTTCCTCCTTCCTTCCTTCCTCCCTTCCTTCCTTCTCCTTCCTTCCCCCCTCCCTTCCCCCTTCCTTCCTCCTTCCTTCCTTCCTTCCTTCCTTCCTTCCTTCCTTCCTTCCTTCCTTCCTTCTCTTCCTTCCTTCCTTCCTCCCTCCCTCCCTCTCCTTCCTTCCTCCTCCCTCCCTCCCTTCCTTCCTCCTCCCTCCCTCCTCTCTTCCTCCTTCCTTCCTTCCTCCCTTCCTTCCTCCCTTCCTTCCTTCCTCCCTTCCTTCCTTCCTTCCTTCTCTTCCTTCCTTCCTTCCTTCCTTCCTTCCTTCCTAGCTTCCTTCCTTCCTTCCTTCCTTCCTTCCTAGCTTCGTCCTCCCTCCCTCCCTCCCTTCCTCCTTCCTTCCTTCCTTCCTTCCTTCTTCCTTCCTTCCTTCCTCCCTCCCTTCCTTCCTCCCTTCCTTCCTTCCTTCCCTGCTTCCTTCCTTCCTTCTTTCCTTCCTTTCTTCCTTCCTTCCTCCCTCCCTCCTTCCATCCTCTCCTTCCTCCCTCACCCTCCTCTCCCTCCCTCTTCTTCCTTCTTTCCTTCCTTCCTTCCTTCCTTCCTCCCTCCCTCCCTCCCTTCCTTCCTTCCTTCCTTCCTTCCTTCCTTCCTTCCTTCCTTCCTTCCTTCCTTCCTCCCTCCCTCCCTTCCTTCCTTCCTCCCTTCCTTCCCTCTTTCTTTTCTCTCTCTCTTTCTTGCTTCCTTCTTTCGTTTAATTCCACCAAATGACTAATATGACATATATTTTATATATGATTGCATACGTATAACCTATATCAGATTGTGTACTATGTCAGAGAGGGAAGGGGGCGGAAAGCAGGGATATAATTTGGTATTCAGAATTTCTAAAAAAGGAATGTAAAAATTGCTTTTACACGTAATTTGGAGAAAAAATATAATTTGAAATGCAAAAAAAAGTATGAACGTTAATCTCGATGTACTGGACTCTCCCTTTTAAAAGAAGCAACGCTGGCAGGGCTGTTTATAAATTGAGATGATGTAAAATTGTTATTGCTGTGAAATGGCTTCATGTTATGGGAAAGAAATATAGCAATACACAATGAGTTACAAAACCGTTCATGCTCTTGGACTGAGGGATGCCACTGCTAAGCTATATCCTTAGACGTTGTTGAGAGGGGCAAAACCTGCTATCTTCGTCACAAGCCACTAACAAGCTAATGCTTCCACACAGGGCTTCAGTCTGTGGTCAGTCGACAGTCAGTAAGCATTTATGAAGTTTCCACAGTGCCCCAGGCACTGTGTTAAGTGCTGGGGATACAAAGAAAGGCAAAAAGAAAACAGTCTCTGTGCTCAAGGAGCTCACAGTCTAAGGAAGAAGCAACATGCGGATAACAATGTACAAACAAGCTACGAACGGGACAAATTGGACAAAATCAGTAGCCCTGAGGGGGATGAGGAAGATTTAAGTAGATAATGAAAGGAAGGAAGGATGGGGATGGATGGATAAAGCGAGAGTTTTACAAGCAGCAGGGAAATAATCTGTAGACAGGGAGAGATTAAGGATAAATTGAGGGAGTAGGGATGAGAGAGGTGACAGTGTGATGGAACACAAGGCACAGAATAGGATGGGATTCACTGGCGCCTGAAGAGACATTTGCCTTGGTAGGGTGAAGGACCACTTCTTCATGAGCCGGGCGAAGGAGCAGAGAGCAGCAGAAGGTACCTGAGGTGAGGAACAGGAGAGACAAGCTCTGGGTGAATGGCCTCCATTTTTTTCTGTAAAATATGAGGCAATGTTCTCAGCTGAGAGGGTGGGAGTGGGGATCTGTGAGAGGTGTGAGGAAAGTTGGAAAGGTTTGGAAGAGCCACTGTGGAGAATAGGGTAGTGAACCATTTAGGGAGATATAAAAAGATAGTGTGGAAAAAATTATTTATTGTTTGGGAAAACTTACTATATTGTTTAAATCCAACCTTATGTGATTAAAGGCTGTTCATGCTCAGAATGTTGCCTGACCCTATTAATTCTCCAGGAATCTAGGGATGGCTACAAGGTGTTTTGTGGGTCCTGGATCTACCCAAAGCATTGTTTTGGGTTACCACACCCAGGACTTGTGTTTTGAGTTTCCCTGTGTTTTGGTCATATTGTCCTCTTGGCAAAATTACTTAACTGTGCCTGTGTGGTTCCTCTGCAGACATCCTTGTCTAAGTCCTATAGAATATAAACCTTCCAAAGCCCAGATGAGGAGTCACGCCTCCTTTCTGCCTTGCTGTCCTCTATCAAGTGACCTACTGCATTTCTTTCTAAAACTATTTCAGATTTTGGAGTCTGTTCTCATGAACAATAATCTTGCTGCACTGAGAAGTCAGTTGAGATCATGTAACAAAAATCTGTAGCAGGCCCAATTGTCACGGTTTCGTGATTTTCTCCAGCTCTGTTCAGAAACACAGGAATAGGAATGAAGGGAGCAGGTGGTAGGAGTAATCCAAGACCAAGGCTTGGCAGGGCAAATTCCTTCACAGTGTCCCCAAGGGGGCAAAGGATTCAAGAGAAGAGAACAGTGTAATGTTGAACTGGTTCACCAATGGATCAAGAAGGGGAAGAGAAAGGAAAGCATGGCCAGCGTGGGAATGATGGTCAAGGGGTTAAAGGTCACAATGAAGATGAACAGGACTTGGGGTTGCAAGGCAGAGAGAAATATGGAATGACAGGAGATTGTGCAGCTAAAGGAGTTTCAGAGTTCTTGACCATCTGCGGATGAGAGCAAAGAATGGCCACTTCTGCGTACAGACAAGGTAGAGAAGTAGGTCATGGAAAATGAGTAAGGGCACATCACCGCGCATGGAGGAGGAGAGGAAGATCGTGAGCCAGGCACTGAACTCGCTGAGTGAAGAAGAGGAGTGTTCTGGAGGTTGGCAGACAGCAGACACTAGATTAATGGAGTGGCAAATGTGGATTGAGCAAACGGCAAAAAGTGAGCGGTTACCCAGTCACGGTGGTGGAGGGACAGACAGCTTTTGGAGGGGCAAGGATCAGAGTGAAAGTGCAACCAGTGCCGGGAAGGGAGACCAGGGAGTCTGTGTCAATAGTCAAGAGTGAGTTGGGCGTCAAGGAGAGCCAGAAGATGGAAGAGGCGGGAAAGGAAATGACTTCAGATGAAAGCCAGCTTCTCAGTTATGGAACAGACATTTCATTAAGCACAATGGAAGGGGTGGAGAGCTTTAGAGTGGGACGTTGTATGTTTGGGAAAGTTGAGGGGGATGAGAATAAGGGAATGGGCAGTAGGGGGGTGGAGAATGGGTTTTGAACTATGGGGAAAGGGTTTCATAATCACTAGGATAGGGAGGGTATGATGGGGAGTTTGTTAATCATTGTGCGGTGACTTCAAGTATTAATATTGCTTGAGTTTGGCCCCAGGATGGATGCCCCTCAAGCCATTAGGCAGCTCAAGCTAGGGGATCACTATTAGAAGGTGACAGAATGGCATCTCCCCTCCTCCCCTGCAGGCAGGAAGGGGCTGGGTGAGGAAAGCAGTGTGCTGCAGGGAATGGCATAGGTGTCCTGTCTGGCAGGCAGGAATAATATTCATTTAAGCAATATTTACACAACTAGCCTCTTTCAGTAATGATGCTTTTATGTTTTAAAGATAACCATTTACTTCAGAGTAAAGGGGATACTGTCATAGATGTTAATATATTAAAGCAATAGGGAATGAAACATATCACAGTACATATATAATCCCGTGTCACACTCTCCCACCAATGCGTTCAATAGCCATGCTGAAGAGTGAGTGCATACAGTCAGAGAAAACTGGCAAGGAAACCAAGGGAGGGAAATTCATGTGCTCAGCGTAACTCACAGCTCTAGACTGTAGGCGTCAAAGTTATCGGTCCCCACAAAATTCCTTGACCCTTACCACTCTTCAGCTGGAAACATTCTCTGTTCTAGTCTATTGGAACGCAGAACTTATAATTCTTTCAATTAACCATCACCCTTAAAAGATGTTAACAAAGTGTCAGCTCTTGGTGGGGAAAGTTCTCTTTAAGCTAGCGATGCACAAAGCTCATCAGACTGGCTCTCTCTGCAACATATAGACCACCAGGCCCTCCAGCTATTTGCTGACCAGATGCTGCACTGTCCAATCAGAATCAAGCTCATGGCCACATAGCACATCCCCTGGTTGCCAGGTGACCGGGATCCCAAAGCAGCGGCTTTTGCTTGCCGAGCGCTACACCTCTCTCCATTTCTAGGGGGCAATCAAGAGCAATAGTTATCATTACGGCTCTTGGCCAACGACGTGAATTTTCTCTCCACCAATTAGGAATCACTAGAATGAAGCCTTCAATTAGGAGAATTGCTTCTTACTCTTAGGCTTCCAGGGCAATATTTCTCAGCCCCCCCTGCTGCGTCGTTAATTTTCCTCCTCCTGTACCTAAGGCAGCCTGTTCACTATATCTCAATTCCTCTGCCTTTCAATGGCTTAATTATGAGCCTCCTGTCTCCTGCCTGAATCTCAGTGATTCATCTTTCTGTGTCTTTAATAGCTTATTAATGTGAACTTCCCAAATTTCCCTTATCAAATTTATAGTCTCCTTTTTTAATCGACGTCAGTAAGAGGGAGACTGTAAGAGAGAGAAAGAGAAGAGGACCCAGGACAGATCCGTTAGAGACACCCACAGGCAGAAGGTGTGACAGAAAGGAAGATAAAAGTCATTTTAGCTGGGGAGGAAAAAAAAAACCTTCAGTAAACTTGTTTTGAAAAATCCTTCCCTATGACAGTGTGAAAGGAGAGAGAGAATAGAACAAACGAGGGCGGGGGGCGGGACAGGATGGAGGGAAATATAGTTAATCTTTCACAACATGACTAATGGAAGGGTTTTGTATGACAGCACATGTATAACCTACATTAAATTGCCTTCTCAATAAGGGTAGGGAGGGGGGAAGGGAGTGAATTTGGAACTCAAAGTTTTAAAAAGTTAAAATTGTTTTTACATGTGACTACAGACAAATAAAATACCAAAAAAAAAAATCCTTCCTTTGACAAAACTGGATTTATACTGGGGGTGCAAGGATGGTTGCCAACCTTTCCACCCTACAATCGCAGCCAAAATTCGATCCAGCCCAAACCACTACATCCAGAGCTGCTAACGATCTGGGAAGCGCCAGTCCTCACCCATCCTCGTCCTTCGTGACTTCTCGGCAGGACCTGACACTGCACATCCCGTGCGCTTGTGCTCCCGTCTCCAGGTTTTTGCGACATTCTTCTCTCCTGGCTATCCCTTCGCAGGTTCTTCATCTTGTCATGCTGGCTAACCTGGGGAGACCCTTCGGGCTCTGCCCGGGGACCTCTTTTCCCTGTTTCCCATCTCATCAGATGGCTTAGACTTTAATCTCTGTGCTGATGACCCTCAGATCTGCTAGTCCAGCTCAGAGAGGCAACTCCTTCTCAGGCTGCCTATTAGACATCTTCAGTTGGATAGCCTGTAGCCACCCTAAACTCAACGCGTCCAAAGCTGAATTCCTCTTTCTCCTGCAGACGCTTTCCTCTTCTGAAGTTCTCTATTACTGTTGAGGGTCCCACCGTCCAACCAGGCCCCTAGGTTTGCAACCTGTGTGCCATCCTTAACTCTTCCCCTACAACCAACCAGTGGTCAAGTCCTGCTCTTTCATCTCTCCTCTGTCCCTACCTTGGGGCAGGCCCCTCCTCACCTCACACCTGTACTACTGCAGTCTCCTCTTGGTGGTCTTCCCTTCCTCAACTCTGCCCCCACTCCTTCAAGTCACCATCCACTCAGGTTTAACCATATCCCCTCCTCTCCCCCATTCAGTAAAGCCCAGCGGCTCCCTATCACCTCCGGCATTAAATATCAAATCCCGGTTGGCTCTTAAAGCTCTTCATAAACCGACCCCTCCCCGCCTTTCCAGTCTTCTCACAGGCTCTGCCATTCATCGACACTGTCCTTGCTGTTCTCGGAAGACTGCATCTTCCACTCCCGTCCTGCACGCCTGCGAAGCTCTCTCTCCCGGCTCCCTGCAAGTCTCAGCTAAAGTCTGACCTTCTGCAGGAAGCCTTTCTTAGTCCTCCACCCCAGAAACTGCTCCCGATCTGCCCAGCGTGGATCTCGCTGACACTCAATTGTCGCATTTTGTCTTCCCATTCACGAGAAGAGCTCCTGGAGGCCGCGGTCGGCTGCTCCTCCTTTGAATCTCTAGCACTTAATCGATTGTCATGACCTCACGAGACTCAGTGAACATAACAATGGAAGCCAAAGGAACCGCAACAACACAAGCAGACAATCATAATTACCCTATCTTATACCAGTGAATGAGAACAGAGACAAAGTGGTGAAAGATCATCGGTGTTGAACGCTGAATACATTATCAGACTGGCTTCAACTGAGCTGCTCTTTCCCCTTTATTTGGGAAGGGGAAGAGACATATTTGGAAATGAAAGTGATGTAAAAACAAAAGATGGTAATAAAATTGTATTTTTAAAAATCAACAGGATATGCTACGTTGAACTTATTTTACTACAATTACTGAACTGGTAGAGGAGGGGAATGCTGTAGACATGGACCTAGGCTTTTGCAAAACATGACAGTCTCATGCCATGTATTTTTTGCTTCTAAATTGAATTTTATTTGATTTTCCAAATTCCCTCCCTCCCCATGCCCTACCCATTGAGAAAGCAAGAAAGATAAAACCCATTACATATCTATATAGTCAAACAAAACAAATTCCTGCATTTCTCACGTTCCCAAAAAGAAAGAGAAGAAAACACACCTCAGTCTGCACTCTTAGCCACCACTCCTCTGTCTGAAGTCATACAGCATTTTTCATCATGAGTCTTCAGGAATTGTGGTGGGTGATCAGGGTTACAAAGTCTTTCGAAGTGGATTATTATTATTTTTTTTACCACGTTGCCGTTACAGTGTAAATTATTCTCAAGGTTGCTCACTTTACTCTGCATCAGTTCATACAAGTCTCCCCAGGTTTTTTGTAACCATCTCTTTCCAGAACGGCTGGACTAGTTCACAGCTCTTAAGAGTATTGTTATTATACCTGTTTCCCCACATCCCCTCCAGAATTTGTCATTTTCTTTTTTTGTCATGTTAGCCAATCTGACAGATGTGAGGTGTTACCTCAAAGTTGTTTTGATTTGCATTTCTCTAATCATTAGTGATTTAGATCAGTGGTGTCAAATTCAAATAAAATGGGGGTCATTAAACCATGTATAAGTATTCCTGTGCACCACATATTGACCTAGAAAACCACACATGATCTATGTTTTATTTAAAATTTTTAATTTTGTTACATATTTCCCAGTTATATTTTAATCTGGATCTCCTATGCCCAAAGGGCTATGAAACTGTACATACCCTTTGATCCAGCAATACCACTTCTAGGTCTATATCCCAAAGACTTCCAAAAAAAGGGAAAAGGACTATTTGTACAAAAATATTTATAGCAGCTCTTTTTGTGGTTGCTAAGAACTGGAAATCAAAGGGTGCCCATCAATTGGGGAATGTCTAAACAAGCTGTGGTATATGATTGTAATGGAGTACTATTGTGTTAGAAGAAATGACAAAGCAGGATGATTTCAGAAAAACCTGGAAAGACTTGCATGAACTGATGGATAGGGAAGTGAACAGAACCAGGAAAACACTGTACACAGTACAAAGCAATATTGTTTAATGATGAACTGCTATTCTCAGCAACACAATGATTCAAGACAATCTCAAATGACTAATGAAATATACTATCCACCTCCAGCGAAAGACTGAATTGAATGGACTGAATACAGTCTGAAGCATGCTATTTTTCACCTTTTCTTGCATTTTTTCTTTTATTCAAGTTTCTTGTACAAAATGACTAACAAGGAAATGTTATGTAACTGCACATGTATGACCTATATCTGATTGCTTACTGTCTCAGGGAGGGAGGAATGATAGAATTTGTAACTCAAGACTTTAAACTCAGTTTAGAAATCAAGACTTTAAAGAAAAATGTTAAAAAAATTTTAAAAATCTGGTTCTTGCTGTACCCAGGAGTGTTGTAGGGATCCCCATGTTTGAAACCTCTGACATAGAACATTTTTTTCATATGGCTATTGATGGCTTAGATATCTTCCTCTGAAAACTGTCTATTCATATCCTTTAACCATTTGTCAATTGGGGAATGGCTCTTTTTCTTGTAAATCATGCCATTCTTTTGGAGAAGATACAATGTGGGCTTGACCATCACATATTTAGGTAGATCTAAATCTTGAATCATTTTTCTCAAATGGCTATCATGATTTCATATCATACTGTGCCAGGATCTTGCACTTTTATTAAAAACAAAAGAATGATTTTGTACTTATTTATTTTCTGTTATTTCTGATTGGAAAACAACATCCTGCGCTGCTTTAACACAGATTACATGCTTATGAAAATTTCAAAACATCAAATAGGGATCTTAATCTAATCTCTCAAACGGAAATTAAACTAGCTCTAAAGGAATTTTTTTTTAATTAGCGAAGATGAATTCATTGACTTTTTAAAATTTTTATTTCTAACATTCTTTTCTTTTTAAATTTTGAGTTCCAAATTCTCTCCCTCCCTTCCACCACCTCTCTCACCCACTGAAAAGGTAAGCAATGTGATATAAATTATGTATGTGGAATCATGGGAAATATTTCCATATCAGCCATATTTGGGAAAAAAAAGCAAGAAACATAGACAAAATTATACTTCAATTTGCACTCAGTGTTCATCAGCTTTCTCTCTGGAGGTGGAAAACATTTTTTCATTATGAAGTGTGGAGCAGAGTAGCCAAGTCTTTCACAGCTGATCCTCATTCCAACTTTGCTATTTTATTATTATTATAATTATTATTATTTGGTTTTGGCTAGGCAGTGGGGTTACGTGACTTGCCCAGGGTCACACAGCTAGTAAGAGTCAAGTGTCTGAGGCCAGATTTGACCTCAGGTCCTCCTGACTTCAGGGCTGGTGCTCTATCCACTGTACCACGTAGCTGCCCCTAACTTTGCTAGTGCTATGAACAATGATCTCCTGGTTCTCTTCACTTTCACTCTGTAACAATTCATATAGGTCTCCCATGTTTTTCTGAAACCACTCCTTTGTCCTTTCCCACAGCACAATAGCATCCATCCCAGTCATATGCCACAACTTGTTCAGTCATTCCTCTCAACTTCCAGTTCTTTGCCACCACAAAAAGAGCTGCTCTAAATATTTTTGTACATGTGGGTCTTTTTCCCTTTTCTTTGATCTCTTTGGGATACAGACCTAGCAGTGGTGTTGCTGGGTCAAAGGGTATGCACAGTTTTAGAGCCCTTTGGGCACAGTTCCAACTTGTTCTCCAGAATGGGTGGACCAGTTCACAACTCCACCAGTAGTTTATTAATGTACCTATTCATCCTCTCCCTCCAGCATTTGTCATTTCTGATAGGTGTGAGGTGGTACCTCAGAGTTGTTTTAATCTGCCTTTCTCGAATCAATAGTGATTTAGGACATTTTTTCATATGACTATAGATGGCTTTGATTTCTTCTGAAAGATGCCTGCCCATAACCTTTGATCATTTATTCATTGGGGAATGGTTTTCACTTTTACAAATTTGACTCAATTCTATACTCAGTATATATTTCTCATCGAGAAATGAGCCCTTTATCATAGAAACTTGACATACAATTTTTAAAAAGTATTATTTCATCATCTATGGTATCTTTCAGCAAAATGTAATTCCCCTTTCTCTTTTAATTAGGCCTATTTTTGCTTTTGCTTCTAGCTCTATAAAATATTCCTTTGGGAGTTTGGTACAGAACTGAACAAGTGAATTAACTTAAGTATTATTGACACTTCTTGTATTGACTCAACTGACCGATGAGTAATTAATATTTCTCTAATCATTTGTCTGTCTGTACCCCTCCAAGAGACCCACTCCTTCCTCTGAGTGGTGAATTCTGCCTGAGACTAAGGCCTCCATTTTGTGAAGGGGCCCACACCAGCCAGCTTTTATTTCCCTGCGCTGGGAACCTTTATCTTCCCTCACTTCCTTTTCAGCCTCTTCTTGGGTGTTGTCTTTGCCCGTGAGAATGTGAGCTCCTTGCGGGTAGGGACTGTCTTTCTTTCTGCTCATCTTTATAGGCTCAGTGCTTAGCAGTGCTTGGCACATGGCAAACGCTTAATAAATGTTATTTCTTTATTTCTGTAGTGTTTTACAATTAGATTCACACTCCTTGGCTGTCTCCAATGTCTCAAACACTCTTCCTCCTATCTAACTCTAGGCTTATTTCCAGTTGAGTCCCACCTTATGTAAGAACCCTTTCTCAGACCTCGATAAACTTAGTACCTTCCCTCTGAGATTACCCACAATTCATCCTATATATATATCTGGCTTTTATGTAGTTGTTTGCATGTTGTTTCCCACATTAGACTGTGAGCTTCTTGAGGGCAGGGACTGTGTATGCTTATGTTTCTTTGTATCTCCAGAAGATGGCACAATGCCTGGAACACAGTAGGTGCATACTAAATGCTAATTGACTGAATCTTGGAAGATACACTCCCAAATATATTGTAGCTACTATAGTTATTTTGAAGCACATTTCTTTTCCTAGCTTTTCTTGCTGGGTTTTGTTGGTTATTTACAGGAATGCTGTTATTTAGCTCATATTTTGCAACCTGAAGTTATTATTTCAATTAATTATCTAGTTGGCCACCCAGGGCTCTTTAAGTACACCATTCTATCAACAACAAAAGGTGAGAATTTTGTCTTCTCTTTATTCTTGCTTACTCTCTTAATTTTCCTTGCTGTGTTTGGTATGGCTAGCAGTTCTAGCACTATGTCAAATAGTAGTGGTGATAATGGACACCCTTGATTTACCTCTCATCTTGGTGGAAAAGCCCGTGACTTTTCTCCATAACACATAATGGTTACTCTTAGATTTAGATTATTATTTAATGTTAAGGAAAGGTCCACCTATTACTGTGATTTTTAAGTTTTCCACAGAAATGAGTGTTGAATTTTGTCAAAAGCCTTTTCTGCACCTATTGATATAATTATGGTTCTTATTATTTATATTTTTAACACCGCTTGTTATGTTTATATTCTTATATTGAACCAACCTTGCATTCCAGGCATAAATCCAGACTGGTCTTAACGTAAAATCTTTCTAGGAAGTTGTTGTCGCATCCTTGCTAACATCTCATTTAACATTTTTGCATCAATGTCCACTAGGAGTATTGGCCTGTATTTTTCTTTCTCTGCTTTCATTTCTCCTTGGTTTAGGCATTTATTTGCATCTTAAGAGATTAGAAGGATTCTTTTTCTTCCTATTACAGTTTATGCAGTATTGGATTTGATTTTTCCTTGAACATCTGATGGAATTCACTCGAGAATATATCTGGCTATGGCGTCTTTTCTTTGGGGGTCCATTTATGTCTCGATTTCTTTTTCTGATATTGGATTACTTCATCCATTTCTTCTTTCGTCAATTCGGGTATTTTATATTTTCCTAGGTAGTCAGCTCTTTCTTCTAAGTTATCAGCTTTTTAGCATATAATTGGGAAAATAGTTTCTGATAATTTCCTTTTGCTCTTCAATTGTTCCAAGTTCTCCTTTTTAAATTTTCTTTCTTTTTAATAGGAGGGAGGTGAGAGGGAGAGGTGGATTTTTGATAATTGAAAAGAATAAAAGGTTTTAAAAGTTAAAAAAAAGGAATAGCTAGGCTACACTCTTGAGTGCTTACGGATCTCTTTTAAGAGGCTCTCCTGTGTGCTTGATGGAACCACAGCAATGATTTGGAAAACCCCCAGAGGGAGTCCCTCTTCTAGCTGAACCTTGGCAGAACAGACTCCATGAACACAGTCATCCTTTTAAAGACTGCTCCACACAAATAACCAGAGGATCATTCAACTAAATGATCTCTGTCGTATCCACTCCCATCCACTTTGCTATGGTTTATGACAGAAAAGCACTGGACAAAATGGCAGAACAAAATGCCACCTTCCTTGTTTTTACAGTGAGCTCTTACCCATCCTTACGTCAGGATCATCTAGGATTCCTTGGAAGACCTCTCTGCAGAAAGACCCCTCCATGGTCACAGTCTCAGTCATGGCCCCACTCTCCTTACTGCTGTTCTTGTGATAGGACTTCACTCCACTCCTATGTGCCCAACCAGAATGACCAGGATTACAGCCCTGATGAAAGGCCTCAGGACAGGTGGATTCCTTTTCCTGGGGTCATCCTCCAGGACTGCCTTCACCTTCTAGGACACTGGGGTCCTGGGGTGCAAAATCATCCTAACTGGGCCCTCCATTGTTTGGCTCAGGTCCCTGTTTCCAGCTGAGCCCTAGACCTCCAGGTCTTCGGGCTGGGCTCCTGAGGACTCCACCAAGAGCTGCCTGTGCTAGAGGAAGGATGGAGGCATCAGGAGGGACTGAGTACACAGTGTAGCTCAAGGCTTTCTGATGGTCACAGACCCTGGACATGGAGAGAATGATTATTTCTCTCTTACTTAATAACCTACTAATATGGGGGGGGGGGAAATCCAGGCTTTTTTCTTTTAAGTTTCATGAATTGCCCCAAAATTTGCCCCACCTAGACCATCTTATCTAGATGGAATTCTCACTCCACCCAATTAGAAAACCTTACAAGGTGAATTCCAGCCCACTGTGTTCTATTCAGACAGGCTAGGGTGGGTGGGGTAGATACCCTTTGGATTGGCTGAGGCTGCGAGTGGTCTGGGAAGAGAGGAGTAAGAGAGTAATGTCTGCCTCTGCCCCCCCCCATTTGAATAGATCCACCTCTCATTAAAATATTTATTCTTCATTAATTATTAACCAAGCAGACTTGAATTCCACCAGTCGGGAATACACACTCTTCCATGTGTTGAGAGGCCTCCATGACGGGTCTTTGGTTTACAAGAGAAAGACAAATGACCATTTTATTAATTATTTGCTATCCATAATTAACAAAATTATTAATTACCCGGAAATGATGTCTCTTGAACTTTTCATTCATCATAATATGTAGGCTATTGTGTCGAACTGTTTCATTCACTCAAGAGACACTGACAGACACATATTGGTGGGGAACCAGCTTGACGTAGTGCAGGGGTGAGCAGCCGCAGGAAGAAGGGGCTACCACTGTGGAGGCAGTGCAGTTGTGGCCCCTTTCCCTCCCCATAAATATCTACACTTTTACACTTAAACATGCATGCTCGAAGGCATCCACAGTCCGAGTCTACTGAGTGTTTCTGTTCCACCAGTTAACACAAGTTAGGGTTAATCGATTTTGTGCATGTTCTCCTTAGACTGAACTCCTAATAATTATGGGGAGTATTAAGAGGAACCTTTTGAAGTGAATGTGTACTGTAGAGATAAGGCAGGACCTTGGAAGCAGCCACAGGGGCAGATTAGTACAGATCTGGGACATACCCCAAGAACCCTGGATGGCAGAGACAAGGATCCCAAGCCAACAGTCAGAGGGCCTAAAAATACCTCTGCAAAGCACAGAGGAATTCTTACTTCAGAAGTTAGGTGGAAAGAACAGGGGGGAAAGTGGGTCTCTCTCCAGAGATATTGAGAAAATGTGAGGATTGCAATGATAGAAATAAGGGTGAGAGCAACGTAATGACACTAGACCACTGGCCAGAGGACTTTTTATAAAAACGTCAAAACCACTGGAACTTCAGCTTAAAAACACCTCCCTGAAAGGCACTGAGAATTTTCTGTTTAAGAAATTAGAAGGGAAAAATTAGCCCAGTTTCCCTGAAATGAGTGATTTCTACCCCAAGGAAAGAGAAAATAAGACTAAAAACAGTGAATAAGTGATCTGGGGGATACAGGGCCATGTAGCATTCTAATGTGGCAGCTAAAGTATTAAATTAAACATCTTTTGTCCTGAAACATTAGGGGACTGTGTTTTGTTTGTATATTGTTTGTTTTCTGTAATGTAGCATAGGCTCTCAGCAGTGTTGGTTTTCTGGGGTCTGGTAAAGCAAGCTATCCTCTTCCTGTGGTCCTATGAGCCAAAGGAAAAAGGATGAAGAGGGAGAAATTTCCGGCTGAAAGTTTCCAAGCTCCTAATTCTGGCCAAGTTGGGAACTGGGAATGGAAGGAGAAAGAGAGAGGAAAGGAGGGAAAGAGGAAGGATAAAAGGGACAGAGACAGAGATGATGAGATACGGACAGAAACAGAGAGGAGGGAGGGATGGAGAGAGAGAGAAATAGAGTCTTTTCCCCTTTTGTAGAAACATGGCATTGCAAACTAATTAAAGACTAAACTGGTGACTGAAGTATAATTTGTTTGAAGTGTATTTCTAAATTATGGTGTGATTATATTTATACGTTGTGAATATCTGAGTGGGGCTCTGGGGGTGCAGCCCCCTAGGATTGTTAAAAGTAGAAACTTTATGGAATTTCCAAACAAACAGCACATAGAAGACACCATTTCCCTTCTGTGCAGAATGAAAGATTTATCGTTTAGTGCAGGGGAAGAAGGCTATTTTACTGACTAGAGATCGCTCAGTCCCTAAACACAATTAAAGCCAGTTTAAAAGAAAACAAAACCCCCAAAACCTGCAAGCTGCCTTTTTTTTTCAGCCTGAAGTTCCAAAGTATTATCCGGTACTTAAGAACAGCTTAGTGCAGCTGTTGACTTTTCTCTCCAGCAGCTGTTAACTTGTCTCTCCAGTGTGGAAAGAAACAGGTGTGTTTAAATTAAAAAGGCAAATTGTTTGGAAAATGACAAAATTTCATTTTAAGAGAGTGGTTTATCTGACCACTGTGGTCTGTGAATGACAACAAAATTTAATTAATTCCCTGGGTAAATCAGAAGTAAAGTCACTTAAAAAGGAATTTCTGCATTTGCCAAATTGGAAGTATTGTACTGGCACAATGAGAAACTGTCCCTAAGCCTGGATGTTCTATCCCTGTCAGAGAAAGGCAAAACTTTGCAATGAATCTTGATACATGAGAAAAGTGTGCTAATTGGCAAAGGAGAGATTCAGTGGATTAAATAGGCACTAGTTATGGTTTGGGACATTATTGGAAAGGAGGGATATTGAATCCAAACTTAAAAAGAATGAAAAATCTGTGATGTGCAAGATCTCATCTGGGTGGATCAGTCAGAAAAGAGAATTAAAAGAAATGACAGTTTACTCTGACACTCTCTAGACTCAAAATCAAATTAAGAGACACTGAAAAATATATAAAGGAAGCTCTTAAAAGCAGAAAAAATGTAAATGTAACTCCAACAGCAAGACTGTAGAAGTAGAGATTTTTCATCCAAAAGGGACAGTACAAAGACCTCCTTCTCCCCAGCTATCAGCACCTTCCGGCATGGGCCAAAAGAAAAGACCAAAATTTAGGGAGGTGTTGCTGAAACCCTCACCTCTACATCCCATACCCCTAATCAGTAAACTCCACTGGCTCCCTACCATCTATCTCCAGGCTCAAACAGAAAACGTTTCAAGCCCTTGGTGACCTGCCCGCTCCTCCAAACGCCCTCTGTGGTCCAGGGACTTGGCCCCCCCCC
The DNA here is from genome assembly GCF_003287225.1 of Phascolarctos cinereus. Classification (NCBI taxonomy): domain Eukaryota; kingdom Metazoa; phylum Chordata; class Mammalia; order Diprotodontia; family Phascolarctidae; genus Phascolarctos; species Phascolarctos cinereus. Next base: position 9,822,783 of record NW_027555958.1, on the reverse strand, counting down.
CCCCCCGCTGTTCCCCAAACAAGATGCCCAGGCTCCCCCACCTGTCACACTGGACTATTACTTTTAATAGCTTTCCAACTGCTCTTCGGCTCAACTTTCTCCCCGCCCCCGTCCATAATCCCTTCAGCTGCCAAAATGAGTCCCGGTCACAGCGTCTCCACAAACTCCCAAAGCGCTTGCTCTTTCTAGGGTCAGTGGTATTTCACTCTTCTGGACTTTGCTTTTCCTGCCTTTTCCGTCTTCTCACACTGGACTTCCCGCCCTCAGTCCAGCTTCACCCAGCTAGGAAGCCTCGGAGGCCAGATTAGAACTCAGGTCTTCCCTGACCCCAGGCCTGGCACTCCACTCACTGCACCATAACGTGTACAACACATACACACATAGCTAGCTGCCCCAAACACATACGAGGCATTTCTAGGATCACCTCCGATCATTACAGCTTGTTTGCACACAGTCATTTGCATGCAGTTTCCCCCTTTAAGATCAAAGGCTGTTTTTCACCTTTCTGTGTATCCTAGTGCCTGGTAAACAGTAGGTACTTCATAAATGTTTGTTGATGTGTTAACCTGACTTGTAACGTGAAAGGAATAATGTGGAAGGTGGTACATGAGCCGAATCCTGAAGGAATCAGAGATTTCTGGGGGTGGAGGAAGAAAGAGTGCCCACAAGGGGTTGGGGGGCAGCCAAGCAAAGGCCTGCAGACATTAGGAATGTACTGCAGGGGTCAGTCTTGGTCCCAGGCCAGCTTGGGAACGTGGGTGGCGCCTGGAGGGCAGTCTAGAGGACGTCCAAATGCCTGGACTAGTCTCCCTCCTTGTGCCTCCCAGGGTCCTGGTCTTCCTTGAAATTCGGCTCCAGCCTCCTAGGACCCCTTTTCTATGTGCATAAGATAAAATACCTGGGGTTACAATGGAAACCAATTAAACCAAGATACAGTGATCAAAAGGTTTTTAACACAAGTTCACAGGCCCCAAGTGTGTGTTCAGTTTTGTTTTTGAATTTGTCTTCTCAGCTCCTGGTGAAGTGCTGGGTGGGCGTGATGCTTCGGGCTGATTTCTGCATGGGGCTCACCCTGGCAAGGGTGAAGAATCCAACCCTAACCCGCCTCTACAAGAAGCTGCTCCCCTCTCAATCACTCCCCGCTTATTCTGCCCGTAGCTAGTCTGTACGTGTTTGCTTACCGTCTCCCCCATCAGACTCCTGCTCCTCCAGGGGGGGACTGTCTTGCCTCTTTCTCTCTCTCCGTACCCGGACCGCACAGTTGGGCTGGCACACAGTAGATGCTTAGTGTTTACTGACTGACGGAGGGAATGTGGCTTGTCTGAGGGAAGGCAGGAGGTAGACATCGCTATTTCCTGACAGGACGCTTGGGAATTATTTCCACTTAGACTGTCATCCGGCAACTCTCAAAACTCCACAAACCCTCTGGGTTTTGATGTCTTTCCTTTCTCCTGGTTCATCCCCCTCCTAGCTGTCAGATCACTCCTCGGTCTCTTCATTCCATCATGTTCTCCAACTATGGGTCTTCTCCAAGGTTCTGTCCAAGCCTTTCTCTTCTCCCTCTCTCTCCCTTGTCTCTTTTTCTCTCACCTCAACAGCTCCCATGTCACAAAATCCATCCACCCATCTAGCTCCAGCCCCGCCCCAAACCTCCCGGCTGAATCACCAATAGACATTCCACAATGGATGCTCTGGAGCCATGGGCAATTTAACCTATTTACAATTGAACTCTTCAACCATTTTCTCCCTAAACCCTTCCCCTTTCTGTCTCAGGCACCAACATTGGTCTAGTCTCCTGGCTTGTAATTTGGGCGCTACCCTGGCCACCTCCCCCCTCCCCCCACCAAGTCCACATGGCCGTTAAGCTGTCTGCTCTCATGCGGCCTTTGGCATCTGCCCCCTTCTCTCTACTCCCATAACAAATCAGGCCCTGGCTGCGGCCTCCTCCTTGCTATCCCCACCCTCCATCCATCCTGCACACTGCACAGGTCTGACCATGGGATCCTCCTAATCAATAAATGTCAATGACTTAGGATTGCCTCCAGGATAAAATATAAATCTGTTGAGTTTTTCATTCCTGCACAACCCAGCCCTAACCCATCTCTGAGGCTCACTGGACACTGCTCTCCTTCCCAAGTCCTGTGATCCAGCCCAACTGGGCTTCTGCTCCTCACACGACACCCCCTTCCTTTCTAAGTGCCTTTTTCCTGACTACTCCTCATGCCTGGAATGCCCTCCTGTCCCTCTCTGCCATTAAAATGCAGCTCAAGCGCCGTCTTCAGCATGCAGCCTTTCCTGATCCCCCAGCTGCTGGCACCCACTCTCCCAAACCATCTTGTTCTTAGCCACTTTGTAGATTCTATGCTTATTAATGCTCTGTTTACACGCATGCATTTCTGTACGTACTTGCTGCGTCCTTAATGAGCACGTAACCCCAAGTGAGCACCTGGATTTACTCCCGGCGCCTCGTGTTGGGCCTGGCTATGTGGGGCGCTCAATGAATCCTCACGGACTGACTGGGGGGCAGCAGCAGAAGTGCCTGCTGTGAGCCAGAGATGGAGGGAGTTAGGAAGGCGGGAAGGGGAAGCATCAGTAGCAGCCACAGGGACCAATCCCAAGGAGCCTGGCCGGCACAACAGACCACGCCTGGGCAAGGACATTGCGAGCGCAAGTTCGGGCCCGCTAAAGACACCGGGAAGTGGGCCTACATTTCAAGGAGCTAGTGTGGCTTCTCTGAAACGTCACTCGGGAACCTCTTGGTTAAATGAAAGGATGCTGATAGCTAATAACAGACAGGAGACCCGAGTCCTGCCCCTTTGTCTTGTTTCTGAGGTCAGAGGCTGTTTCTCTGGAGCAAACCAACGTTGCCATTTGAACTCTGGGCAGTGGCCCCCTGGCCCAGGAGTATCTTGTACACAAACCCCAAGCACTCCAGAAGGGCTGGTTGGAACCGTGAGGAACTGGAGTTGGGGCCACTGTCCAGCTTCTAGAAAGTGCCAGACCTTGGGGAGTGAGCCTGGACCTCTGGATTCCTGGATTCACTGACCCACCAAGTGGTCTATTTAAAAAAAAGAAGTGCTTCAACAGTGAACAGAGGGAAGGCATCTTCTTTTCTACCCCTGACCAAAGTCTTGACCTAAAAGGCTGGAGGTCAAAGTGCAGCTTTTGGATTCAGCTAAACCAGAGAAACACCTTTCACATATCATTCGTGTGTGTGTGTGTGTGTGTGTGTGTGTGTGTGTGTGTGTGTGTGTGTGTGTGTGACGGTGGGTATCAATGCCATGGACTGGGGGCAGGGGCACTTTTCCTCTCCACATACAGGGAGCCTCCCTGGCTTGAATGAATGGTACTGAGAGCCAGGGACAGCCCTGGCCTCCCCAGTGCCAAAAGCTGAGAGAAGCTGCAGGGACCCCTTCTTGATTAACCTGTCTGAGTGGGCAGAGACAATGCAGATGAAAGAACAGAGCCCTCGTCTGAGACAAAGCATCTGAACCAGGAACGGAAACTGAAAAGGCGGCAGCTGGCACAGGGCATGTAGGGAGCAGGATGTGACTCTCCATGGTAAGACTGGGTAGGACCCCCCCAAGGCGGAGCCGAGGGTGAAAGCTAGACAACCCCTCGGCGCCTGGCCTGTGCTCTCCCACTGAGACGGATGGACCCAAATGACCACGGCTCCAACCACTTGGGGTCAGCAGCCCCCACGAGGTCCTGCCCCGACTCTAGTAAAATCGCCCTGCTCAGGCCACAGGGTCAGCACCTCAACACAGAACTCAAGGCCGCTGAGGGACAGTGCTGTCCATGAGGTCCAGAATGTTCCGGCCATAACCAGACCTGGAGGGAAAGGACTCTTGATTCCTTTAAAGTTAGATTTGGGGGGGGCTTCCTTCTCAATGAGAAGATCCTAAGGTTTTCCCATTTACTCACACGTTAAGCTTTTATCCTTAACAGATTCCTTCGCCTCTACTGTGTATCATGAAAATGCAAATTAGAATGAGAAAGGAAGAAAAAAGGAATCAAGGCAGCCAATATATAAATTACAAATTTGTTCCAAAATATACTTACATTAAATAGCATCAACATTTCACGAGGAGATGTGCACAAGCGATCCTCTGCCCTCTGGCATGCACCGTGCAGCAGTCCCCAGGCAGGCCGTGGCCGCCCTCCAGGCAGCAGGAACAGCACGCTGCAGCATCAGCGCTGGGCTGAGCAGAGCGGCGCCCCCAGCGTGGCCGTCACAAAGGCGAGGCCAGCTCTAGCTCGGTACCGACCTCTTTAAATTTCTCAAGAATATCATCAATAGGCTATACAGGACGGGTTCAGAAAAGTAAACATTTTAAAGCAAACAACTTTTTTAAACCAAATACACACAAGTTCTTGCTGTATTTATGCGAGTTCTCCATGTAAAATGGACAGTTGGGAAGGTTCTCTTCTTCAGTACAACACGGTCACGGGACGTGTACAAGCCAGTGGGGCAGATGGGGAGTTGAAAGGGGTGGGGAAGGAGGATGCGGAATATTTGTTTTTTCTTTCTTTTTTTTAAGTGATAGATACAACTTGGAGGTGCAAAACCACGGTCCTGCCATCCTTCATCATCTGGCATAACGCTTAATGTAATCTTCAACTTTATTCCGGAAGTCCTCCTGCAGAGGAAGAGAGGGAGTTAATGATACGTCAACGCTCCCAGAAGGAGGACGAGTCTAGCCAAATTACTCTTACTCCAAGTTCCCAGGGGGTGCAGTTAGGGGAAACCACCACAGAAGGCCACCATTCATCCGTGCCACTGAACCAATCTGTGCAGGAGCGTCCTGCGGGAGGAGCAGTGGGCAGGCCAAGACAGCTCCTGTCCACCAAAAGCAGACAGCCGAGCCACTGAAGACTAGACTGCCATCGGGACAAAGGGAAGTCACAGCCTCCGAGAACAGGCCACTTACCATCTACACGCTTCCATTTCTCTGGCTAGTATGTGGACACGATTTTATTTGTGTCCCTGTACTGGGAAGAGTCTGGAAGGTTTGGGATTCCTGTGAAAGAGAACTCATCATGCTGGGGGTGAGGTGGGGCAGGAGGCAGGGGGCTTGGGGCTGGCATCCCGGCAGCCTCTGGGGAGTACGTGACAAAACCTGAAGTGCCCAAAGTTACACGGCCATGCTCCCGGGCAGAGAGGGACGGTCACGCGTAGTGCCGAGCATCCCCCCTCTGGAAGCAAGCCTGGCCCTTGGAGGTCACGAAGCACCTGAAAGCCTCAGTGTTGGGGTCAGCAGTGAGGGACTGATTTTTGGCTGCAGACCTCCTGGAGTGAGGACAAAGGTGCTGAGAAGAGGCGCTTAGGCCAGTGACCGCTGGTCAGGAGCAGCTTTGGGCTACGAGGTAGATGCAGGTGGTCACAAGGGCCAAGCCTCGCCACTTCACTGTTCTGAGTTTTCGGCTACCTAGAATGTTGTGTCACCCTGAAGGCCCACCTCACCTCAAAGGGTTAGATCAATGGGAGCTTTCTGAACTGCTACAGTTATACCACACGGTCTTTACTTGCTGCCTGCCCTCTCACTCTTCTGGCTGTGACCCCGATGCCAGCAATGCACAACAGCTCCGGGCACGTATGAGGACAGGGGCTCACACCCTGGGGGAAACTCATACATCTGACCTGGCCCTTGTCCCAAGGTTGCCTCTCCACAGAGCTCCTTTTCCCATCACTCTTGGTGCTACCAACATCTTTTACTTGTGACCTCCCTGCCCCAGCATGAAGGGCACACAGCCTAGGGCACACAGGGTGGGCCACTGCCCTAGAGAGTCAGAAAAATGGGGCTCCAGTCCAGGCTGCTGAGTGACCACAGGCTGAGAGATCACTGACCTCCACTGAGCCTCAGTTTCTACTCTGTAAAATGCAGGGTAGTTATGAGGAAACTACTAGGTACATCTTTAAGCACCCTACAAATGGGAATGATGGTAGCAGGCACCCAGTCCCTGTTTGCGGCCAGCTGGTGATGCCGGGACTCCCTCGCGTGCTCTGATGGCACTGTCCCTGATGCACTTTTCCAAGGGATCTGTCCGTAGCTGTTCTCTCCTGGGGAGGATCGATCGGTCCTAAGCACAACAGGTTTCTGCACGGCTGCGCTGAGGATTCCTTCAAACCCTCTTTAACTAGGACAGTGAGAAGGGCTCACCTCATCCCCCCACACACCTACTGACCAAGTACAGGCAAACGTTTCCAAGCAGCCAGCGCCACCCCCGTGAGAACGCTCCCCTCGGCGCTCAGTGAGCTGCCTCACACTGGCCGTGCCTGTTCTGTGGCAGACCCCAGCACGATGGGGGGAGGGAGGGGAAGAGGCCGGCCTTGGAGCCCGGCTCCCTAGCCTTAGCGAGGCCCAGCCACGTCAGGAAAGCTGAAATGGCGGTGACGCCAGGCGAACGCAAAAGCCCTAGGAGTCCTGGATGCCTACACCCCCCCGGCCTCATCTGCACCCAAGCTTGGGGTCATCTCTGTTCCGTGCTCTCCTCTGTCCCTCAGCGCACAGAATAAGCTGCCCAGTTCTGATGATGCTACTTCCACCTTCCTCGTGTTTCATCCTCTCTTCTCACTCTGCTCTTAGCATCTCTCACCAGACTGGGAAAAGCCCCCTGGACGGCGTCCTTCCTTTCAATCTCTTTGGATTCCACACGGTTACCAGAATGATCTTCCTGAGACAAAGATAGGACCACGTCACTTCCTTTCTCAAAAACATTCAGGGGCTCCCAGTGAGTCTAAGATAAAAAAGAAGCTCCTTTGTCATTCAAGGTCCCTTATGTCCACTCTTAGGCTGCTCAGCCAAACCCCCAGCTGACTTTTGAACTCGGCCACCACTCACCCACCTTCCTGACTCTGAGCCTCCCCTCCCCACCCCCACTCCTCATCCTGGCTGTCCTTCACCTTACAATCCTCAGCCCACAGACCTAGGATTCCCTGAGGAAAATGTGGTCCTGACTTCTCATGTTTTCCTGGGGCCCTTTTCTAGTTTTCTCATTGGCTTTGTCAAACTTGAACCTAAACCACACGTTTCTATGTACATGTCACCATTTAGATATTTATATCACCAGCAGCTAGCAGTGTTTTATATGGTGGGTGCCCCAAAAAGCTGAAAATCAGTGCAATCTCTACACTGAAGAATAATCAGAACACACCCACACGCAATGAAATAAATCACTTAAAAGTCTGCTCCCTCTTGACCCTGTTTTCAGCACTGGCCAGCACTGGGCGTGGGGAGCAGGGTGAGGAGACTGAATTAAAATGAATTTATCTACATTTTGTTGTTTCACATCTGAAGACAGGATTAACTATGGACCTGTGGCATTAAGCCTCTCCTCCCCTGCCATGGTTTTACTTTCTAGACAGTACTGGGGTGAGGAAAGTTCTTTGTAAATCTCAGAGAGCCACAAGGGTTTTTATGATTATAGGGACCGGATCTGGGATTTCACTGGTCCAAATGGAACTCTCAGGGGAGTAAATTCCTTTTACCAGTGCATGTTGGTCCCTTCTCTGAAATCTGTAGTCTTAAAGAGCTGCCTGGAACCTTCAGAGGTGAAGTTACTTGCCCAGGATCATACAGCTAGTATGTGTCAGAGGCAGGATGGGAATCCACAGCTTTCTGGCTTCAAGGAGGACCCTCATTCCAAGCTACTATATTATACTGGGCATTAAATACTGTCTGAGCAAAACCACAACTCCCTACATTCTCATTTCCATTCCTCGGGTTAAAATGGCCTTCAGTCACCTTTAGGTCATCCCATACTGGCTCTCCCAGAGACATCCCAAACTGAACTTCTATTCCCTTCCTTCCCTCCTCTCCAAGGCAAACCCCTCCTTCCAGGCTGCCAGGGCTGTCACCTTGATGTGACCCTCATTCCTCACTCTCAAAGTCTAATTAGTTGCCAAATCTTGACATTTCTGCCTCTGCAACATCTCTTGCGTCTGACCCCTTTTCTCCACTCAGTTCAGGTGCTCGTCGCCTCTCCCTTAGACCACTGCCACGGCCTCCTGCCTTGAGACTGTCCCCACACCAGTCCATCTTCACCACTCTACCAGCAGTCTTCCTCAAGTGCAGCTCCAACCATGTGACTTCCCTACTTGATTGGCTCCAGCGTTGCTTCCAGAATCAAACAGAGTTCTCTTTTCCGTTTTTTAAAGCCCTCCTCAGCCTGGCCAGACACTGTCTAGTCTCGCTGGACGTTGCTCCAAGTCCTGCACTCTGCAGTGTGAACACACTGGCCCACTTGTGTTTGCTCCCTTCTACCTCCGTCCTCTTGCACTGATGACCCCAGGCCCAGAATGCACTTTTTAAAAAATGCTGTATCATATTTTTTACTTATTTTGTTAAACATTTCCCAATTAATTTTTGATTCTTTTCTTTTCAATTTATGGGATAAAACAAGCATTTCCATAATAACATGGTATAATTTTTAAAAAGATGACTACACATGAAACTGCAAATCTATTATGCACAACCTGTAATCCCTCTTAATATAAAGTTACGTAATTTTTTTTTTCCTTCCCTACCTTCCCTCTCTCTGCAGAATACACTTTCTACCCATTTCTGCCTCAGAGAATAACTTTCTTCCTTCAAGGCCTAGCTGAAGCTTCATCTTCTACATGGAGCCTTTTCTGAACCCCGAACTGCTGGCAACTTCCCTCTCCAAGTCCCTTGTGTTTACCCACTTTGTACTAAGGGCTTCCTTGTTGCCTTCCTTGTTAGAATGTAAGCACTTTGTGAGGATTACTTCAGTTATTAAATTTGTATCCCTAAACCCTAGCACACAGCAGGCACTTAACTAATGCTTACTGATTAAACTGGCCTCAGTTTAATCACACTACTAACTCACACTACTGAATGCACTCCACCTTCTCACTGTGGGGACCTTCACTAATCGTGTCAAAATTCCTCCATGCAGCACACACAAGGTTGCCCCAGCTGGTCACCTTCTATTTCCAGGGCAGGTTTTGGGAGTGTGTGTTATACACAGAGCAGCTGCTCAGGCTGTCATTTGAGGCAAGCCACTCCAATGAATTCCAACATGAAAACATTTTTAATGACAGCTCATTTTAATAAAGCATGGGAGCCTAGAGAGAAAACAGAAAGCACACAGTGTTTTTTTATGTCATTGATGACTGAACAAACATTCTAAAAAACAACTTCCTTTAGCAAAGAAAAAGATGTTATTTCTTTGGGCTGATTTTTTTTTCCTCTAGAGAAGAAACTACCCCAAACACCATCATACATACCAAAGAAAGAAAATGAATAGTGTAAGAGTCTCCAGTTGGGTGAACAAGGGAAGCCCCAGTTAGTCATTAGCGACCTCGAGCATGGGTTGAAATTCATATGCAGATTTTATTTACTCAAGATTAAAAAGGTTAGTAACAGAAAACAGCCCCTTCTTTTCAGGCTCTGTGGCAGGAAACAGCCTCCCAATGAGCAGAATTCCAATGAAAGGCAGTCAAAGACTGGCTTTGTAAAGAACTTTATCCCCAGTGGAGCAGTGAAGGCTGTAAGCTATCGTCATGGAGAGGGCATGGGCCAGGCTTTCACTTTTCCAGGTTCACAGTCATTTTCATTAGCAATGCCTACTTACCTATTCCTAAGAAAACCCTGGTGCATGGGAGGGTGCTCTTTATAATAAACGTTTTCCATGAAAGGAAAAGGGCTTTTGAAGAATACCACACACTGAGTGACAACGGGGAAGTCCCATCACTCACAATGCACTCATTAGGGTGGTGACTCTGGAGAAAAGGCAGGGAGACTGAGAGGCTTCAGGCCAGCAGGAATGAGGACACTGAGCCAGGAAGGATTTCAGCAGAGGCCAGAGAGAAGCAGGCGGGGATGGAGAAGGAAGGAAGAGGCCTCGATGACTCACTCCAAGAACAGGGAGGGCTTTATGGGGAGAGGCTTGCTGTCTTTACTCTCAGAGGGCTGGACTAGGGACAGTGGGCCCAAAGAGGCCGACCTGGGTCAACAGGGGAACAACTGAGCTCCTTAGAGCCAAGTCCTGCTTTGGGAGGTGGCAGGGCCCCTAGCAAAGGGTCTGCAAGCAGAGGATGGATGGCAGAGACGGGACTCTGGTCCAGGTCAGGGAGAACTTTGTGACCTCAGTGCTCTTGTCCATCTGAGGGATTCTGTGACTTTTCTTAACCCAATTTAGCTCAGCAGTGACTATCTAATTTGTCACTAGGTAATTAGGTAAAAATTAATAATGAGGAAGATAAATATAATTTGTTGCAGTTTCTAGATTTAAGAAAATCTAATTAAGAAAACATTACCAGCAACTAAATTAGTATGCATCATCTATTGAAACCTTATTTATTTCCATCTTGAATCACAGGAAAAAAATCAAACTGTAATTTCTGACCTGCAAAAACAATCCTCTCCATGTTAATATCTCTGTGAATCATTTTTGATCTATGCATTAAATCTCCATCTGTCATACAGAGGTTTTCACTAAATGTCAGGCAGGATATAAGATTACATGGAGTAAAACCTCATTAAATCCAAACAGAATGCTCAGGGAAAAAGGTCAATTTGAATTGCATTCCCTGCTATTTTTATAAATAAGTTTTTACTGCAATCTTTTGTTTCCACATAACCTAAATTTCCCTCTCTATCTCTTTCCATTATCTTCTTCCCAGGGAGCCAGCCCATATAATTAAAAATTCTTTTAAGTAAAAAAAAAAACCAAACCCAAAACAACCCTATTTTTGTTAAAGGAAAATAAGGCCCTTGGACAGGATGAATAATAACTGCTTTCGATTATGCAGCATTTGGAATTAAGTCAGATTTGCAGAGAATTCATCTATTAGCACAAATCTTTCTATGGTTAGCAACCACGCATTTGAAAAACATGGAATTAGCTATCAGGGGAGGAAGCGACTTTATTTAGGGGACTGGTTTACTTCCTGGATAAATGTTCTTTTCCTTCTTCCCAGTGCCCCAGATATCTTCCCTCTGTAACGCCCCTTCGGGGGCACTCTCCTCAATCTGGGTGCCCAGAGGGCATCTGCTACGTTAGGTCCTGGGGTAACACCTATAGCTGATGAGCTCCCCCTGGTGCGCTTTCTACCAACAATCACCCAGCAGACAAATAAGCTTTTAGCAAAGGGATTTACTGAGATGGGACAGTGAGACCAGCTGGTACAAAACATACTCTCCTGAAACACATTCTCCTACATTCACACACAGAGCCCCTGGGCAGAGTGGGGGTCAGACTTAGACTACAATGGTCGTCATATGCATACATGTGGGATACAGCGGCAGCAAAAAAGAACTCATTCTTCAGGTACTACAAGGCCTGGGAGCCCTTTCTCTCCTACTACAGTCTTCAGGAAGCTCCTCTTGGGCACAGTGACTCTGGGGGTGGGGGGGACTAGGACCTGGCCCTTTCTTGCATCCATCGCTGCCTTTATTCTTGGCTGAGTGAAGTCACGTTCCTCGGGATGCCTTCCTTCTTTGGGCAATGATCTCTGTCTGTCTATCCTCAGAGCTGTTCCAGCTGGATTCAACATCTCCCCTGCCCCCTGCTGCCCTCCAGTAGAGATGAAGAGGTTTGCCTGCTGGGCCTGGGCTCCTCCAAGAATTGCTTCTTTTACACAAAGAGAGAAGCGGCACTTCTAGTTCTTTCAGCTTGTCATGGGATGTTTCCTGTGGGGCATCAGCTGCTGGGGCTTTATAATCTTCTCAAATTGACAAAGGAAGTGATCACACACTGTTGTGGGACTATAGGAGAATTCCTCCATATTTTGTGACTGCATGACTATATTTTGGGTCTTCTGTGACTTTATCAATTAAGTGTGGGGAGAGAAAGGCTAGCCAGGTAGCTCAGTGGACAGAATAAGAGGCGTTAAGTTAGGAAGACATGAGTTCAAATCTGGCCTCTGACACTTACTAGCTGTGTGACCCTGGGAAAATCACCTTAACCTCTATTTGCCTCAGTTCCTCACCTGTAAAATGGGAACATGCTGGAGAAGGAAAAGGTAAACCACTCCATTATCTTTGCCAAGAAAATCCCAAATAGGGTCACAAAGAATCAGACACAACAAAATGACAGCAACAGCGGGGAAAGAAACTTTCTCCCTTACACTGGCTTACATTCTGGGCTTACTGACAATATCAATTGAGGCTGTCAACTAATTCCTGCTTCTAATAATAATAATAAATATTACATTACACATTATATTATAATAATATATAATAATAACGATAAAGACAAATATAATAACATGTAGATAATGGCTTTAAGGTTTGCAGAACACTTTCTTCGCAATAACCCTGTGAGGTAGGTACTAAATGCATTACTAATCCTCTTTTACAGATGAAGAAACTGAGATCCAGAAAGGCTGGGTCAAACTGGGGCTCCTGCCAGTGCCCCTGGTGCCTTCACCATAAGAATGATGAAGGTCTAAACTGAGAATGTTGGACATCTGAGCTTTACAAGGCCATGCTGCTGCTACTTGATACAAGTTAATACAGGAAGGCTTTGTGCTTTTGTGTATGTGAGACTACAACTCCTGTTACCCAGTTTTAGAGAGTCCCCAGAGGCCCTGAGAGGTGTCACCTCCTTTCCTACCAGTTTAGGGTGGGTAAGGAGAGAAGGTGGAAGAGTGGGGGCCTGTGATTGTTACTGTCACCCCACACAAGGGAGTGAAGACAAGAAGAATGGGCAGGCCACCTCAGAAGCTGCTGTTGTTTTTACCCTTTGGTTATTAACTGTTTTCTCCTTCTCTCATCTTATTTCTATCCCTGACCGTGGCGTGGATGCAACCCAGGGCTCTCCCAGTTTATGGAGGAGTTCCCCAGCTCTATAGCCCCTCACAAGCTGGAAGGACCCAAGGGCTTTGACTGCTTGTCTACTGTTACAGGATTAGCTGGGCCAGGCCAAGAAGACTCATCCACAGTCACAAGATTAGGGTTTTTTTGGCCATGACAACTCCTGACAACCATCTATTAAGTCAGAGACAGGCTGGGAGCATTATCAATGCAAAATGTATCCTCACTAATGAAATCCCCAATCCTCATAGTATTAAAGGGATAAATTTAATATACGGAAAATGTAAATCAAACAATTCAATTAATCAATAAGCATTTAAGTATCTACTGTGGGCCAAGCACTGGCCTCCCGGAGATAAGAGCCTGAGCTAATGACTGCTATTGTGCAAATGTGCTTTAACATTTACATACATTATCTCATCGAAGCTCCCCAATAACCCTATGGGGCAAGTATTCTTAAGCATTACCCTTATTTTAAAAATGAGGAAACTGAGGCTTGAGAGAAGTTAAATGATATGCTCTGATCACATACCTGGTCAAGTTTCTCACTGTAATTAACGTTGTTTTGGACTGGACTTTTGGAAATGATCTGTACTGGTCAATCACGAATGAATGAAAAAACTTTTGTTTTGTTTTGGTTTTGGCTAGGAAGTGGGGTTTAGTGATTTGCCCAGGGTCACACAGCTAATAAATGTTATGTGTCTGAGGCCGGATTTGAATCCCGGTCTTCCTGAATCCAGGGCCGGTGCTCTATCTACTGTGCCACCTAGCTGCTCTGATAGAAGTATTTTTGAAGTACTAACCATGTGTGAAGCACTGGGCTGCCCTCTGGGGATTCAGACAGAAAAGTGAGGCCATTTCTGCTCTCAAGAAACTCACATTCTCACATGAAGGGGTGACACACCGTCAGGGGAGATGGCAAGGCCTGGTCGTCTGGAAGGCAAGCAATGGATTCCGCTGGAGTGAAGAAGGGAGTCGAGGCTAATATACAAATGCGTATTTTTTAGTCATTTTGACTGAATCAATGAAAAAGCATTTCAGGGTTTGCTATGTGCCAGATGCTGCTCTAGGCCTTTGGGAAGCATTCCCTGCTCTCAAAGACCTTTATACTAATATCAGTGACAATCCCCGTGAGGTGTGGCTGCCTGGGGAGTCGTGGGGTTGGATGGTGAATAGAACAACAGGGCAGCTGATTGACATTTCAGGGGCAATGATAATATATATTGGATTACAGTCTTCAGAACAGGAGGAAAGAAGAAAGAGGAGACACCCACAAGCAGCAGTCGAAGATGGTCTTAAGCTCTTCCTGGGTGTGGCCTGGGGGCTGTTTGGAAGGTGGTGAAGAAGGCCCTGCCCGGTGGAAGGTGGCCATGGTGAAGACACAGGGTGCCAGGGGAAGGGCAGACACTCCAGGCAGAGAAGGAACCGTGAGCAAGGGGAGAGGCCAATCACCATCCTCCAGCGCGGCATGCAGGGAAACAAACATGGGGACTGCAGAGGTCCCTGTGCGCCATGTTTGTGAGCAAGGAAATGCTTCATCAGAGGTGTCTTTTAGGACAGATTAGGGCATGGGAAGGGCGGGCCTGGCAGCAGAGCAAGCAGGCCAGAAGTTACCACAAGAGCCCAGCAAAGAGGTCTGGAGGGTCTGGACCAGGAATGGGGACAAGAGACACTGCTGACTTAGTCACTTAGGGCAAAAAGAAGGAATCAACGACCTTGTCTTCAGGGTTTTACGCTTGAGTGACGGGGAAGACGGCAGTGCTGTCAATGGAAAATGGATGAGAAAAGTGGCTTTTTGAGGGGGAAGATAATGTTTTATTAAAGAGGGAATGAAAAGATCCCTTCATTTATTTCATTCTTTTTGTCCTTCAACAGCTTAGCTGATATTTCTTAAGTGACTGAAAATCTTGAAAAACGTCTGAAATCACGCACAAAAGATCATTTCAAGCTTCAGTTCCCAGCCATTGTCAATCACGCTGCAAGTTCGAAGGAGACATTGTAAAAGCAGGGACAAGGCTTGCATTTGTGAGAACAACCACCTCCACTCCCCCAGCCCCCACAGCTCCTTTTGATTGGAGGCTATTTATGACCATAACTTAAATTTTCTGCAGACTTCTGCAATGGAAAAAGATCTTAAAATTAAAAACAAGTCTTGACTGCTGAAAAATTTCTGCTCCATCACTACTGAGGACGTCTTGCCTTCTGAGACTAAGGATTTTGGGGTAACTTGGCCTCATTCATAGCGAGCTTTCATTTTCTAAGCTATTACCTTTGGTGGATGGATCACCTCACTCCAGTGACTGTCACTGACTCCATCCTCCAGAAGGGCGAGGGGCTGGTTCTACAAAGCTAGCGGTGTCCTGGGCTGCACCGGGGGCCAAGGAGGCCCAGAGTGAGGGGCAGGGCTGTCCGACATGCCTTCATTGGTCCACGTCTGGAGGATCACCTTGGGAGAGACACTGACAAGCTGGTGTTCACTCAGAGAAGGGAGAACAACTTGATGGCCAGATCACTCGGGGATCACTTGAAAAGACGGGGATGTTAAACCTTAGAGGAAAAGGCTCTTGGGGCAAACACAATGATTCAGATAGATGAAGAATTGCTGTAGAAAGGCGGCTTGATTGGCTCGCTGCTGCCTCAGAAGGCTGAGCCGGGAGCCAGGGCTGTGTAGAAGGATCCTCAGAAGAGGCTGGAGGCCCACTGGTCAGCAATGCTGGAGAAGGGATTCACATTTAGGTAAAGGGTGAGCTACATGCTGGGGTTCCCTCTCACTCAGAGATTCCATGATTAGCAGATGGAGGGTTGAAGGATTTCACACCTTATTGAAAAGCCACATCCAAAGAATGCTGACAGGAACCCGAAGTAGCTCCCTCTCCTGGCATTCCACAGGCCTCTGTTCTCAGCCCAATATCTTCAATGGATGACTGGATGAAGCCAAGAAGACAGAAGGCACGCCCACGTAGGGTGTGGATGACTCAAAACAGAGAGAAATGGAAAAGCCTACATTTAGGCTAAAAAAATTAATGACTGGACTGCAGGATATGGGAGACCTGCCTTGATGCTCTTCACCGCAGCCTCACAGAGGCACCACCTTCTAGTGGAAGCCTTTCCTTATGGCCCCAAATGCTGCGGTTCTTCCTCTCCCACCATCTGGTATTTGTTCTCTTTACACTTGTTCTACATAAACTTCAATGAGCACTCGTCTCTCCCTTTTGAATGTAAACTCCATGGGAGGAGGGACTGGCTCATTCTTTGTATTTGCCAGGACTTGGTGGTGCCTGGGACACACAGGCGCTTGAAATAAATGCTAGCTGACTGGAACCAAGTTAAAACAGTTCTGAGGTCCCACCTCATGCCCATCAGATTGGCAAGATGACAAAAGAGCAAAACAGCCATTGGTGGAAGGGATGTGGGACGACGGGCCCTAAATGTGCGCTTTTGGTGGGCTAGCCACCCAATCCATCATTCTGGAAAGCAATTCGGAACCACAGCCAGAAGGTCACTAAATTATACATATCCTTGGACTCAGTGACACTCCTCTTAAGCATGACCTCCAAGGAGGACAAGGACAGAAAGGATCCCTTATGGATAAGAACATTTCTAGCTGTACTTCCTGCTGTTTCAAATACCTAAGTGCCTTTGCATGTTGCTGAACTGTGAGCTCTGTCTTTCTGCCTTTCTCTGTATCCCCAGGGCTCAGGCCAGTGCCTAGCACACAGTAGGTGTTTAACAAACGCTTTTCGATGTGACCTAAGTAGCTAAACCCATTGTGATACTTGAATTTAGAGCAATTTTTACTGTACTATAAGAGTCACACAACAATTCAAAAACACGGAGCCTGGTGTGAACCAATGCAAATACAGAAACAGGAGACAAATCATTCGGTGACCAAAACAATAAGGGGGGAAGGGGAGCCCAGGACACAGAAAGCCCTCAGCACTCTGACTTGCCTAGTGACCAATCCTGAATTCAAAAGGCTGAGCATGAAATCCCCCTTCTACCCTGTGCCTGAGAGGTGACAGACCAGACACACAGAACCGGACCTACTCTTGCACATGACACGTGTGGCTTCCTTTTGCCCAACTATACATATTGTTACAAGAGAGGGTTTCTACTCACTAGAGAATGGTGGAATGGGTAGTAGAGTCACAGAAAAAAGTTATGACATTTTATTAACTAAAATTAAATTGACTGCAAATTGTTACTGAACAAGTCTGGGTGGTTCTACTGATGTTCAGTATTATGTTTTCAATAAAACATTTAATTTTTTGTTTTTGTTTTGGTTTTTTTTGGCTAGGCAATGGGGTTAAGTGACTTGCCCAGGGTCACACAGCTAGTAAGTGTTATGTGTCTGAGGTCAGATTTGAACTCAGGTCCTGAATCCAGGGCTGGTGCTCTATCCACTGCGCCACCTAGCTGCCCCCAACATTTAATTTTTTAAAAAAATATAAGGTGAAGTTGTCATGCTGCAAGAGTAAAGAAAAACAAAAACGTAAAAACCAACAGAGGAAAGTCCTCCGGGTTTCAAGGACCCAGGACTTCGTCAGGGTGGCCGCTTCCTCTAGCGGACAGTGTTTTAGAAGACTGCCTTGAGTCGCTGTGGTCAGAACAATTCCCTACACAGCAGCCACCCTCACTGGGATGAGCTCCTCAGAGCTGAGCTCAACAAATGAGGGCTCGTGCTCTGGATAACCCAGGGACCCCGGCGGTGTGGCTTTGCTTGGCTACCCCTGAGAAGCCCAGTGCACAGACACAGAGGCACATACAGCGGGTTCCATGCGCGGCCATAATGAATTCTCACGAGCCATTAGTACCATGGAGAAGCTGCACTGTTACTGTAAGCTGAGGTAAGTCCCTTTCTCTTCTCTGGGCCTCAGTTTCCACATCTGTAAAACAAGGGGGCAGACAGACTAGATGCTCTTTATTATTATTGTTCTGTACTCAGCAGAAGACCTAACATTCCAGAAACAAAAAGAGATTTGCTCGCTGACAGCCTATGCAGTGAAAACCAATCAGTTTTGTTTGCCAAAGCACTGACTCACCTTGTCCCGCAGATGGTGTTCTGCAGCTTCAATATTCAAAGGATCATCAAAATTCAAAAGGTCCTAAAAGCAAGAGAAATGGTGAATTTGTGAATGTCACTCTCCTCTAAGTGACAAGTGATGGGGACAGTGAATGCAGCATAAAACCCTTGGGAGCCGGGAGCTGAGTTTCCTGGCTGCTGATTCAGAGGGAGAAATGGAAGAAAAGGTCCCAGTGAACCAGAACACCATCACACATTCTGTGCTAACTTAGAACTCACTGTTCGATATGAAAACGGGTGTCACAAGGACTGTGGAATCTCTCAGACGGCAGAGACTAGGGTGTAGTAGAAAAGCAATGCCCTAATATCAAAAGACCTGGGTTCAAATTCTGAATCAAAAGAGGGGGTATACAACTCACAGGGCTGTTAACGAGGAAAGCAACCACTCTGGTACTTCTAATGTTGGCATACGCTATTCTGGTGCCACTTTTGGTAATGAAGTAAGTAGAAATAAATCTGCTCTCATAATAAGAATCTTTACCAGTATGTGGCTAAGAACAGGGCTAAGAAAAGTGAAATTCTTCAATTATGAAACTTGTTTAATAAAGCCCTGTTTTGACTCAGTATCATTAATGCCCTATTTTGACCTATTCACTAAGTGTCCTGTATTTTTCATGTTTATGAAAATGTAGACTTAACAACAGCACTAGAAACCTGGTGTAATGCCAAAACAAAACAAAACAAAAACCCCCGAAACCCGGGAGCTTCAGGGCATCCAGGGCTAGGTCTAGGTGGGCCATGCAGAATAAAGCAGCTATATTTAGTCAGATTTGCTCTTATCTTTTAAATTCTTCAAAGACAAACAAACACCAAACAGAACAAGACAGGGAAGAATTACAATGTATTCTCTCGGGAAACGTGAAAAATGACTTCCCTGTAAAATGAGCCACCTCCTCCCAAAGGGATATGTGGATCAAGGGCTGTGTTCCTAACCAAAGATTAGGCACCAAACCACTTTGCAAAGACAACCACTCTAAACCTCATAACCATCACTAAGAAGAAAGAAGTTACAAAAACCCAGGCAGAAAAGGGCTGTTGCTTTATACCTACGCCCTTGGTGGACCCTCAGATCACCTGTGACCTGCCTGTCATAGACACCATAGGCAGGAAGTGGCAGGAGGGGGATTTTAATGTGGGTCGTTCCTCCTCTCAGCCAAAGCTTTCTTCACTCCTGTGGTTACTTAGATATCCTGGTTCCACAAGAAGACTCAAGGGTTGTGAGTATACACTTCTTCAAAAACGCATAAACCAAAACAAATAATAAACAGAAAAAACAGTACTGAACATTTAGCAAAGTGCTTTACACACATTATCTAGTTTAATCCTCACTATAATCCCATGTATTAAGTTACTTACAAATATATTACTTAGATGATTTCATTAACAACGATTTTGGCTTCTCAGAATGTAGAAAAGCCTCTGGAAGGCCCAGGTCATTTACAAGGGTGTGTGAATTTCTCAGGACAAAGAATATAATCCCACTGACTGACATATAATAAACCTTACAACTTCACAATATTTTACACCGTAAAATTTTTTTTTATTACGCCACATGTCTCCTTTTGCTATTATCACTTTGTATAATTCGGCACTGAGTTCATGAGAGTTGGACACATATTCCCTAATTCTTTATGACAAAACTACATTCTTACCACAATGAACAGTAAACACACATTTGCTGAAAAGTCTGCTTTCCCAAGTCTAGCCTTGATTATAACTCAACAATTTGTTTTGGTAGGGCGAATGGGGTACCGCATCCTCAGCCTTCTCACCCCACGTGAAATAAAATAGGAACAAAACAAATATGTGCTGTCTAACAAAGCCAGTTCCCACACTGGCCTCATCTAACAACGTATGGCTCACTGTCCCTTGAATCTGTGAGCTCCCTGTCTGGTAGGGAGCCAGCTTCAGTCCTCTGCATTTAAGAAGCTGGTCATTGAACTGCTCAGAGTGCCGGTGTATTTCAAAGCTATTTTTCTTTACAATGTAGTTATCATATCAATTGTTCTCCTAGTCCTGCTCTCTTCATCCCATATCAGTGCCATTTTCCTAGTTTTCCCTGAAATGACCTTTTTATAATTTATGATGCAATTAACAATCTTAATTGTGAATGTGAATGAGATAAACTCCCTCATAAAATGGAAAAAGATAGCAGAATGGATCAGAAATCAGAATCAATGTTTACAATAAACACACCTGAAACACCTAGATTCACAAAGAGTTCAAAAAAGGGGCTAGAACAAAATCTCTCCCACTTCAGCTAAAGTAAAAAAGGCAGGAATAACTGTCACAATCTCACACCAGGCAACAGCAAAAATATACTTAATTAAAAGAGATAAACAGGAGATAAACAAGAGACAAATTACATTTTGCTGACAAAGTATCACAAACAATGAATTAATATCAATATTAAACATATGCGTTTTGAATGACAAAATAGCTAAATATTTAACGAAAGTAAATGAGTTACAGGGAGAAATAGCAAAATCTAATAGTGGAGTATCTCAATGTATATCCCTTTAAGACCCAGATAAAATCTAACCAAAAGGTAAACAAGAAGTCAAGCGTGTGAAAATAATTTTAGAAAAGTTAGATAAACTTCCAGTGATTACTGAATCGGAATAGAAAGGAGTATACATATTTCCAGCTATGAATTACACTTTTGCAAAAATTGACCATGTATCGGGACATTAAAAATTTCACAAATTCAGAAAAGCAGAAATACTACATTCACTCTTTATGGACCACAATGCAATAAAAGTTATATTCAATAAAGGTTTGCTGAAGAAACAATGAAAAATTCATTGGAGACTAAATAATTTAATCCTAAAGAATGGGCTGGTCAAAAAACAAATTATAGAAATCATAATTTCATTAAAGGTCAACAAAAATAAAAAAAAATTTTGGGATACAGCAACAGTTTTTAGGGGAAAATTTAACACTCTAAACACTTTCATTAATAAAAGCCAGAGAGAATGGATCAACAAATTGAATATGTAACTAAAAAAATTACAAAACCAACAAACTGAAAACAAAACCAAAAAATATGCAAAACTCAACAAAATAAAACTACTAGCTAACCTAATAAAAAGAGAGAAACTAAATCCCTAGCATCAAAAATGAAAAAGGTTAATTCAAAACAAATGAAGAAATAAAGGAAATTATTAGAAACTATTTTGCCCAGTTATGTGCCCCAAAAACTGACAATCTAAATAAAACAGATGACTATTTACAAAAATATAAAATGCCCAGCTCAACAGAACAAGAAATAGAAGAAGTCAATAATCCAAATCAGAAAAAGAAACTGAATAAGCCATAAATAAGCTCCTGGGAGGGGGGTGGTAGCAGGGAAGGGGGTAGACTTGAGATCACATAGACCTATAAACAAAATCTATCAACTATTTAAGGTACAATTAATTACAATATTATATAAAATGTGTGGGAAAAATTGGAAAAGGAGTCCTACTAAATTTCTTCTACGTTACAAATATGGTCTTGATACCTAAACCACATACCATAATTTGTTCAGCTATTCCCCAATTGAAGGATGGAAGTTTACAGTTTTATGATACTACCAAAAGTGCTACTACAAATATTTTTATATGGCTTCTGTTCTTCTTTCTGTGATCCCTTTGGAGCAAAAGTCTCACCCGGAGGATGAGGATAACATACTATATGTTAGGGTACTATGTAAATATAAGCTATTATTACTAGCTTTTACTAGGTTTTCAAAGGGGTTTAAATCAGGTGAGTTTTCAGGCCACTGAAAAATGTTTATTTCCAACTCTTGGATAAATTTCTCAACAAGTCTGTTTTTCAGTATATCATCAACGCATGTACGAGAGTCCTTATTCCCTCAAATGGAGGACAAAGCTCACTAGAAACAAAAAATCTCCCAAATATTTCTGGGTGGTTGTTTTAAAGCCTGATGAAGATGCCCAGATCTTACAGGCTTGACTTGGGTCGCTTCTGCTAATGGTTTTGGTATAGCCTTGAATGAAAAAGTGGGCTTCATTGGTGAAAATTTCCCTTTTCCATTCTTCAGTGCTCTAGCTTTTGCACGGTCGTGTCCATGACCAGCATTTTTTCTTTGTGGCAGATGTTCTTTCTGCTGCTCTTCCAAACCCAAGGAGCCTGAGCTCGTCTGCCAAAGAAGTCGTAACAAGCCCTCCAGCTGCTGTGCCCCTCTAGAGTTTTGCTTCTTTTCTGAAGATTACTGAGGCTGTTTTGTAGCTATCGTCTGTCTGCTCTCAGTGGTGTTTTTTGCTCTTGACGGCCCTTTATTTCTTGTAGGGCTGATTCCGTTTCATTGCAGGTTTGAAGGATTCTTGAAATACTTGGCTTTTTTTTATTGTAACAGCAGCAGTGATATCTCTCACGGGGTACTCTTCAGCAACTACCCATTCTCCACATTTCCTCAGAGTAATATCCATTTTTTTAAAACCACAATAAAAGGAGGATGCTAAGCATGAGCATACGGCACAAAATTCAGCCTAAACCAGCCCCCGCTGGTCGAGGTCCAAACTTCTGAATCAGCCTCGTGTAGGCAGAAGCACAAAAGCATGAATGGAAAATTAAACCACATCCAAGCACTTTGCACAATGAAGTCATCTAAGGGAGTGTTTCTCCCTCCACACACTTCCCCATCCTGAGCAGACACAGGATGGCTCCACTCCGCTGCCGGCCGATCTTCCATCTATTCTCTGGCCTATTCCAACTGAAGTGTACGTCCTCTTCCTGCCAAAGGGGGAGCTCCATGAGGGCAGGGGGTGTTTTTGCCTGTCATTGTATTGCAGGGTTTAGCCCAGTCCTTGGCACACTGGACCTAGGACAAGCTTGCTGGCTGAACCTCCGTCTCTGCTGTGGCCCCTAGGCTCTGACAGGGGAGCCTCACTCCCTTCCTCACAATTTCCAGTACATGCTGTCTCTACTCCCCTCCCCTCCTCACAACATAAACTGGGAAGGGGCGCTCTTGTGTGCTAGTATTGGCATCCCCAGGGCTTAGTACAGTACATGGCACTTGTAAGCACTTAATAACTCCTTTGGTCAGTCAATCCACATTTATTAAGCACCTACTGTATGCAGAGCACTGTGCTAAGCACTAGGGATACAAATAAAGGGAGATACAAAAGACAGTCCCTGCTCTAAGCTACACAGACAGGAGAAATTGGAAACACACAGAGAGAAGGCATTAGAACGAAGAGGGATAAGGAAAGGCTTCCTGCGACCAGGATTTTAGCTGCTTCTTGAAGGAAGCCAGGGAAGCCCAGAGACAGAGATGAAGATTTGCAACAAAAACGATGGTTTCTCTGGCCAAAAGTATTCTAAAAAGTAATGTTATGTTTCTCTCTCTACCGTCTCCTTCCTCATAAAATGGTTCAGGGTCACAGCACAGAAGGCCACCAGGAAACGGTTAAGGCCTGTTAAGTTTCTGAGCCCTGGGGCAGCTTTAATCTGCTAACAGGTAGAAAGTCATAGGAAATAATTCCTCCGCCATTGAGGCCATTTGTAAGGGGACTTTACAAATCACGCAGGATGGCTAAGAGAGTCCTCCTGGTTGACTTCACTCTTTATACTGTAGAAACTGCCTAATGCAGACAGATAAAGTAAGGGCAGGACGGAGTCAGAAAACTGCGAACGACCACAGTGGGGACTGCCTTTGTAGTCCTGAAAACTGATGACTGTAGCCACTGTGGAAGCAGACAAGTAAAGGCATCCACCCAAGTCCTTACGTGACCACACTTAAAGCAGGGCAGCCACGGGGGTAGAGGAGAAGACGTGGTGGGCCAGGCAGCCTCTAAGTAACTAGAGACAAGGCTCTGGACAGACAAGGTGACCGAGACAGATGGAGAAGAGGCTGTTCAGTGATGGTGGAGGCATACACACTAGCTGTGTGACCTCGGGCAAGTCCCTTAACACGTTTTGCCCTTGCAAGTTTTCTGTGCTGATGAGATCACAGGTATTCGGCAAACTGGCATGTATTTGATGTAATGTCTAAAATTAGTAGGCAGGAGAATCGACAAAAATCGACATTAAATGCATTCTCATACTTACGGTAAATAAAGAATTTAATCCCCACACAACATCCTGAAATAAAAAACAAACACGCATTAGGCTCCTGTGAAAGCTTGGCCCCACCAGCTCATAATTAAGACACATGTTACATCACAACAAATGGCCTTCAATAGGTCTTCTTACTCCTAACCTGCAAATTAAAATAAACCTCACTTGGGACAAAAGAAGGTCTGGGCTGGTTGTGCTAAGAAGCTGAAACAAAGAGGAAACTCTGAGATATAACTGAGTAACATAAAAGCCTGGCCGTGAAGCTGGCTCTGAGGATCATTCGGTCTGATATTTGGGGTCACGGACAAACTGGTCCTCCTCCAGGTAAATCCCAAATGCCCTCGGTAGCCACGGTAGCTGACCACTGCTCTGCGCCCCTTCTGGGGGCAGGGCCCACCTCAAGTGAATGATTCACAGAGGGAAATGCTACTTTTTAAAAAAAAAGATAAAAAAATATATTTTTAGATCATTGAAAACCTCCCCCTTCCTTGATGTAGCCTACATGTCCCTCCCTGGAAAGGTTCGAGGTAGCCGGGTGCAGGGGTGAGAGTCCTGGCTAGAGACAGAAGGCCTCCGTCCCTACACTTATCCCTCTTCCTCTGGAGGTTTCAGGTCCCTCCCCA
This sequence comes from Phascolarctos cinereus, assembly GCF_003287225.1. Classification (NCBI taxonomy): domain Eukaryota; kingdom Metazoa; phylum Chordata; class Mammalia; order Diprotodontia; family Phascolarctidae; genus Phascolarctos; species Phascolarctos cinereus. The sequence continues at coordinate 9,798,232 of NW_027555958.1, read as the reverse complement.
GTTGAATGAGGGAGCTGGTCGAGGTGACTCATCATGATGACCCCTACTTAGTCACTGCCTGCCTTCCTCTGCCGCTCCCTGCCTGCCTGCTATTCCTTCCATCATTTAATTTCCCTTCTTGAGATTTTCTCCAGCTTCTCGGAGGCAGCAGCCATAATGCCCTGTGGCATTCCAGGTATGGATAGGCTGGTATTTATTAATTATTGTAGATTTATTTCTTTATAACTTATTATTGTAGATTATCAGTAAGAATATCATCTTTATCTCTCCCAAGCTCCTGACACCTTTCAGGAGAAGCCCCAACATTCTGAGGGCTTTGAGGCTCATGGTGGTGTCTTTAACAGGACATGACAGGGCAGACTGACTCCTTGTTGGGTCCTTGGCAGTAACTGATTCATATCTAAATGTTTGAGGTTTTGGTTTTTTTTTTTAAATAAACATACATAATTTGCTTTTAAATATGAAATTATACAAATGGAGTTGGGTTGGTATAAACACAAGCCCACGTGTCCTAACAGACATGTTACAGGCAGCCGGTCACCAGAGAGAGGACCCAGCTGTCACCTCTGGCCCCCTCTGCCTGATGGTATCACATCACCAGCCTGGGAGGGAGGCTACAGCAGCAGCAGTGCCCTCCTCCCTCTGCCCAGCTCCTGCTCTAGTCTGGCTGGCACCCAGCACAGGTGGATGGTTTTAAGCATACTATGAGGCCCTTGTGCACAATAAAGCTCTCTGTTCTCCTATGCACTTGAGGGCTTGGTGAGATCTTCCTGCATTCCACCCACCATGCCCTGGCTCTTCACAGAAGTACCTGTATGTCAGGGGTGCTGAGAAGCTGTGAGCCTCAAAGCTGTGCCTAAATGCCAGACGCTAGAGTGGCTATTAATATTTATCAGGTGGACGACAGCAAAGGTACCTCTATCTTTTCTTTGCTTCCCACGAAACCTACAATCTACAAAGCAATCTCCCAAGGGAAAGGTATGACTCCTCAGCCTGAGGATCAGAGTGGGGTATGAACAGCAAGAGCTGATGAAAGGCAGTCAACATGTCTAGGCTCTAGGGAGACAAGTACATCATGGACATACAAGGTCTTCATCCAAGTTGTAGGTAAAAATGTTGAAAAGGACAGGGTCCAAGTCACAGCCTTATAACAGACCACCAGATGGACTCTTCCAGGTTGTCACCACTCCATCAACTGCCATGCTGCAAATAACTGTTCAATGAGGTAAGACACCCAAGTTATCCATCAGAATCCACACCAGATCTCTACAATTTGCCCAAAGGGATGTTATGAGAGACTTTTTGTGAAATGTCTTGTTGATGATTTCTGGTCAAGATGCCTACCCAAACGGAAGTTGATCACCTGTGTCCTCACTTAAGAAAAAAACCCAAACCCTAAAAATTGCACCAGACCAAATGACCAAGAATTCAGAGAGAAACTATGGCAGATGACTTTTTTACATCCCCAAACTGACTCTGCAGAGAATTAGCCAGAAGCCCCCAGGCAAAAGGAAAGAGCTCTAAGCAGACCAGTGCCAGCACAGGCAAACCCGATGGCAGCCTCCCAATGTGTCCAGGCATGGGTCAGAGACATGAGGAGCCTGCAAGGTTCTATGTGCGGAAGCACCAAGAGAAGGGGCTCCAGTGTGGGTGGATGCTATAGTGGGGACCGTGGAAGCCCCAGGAGTGGTAGTGACCAGGGAGATGAGGGCACACACAGACCCAGGGGCCCAGGACCCCTCTCCCCCCCAAGGACCCGGGCTAACCTACTCTGAGCGCACCCTTACCGTCCGGGTGCCAAGGTCCCTAGCGCTATCCTGAAAACAGAGGACACAACCTCAAAGATCTAGGGTGGCAAGTGGGGGGACAAGCGTGGTAGGTGGGGGTTATCCCAGGAACCCCAGGTAGTCCAGAACCAGACCAAGCGAGGCTTACTATCCCATTCAAAAGCACAAGAGGTGGCCTGGCTCTGGAACAAAGCTTTAATTTAGGAACTAAGGCTGGAGAGATAAGCAAAAAGGACACACAGATCAATATGGATATAAAGAATTGTAATGAACCCAAAGGTACCCCAAAATCCACATCGGAAGAAGAGAACAACTTCATAACAACGGTGAGCAGAGACTTAAAGGGAAAACTTGATTCCCCACAAAGACTATGTGACTACCCTAAAGAAATGAAGCCAAAGAGAATGAAGTAGGAGACTATGTCACCCAGAAAAGAAAGTGGTCCACCTTACCCAAGTAGCAGGCTGTCTAAAAGGCAGCGTAGATGGAGATGTTAACGACTGTTATTGAAAAAGGAGAAGAACGTATTAGGTGTTTGTTATCAAAAACAACCTGGTGAACAGGGCAAGTGAAGATCACTGGTCTCCTTGAGAACCATTGTGCAAAGTCAGCCCTGGGTGCAAAGACAGTGTGATGGACCTCATGACCCTTAGACTCTGGGCATGGGGCTGCCAGCCTGCACAAGATGGCACGCCCATGTGTACCAATGCCATCTGCTCATTGCACTCTACGAGTACTAATCACAATACTCCTGCCCTTCTATGGAAGCTATTTCCTCCTGTCTGTAAAAGCAGTGGGCAGTTTGAATTCCGGGTGGGCAGTAGTCCAACAGCCCAGCCACCTTAGCATGCTAATAAATTCCATTTGTCTTATTTCCTAAGTGGTACTTAGGTATTTAGTACTTAGGGCCTCAGAGAGGCCCTAACTAAAATTTTGCTTAACATCAAGATCAAAAAATTTTAAAAGTCTGAATACTATATTGTACCTCAAGAAATCAAAAGTGAAAGCTACTGAGGTCTCTTAAAACTAAATGGCAAAATGAAATTGGAAAGAATATCAATGGCCTCATGAAAGCAAACCCTCAAATGAAAATTCCCAAGAGCATCACAGCCCAAATCCAAAGCTTCCAGGTCAAAGAAAAAATATTACAAGAGGCCAGAAAGAAACAGGTTAGGTATGAGGCCCTCACAGTTGGGGCCATTCAATATTTCATGGCTTCTACTAAAAATAAGCAGAGATCTTGGGAAACAATATTACAAATGGCAAAAGAAATCAGCTCACAGCCATGAATGGCCTGCCCCACCAAGCTGGGCTCTCATCTTACAGACTGTCCTTTGCCTCTTTTTGTGTCTCCAGTGCTTTGCACAGTGCTTGGCACCCAGCAGGTGCTTAATAAATGTTGATTAATTGATTTCAGGGAATCCTGGGAGGTATGAACTGATGCCAAGAGGTGAGCAGGACCACAACAATTTATACAAGGACAGCAATGTGGTAACAAAACATGACTCCTAAGGACTTGAGAACTCTGCTCAAAGCCATGGCCAACCACGTCTTCAGATCGATGATGAAGCATTTTACCCATCTTCTGATGGAGGGGATGGAAACAAGAAGCAGAAAGAGACACATTTTGGACATGGCTGTGGGGCAGAACTGCTTTGCCTGACTACGCTTATTTGTTCCAATGGTTTTCTATATCTTCTATGTAAAACTGAAGGCAGAAAAGGAAGGTGAGCAATAGTGACACTCCCCCAAAAGGCACAAACATTTTAAAAATGCAAAGAAGAGAGGGGAAAGAAATCCAGGAGGAAGCAAAGGCACGTAGGGCGGGACTTCTGAAAGTCCTGTGCTGAACTCTACACTTACAAAAATCAAATGGTATGAAATGGACGGTCACAAGTGCATACACAATACTGCTGTGTGTGGGGGAATGTCTTCTGAAATTGCTGGGCCTTCTCCAAAGAGAATGCTTCCTAGGCCTGGATCTCATTTCCCAGAAGCACTTCTTAAACCTGAACTGAGATTTTTCAGATGCTAATCTAGAGCTAAGAGGTGACTGATTAGAAATGAAAACCCAATTAGTCTCCTTAATATCAGGGAGGATATGGCTGCTCATTTTCTAAATATGATGAATAGGAAGAAGTCAAGAAGTTATCAGCCAAATTATATCTTTAACTCTTTCCTATCACCTGCCCGCCCTCATTTCTACCAAAATGTCATCCTTTTAAGAAGGAGTTTAACAGCTAGGTGGCGCCATAGTGCACAGAGCATTGGTCCTGGAATCTGGAAGACTCATCTTCCTGAGTTCAAATCCACCCTCAGACACTACTAGCTGTGTGACCCTGGGCAAGTCACTTCACCCTGCTTGCCTCAGTTTCCTCATCTGTAAAAAGAGCTGGAGAAAGAAATGGCAAACCACTCCAGTATCTCTGCCAAGAAAACCCCACGTGGGGTCACGGAAGAGTTGGATCTAACTAAAAACGACTGAATGACAACAACAAATTAAGAAGGGATCGACAGAACAGAGATTCTTGCTGGAAATGGATGGGAGAAATGAAGAACATGCATCTGATTATTATCATCAATGCAATGATCTAAAAGAATGCTAATTTGCAAATATTTTATTACTTGAGGCCACTGAATTGAAAGTTTAATGAAGAAACTAATAATTGGATCCCAAACTAAAAAGCGATCTTGAACACTGCTTTTCACACAATATTTGCTTATTGTTTTTTAGATTTAGTTCTGACATTTTAATCTTTCTATATATTCTAGGCTGTTTCAAAACCAGTTGTATTATCAAATAATTGGAGAAATAATTTAGATTTTAGGGAGGAAGAAAGCGCCTTTCAGGACTCTGCTCATGTTTCCTCCACGCCTCGTGAACGATCAAGATTGAGACTGAGTGTCCGGGTAGTCGATGCTAGGCCTCCATTATGCTTTCAGGCTGAAAAAGCAAATCCCCTATATTGCAAATAACAACGTTTTCACGTACAAAATACCTAAATTATGGTGGCTCAGTCCCACCACAATAAATGTTTCCTTCAGGATCTTCAATTTTTCCTTCCATTAATGAGCTATGCTTCTGTTGTTCAGTTGTTTAAGCCATGTCTGACTCTTCGTGATCCCCATTTGGGGTTTTCCTGACAAAGACAGTGGGATGTTCTGTTATTTCCTTCTCCAGCTCATTTTACAGATAGAGTACACTGAGTTAAACAGGGTCAGATGACTTGCCCAGGGTCACACAGCTAGTGTCTGAGGCCACATCTGAACTCAGGTTTTCCTGCCTGCAGCCCTGGTATTTTTCACTATGGCACCACCTAGACACCCCCTTGATCCATACTTGGAGCCTACTGTCTAGCTCTAAATACTCAAGATAAGTAGCTCCCATGAAACATTCAACAGTGCACACAGAAGTCAATACAAAGAAACTATTTAATTTTAAATTCCTCAATGCACTTAACTATTTCTGAGTAAACAGCTTGATATAGTTCCTTGCAAATACTTTTAAAATTATTTAAGAAAAAAGAATGAAGACTGTCACTCAGGGGCAGAGGAAGGCTATACATTTATGTTTCTTGCAATTATTTTGTATTGGTCGAAATACTGCTTTTTATAAAACCAAGAAATAATATTTTTCCAGAATCCATCATATTTATGAAGAGTATTAAAGAAGCAATATGCATTAGTTCATGCCTTGGGAAACAGGAGGGACCAGAAAAGAAAAGGGAAATCCCCCATTCAGACAAGGGTAATTTTATATCAATTCCATCTATGCTTTGGGCAAGCTGGTGAACTGACTCTGTGATGTGGGGAGCTGCAGGAGTATTTCTACAGCTGAGATGTGGGGAGCAACCTAAAGATTGCTGGGCTTACCAGCTGCCACACAAAACTGCCCAGGTTCTGTCTGGGGGCAAACATACCTACATTCACAGAATCACAGAACCCAGAGTTGGAAGGGACCTCAGCCACGGTCCAGCCTGTCCTGTCCCTACGCAAGAATCCCATCTATACCACGACAAGGGGCTGAATAACAAGAAGCCAGTGGACTCAGGCTATGGCCAGACTGGATTGGGCTCCAAGGAGCTCGAGCAATCTGCTTCTTCCCTTTCTCTCTTCCTCCATTTCATCGCTACCTGTCCACCTGCTCACCACCTAGAGAGAATACGGGCAGTAACGTGCATCTGTCCTCACCCACGTCTGCCACGGCCTCTGTTCCCATTGCTCCACAGAAACTGGTCTCTCCCAGGTTACCAATGACTTTCTAACAGTCAACGAAGTGGCCTTTGCACAGTTCTCCTTCTCCTTGACCAACCCAACTTGTGGACTGGCGACCAAGAGCTGACCACTCAATTTTCAGCGTGAGCATTTCCAGTTCAGAAATTAGCAGACATGATGAACTAGGGCTTGATTTCTTATTTTGATTTCTTATTCTGGTTGTAAAAGGTGTTGCCCAGCTTTCTGCTTCCCTTCTAATCTTGGTCGCATTGGCTTTGTGCAAAAAACTTTTCAATTTAATGTAATCAAAATTATCCATTTTGTATTCCATGATGTTCTCTATCTCTTGTTTGGTCATAAACTCTCCACAAATCTGACAAGTAAACTATTTTTTCTCTCCTAGTTTGCTTAGAGTAGTAGCATTTTATTTAAATCATGTACCCATTTTGACTTTATCTTGGTATACAGTGTAAGATGTTGGTCTCTGCCTAGTTTCTGCCACTCTTTTCCAGTTTTCCCAGCAGTTTTTGTCAAATAGTGTTTTTATCCCAGAAGCTGGAGTCTTGGGGTTTGTCAAACAGCATATTACTATAGTCATTGACTACTGTGTCTTGTGTACCTAACCTATCCCACTGATCCACCACTCTATTTCTCAGCCAGTATCTAGTAGTTTTGATGATTGCTGCTTTATGATACAATTTAAGATCTGGAATGGCTAGGCCACCTTCTCCTGCATTTCTTTTCATCAGTTCCCTTGATATTCTGGACCTTTTGGTCTTCCAGATGAGAGGCCAGGTTTTGAGTTGTACAATCTTTGCAACCCAGACATCACAGGAACCTATTTTGGTTTGTGGAATGAGCTTTCTTAACACAAGCAGCTATGAGAAAAGAGTGACAGAGGCGTTATTTTTAGTGCCCTTTAGATCTCTAAGGTGGCACTAACTGCTCCATCAGAGGGGTTTGCACAAAGTACATTTTTAGTTGGGGGACTGCTTGGAGAAACACAGTAGCAACCTGTGAAAGACGGTATTTCTTTCTCAAGCAGGTATTTATTTTATTTATCAAGACGGGAAGAAGAAAGGCATTTGTGTGAGGAACAGACACTTCTGAGAGGACTTGAGAGAGAAAGCAGCTGCTCAGATAAAGGCGCTTTGAGCACACAGTGAGAGAGGCCCCTCGGAGACAAGCCTTCAGACCAACGGGGAAAGCTGCTGCAGGAAGCTCTATCTGCACCTGGCTGTCATTAGCATTTTGAAGTTTAGAGCAGGAAGCTCACAAAGAACAGTTTGGCTAACCATTCGTGCTGTGTATGAGAGAAATGCACATTTGGAGTTTCTGTTAGCTATGCGTCACTACCCACCTGGAGGCCCTGCCTGGAGACAAGAGAAGCAGACAGAGGGTGATAAAAGCCGTGGTGTTAGCACCGCCTCGCGCTGAACCCCGCGGCCTGCAGACAGGCCAGCTCTACCTCGAATGCTGGAGAACTGATCTGAGGACAAGAGCTTGCTGCTGCTTCAAGGAGTTGATGGAAAGAGCTCTCGTCTGCCTTGCTCTTTGGCACCTTCTACAGGCCGGGGGAAGGGAAAGCCCTCTCAGCCCCCGGGGCAGGCCTCAATGGCTTTATTTATATGCTTCATCCATTCTAAGCTGGAGGCAAAGATTTTTCACCGAAAGAATGTAAGCTGCCTTTGCACCCCAGGAAGGAAGCACACCAGGAACGTGTAGAAAATCTGACACAGACAATGGACTTACGATTGTGCTAGAAAAAGCACCATGTTTGTGGCCCGATAACCTGGGCTTGAAGCCCAGCTCCATGGCACAGCTTCTCTGGCCTTCAGTTTTCTCCTCCATGAAATGAGGGGCTTTAGCTAGAGCACATCTGGCCTTCGTTTTAAGAGCTGGTGAACCGTGCATGGTGTACAGTCCAATTTGAACTCAAAACGAAAGGACTAAAGAACATGGAAGGACCAATCAGTAAACAAGTGATGATGCAAACACATCAGAGCTGGGTCGCTGCTCAATACATTAATTTGGGGGCCATTTCCCTAGAGATTTTTCCTTAATTTGCTTTTTATTATGTTCTTTTCACAACAACTAGAGATGAATTAGTATTTTACGCTACTGAGAAATAGGAAAAACCCAGAGAACAGCACTAGCAGAGACCTCAAAGAGGTCACTTGTTTGCTAGGCTCACGAGTTTTCCTTTTTAAAAGGAATTCTGAATAAGGAGCTTCCCAATGTGTGGTTTCCTGCAGTCTACAACCCTACTACAACAGTAAAAAGCCACTTTGTCATAACCTCGAAATTAAAAATGGCAACTCAACAATGGGAAGCCGTACTTGTTCTAAGCAGCTGCTAAAGGTGGATCCGGGGGCGCGTTTTTCTCTCTATTTTAGACATGCTGGCATCACTCACAATGAGTATATGTTAAGTGCAGCCCTGCCTGGGAAACTCTAAGTTGAAACGATTAGAAGAAAAGCGGCCCAAAACATGAAAGGTTTTCTACTCGGCATACACATCGATCCTACTAGCTGATCTTTAGAAATGAAGGGGCCCTTTTTTTCTGGTCCCAGAACCACATGGTGATAATTATAACAACAACAATAAAGATAACAACCAGCACTCGTATGGTGCCGACTACGTGCCAGGTACTAGGAGAGGTACTTTCCAAATATTATTTCATTTGATCCTTAAGACAACCCTGGCAGGTGGGTGTTATTATTATCTTCATTAGGAAACTAAGGTAAACACAGGTGAGGTAACTTGCCCAGGATCACATGATTAGTGTCTGAGGCTAGATTTGAACTCCAGGCCCAGTGTTTGATCTACTGCACCATCCAGCTGCCTTCCAGCTAGAATCACGTATCATCTGTTCCATGTTCACGGAGCATGGACATGTGATGGACACATCAAGCCATCCAAATGTTTCTTACTAAAACTATCTAAATAAAGAGAGAATAAACGCACATTAAACTCTCCAGGGAATGAAGCTAGGTAAACTTGCCACTGAAATCTTTTGGATTCACTCAGAGGCAGTATGGTACAGTGGACAGTGTTGGGTTTGGAGTCAGGAAAACCTGGGTTCGAATCCTACTTCTGCTGCTGTGTGTCACCTTGGGAAAGCGACTTAATCTCTCTGGGCTATAGGTAACCCCCTAGGAACTACCTCCTGAAGCCCAGCTGGGCTATGATCTGGGAGCTCCCTCACCAACCATGAGTCCTGCATCTATCCCTTTTAGAAGTCACTTGTGGAGTGGCCCGGCTGCTACAATTTCTCAGCTGCTTTCAAGGGGAGTGCCTGCCCTAACTGGAGAGGAAGCAGGGCTCAGAGATGGCACACACCTGCAGACATGTGATTTCCCCTGTGCCTGTTCAGTCAATCCCGCCATGATCTACAGAGCCCAGGGCAGGCACCCAGACCTTGGTTTCCTGTGTGCTCTTCCCACACAACAGGCCCCTAATAAAAGCTGAGTGACTCATCCCCTTCAGGTTTCCAACCTTTTTCCCAGCTAGAAACCAATTCAATGGGCATCTATTAAACACCTACTCAGTACAAGGCAAAAGGCAGTTTGGAGCAGTGGGTGTAGGACTGAGTTTGGCTGTCAAAGCCTGCCCGACACAGACCGACCTCGGGCCATCCCTCATTCCCCTGGGCGCAGGGAGTTCACTCTGGGTAAATAAAAGGTGCTGTGCCAGGTTCTTGGAGAAGTGCTAGGCAAGGCAGAGTGCCTGTCCCCCTGGAGGGGACAGTCTGGTAGGGGAGGCTGGGTGGGAATACAGTATAAAACAGTGTACAGAAGTTCATAGGGCAGGTCCAGAGGAGGAAGAGACCACCTCAGGTGGAGAATTGGGGAAGGCTAAAGACCAGCAGCATCCAGTGAAGAGCTGCTGTCAATCAGCCACCAGCACCTAGGAAGGTAAAAATGGCCCCTGCCCTCCAGAAGCTTATCTCTAACCGGGAAACAAGATGCCCAGCAGAACTCGTGAGGTACCAAAGACAGAGAGGGCAGCCTGGGACTTCCCTGAGGGGTATAGGCCTGGCAGTCTACTGCCAGCTGTGCCTCCCAGACAGGCCATGCGACTCTTCTTCACCAGAGGAACAGACTCCAAGGATCCTTCCGGCTCTAGGACTACAGTTAGGGGCGGGGAGGAGACCCTGGTGTAAAGTGAGGTGGAGGGAGGCTGTGGGCAGCCACTAGCACATGGGGCTGCCCCTGACTCTTCACTGTAACACAGGAAACAACAGAGGCTCCGTACCTTTAGTGTTCTTGTGGGAGCCCATCCAGTGCCGTCGATTGAATGTTCTCTCAGCAAGCTGAAAGAGACAGAAAAACACACACTGCTTAGTCAGGGTCTGGAGCAGTCTTACCAACACACGGACAGGGCTATCAAGGGTGAACTTGTGCAACATATTTCAGCATCGAAAGATTTCTGTGCAGTTTTCCTGGTGTGGATACTCTCCTCCCAAGACACAGCCTGCAACCCTTCTACGAACAACCCAATGAGTAGCCCTTCTCCTGAGCCAGAGCCTCTAGGAGCCAGCATCTGGAGAAAAGAGTAGATGGAAACATGTTTTCCCAAGTCTTTTGTTCATGGGTAGTTATCCCAGAAACCTTCTGTAGGAAATTTTACTATGACTGACCCCAGGAAGAACACCTGTATCTTAACCATCTTGTCCACTCCTAGGTTTTAAAGATGGGCAAAATCTTCATGAATCTACAAAGTTCCACTTCATGATGTGCTTTTTTAAAAGGAGTTTTTCTGCTGGGGGGAGGCTCTGGGCCTGCTTTCTCTGCACTGCTAGCTGTCCTGGGGCCATTTTCCCCACGAGCTACAATCCTTAGAAAGAGCTCATGTTCACGTCTTCTTTCCTCACCCTCTTCTTGGCTTCCTCAAGGTTTTCCTTCTCTCCCTCTCCTGCTTAGGAGCCTGACACAGGCTGGAGACTGCTGCCCTCACTGTGTGTCCACGAGGGGTTCTGCTACAAGAGAAGACCTGGGCACAGAAGAGGACTTGTCATGGTCACCCTGGCAGACACTTGGAATGGCATTTTATGACAAGTTGCTACAACTCTCTTTCCAGACATCAACTATGCCAGTCATTTACGGAAAGCTGTTCGTTTTCTATTTTGGTCAGAGTAACCGGGGTACAGAGGATGAATTTACTTTCTTTCCATTTCTTTATCATGTGGCAGAGATGAGCAGATTGCTGGGAAGTGGCTTTTATCTGAGCATTCGTGATAATATCTTAGGTGCTCAATACCATTATAAAGTGTTCTAAATCTAACATAAATTGATCTGGCTGGTTTGCTTATACTTTTCAGGAGATAAATTGGACAGTAGATTTCTTGAGTCCACCAGGTGGCAGCATCTTTTAGAAATGAGGAAATTAAAAACGACTCTTTTGGCTGTGAGGATAACACTGAAATCTAACCCTCACCTCTGGTCAGGACACGTTCTGGATAAATGAGCTCCCCAAATGTCTCCATCTGCAAGTGGAATCAGATTCTGGTTCTCTGACATTTCTTCTCCTGCTAACCTATCTCCTCAGATGTCACCTGTTAGCTCTGACAGGGGGCAAATGGAAACTCAGGATAAATGTGTCTGGAGATAAATCCAGGACCTTGTTACTGCATGTCAGGGTCAATAAATCTTCAAAGTTGCGTTTGCAGCAGTAGAGGCCATGTCTGGGCAGCCCTATGGTGATGCTGGGCACAACCCGATGCCCCGTCTGCTGGCACCCCATTGTCCTCCCCTTATTTCTGTCAGATGTTCTGGGTTTCTAGGCTTGCACTTGGTCCTGCAGCCACTCGGTCAAAAGCATCAGAGTTGGGGAAGTGTGTTCTTATCACAACTCGATACAAAAGGGCCAACAGAGTCTCCAGGAAGGGGCTGGGGAGCAGAGTAATGGCTAGGCCAGTCTTGACCCTTCAAGGGAGAAGAGGACAGCTCAGGACAGGCTGGAGAAGGCGAGAACATCAAGGACCTGCCCAACAGCATTCAGGCAGCTGCCATGAAATAAAGAAGGGTGCAGGAACGGGGCCAAAAGAAACCTCAGAGATCAGCCAGGGCAGCCCCCTCACACCTCACAGCCTTTCCCGGGCACTCCCTCCTTAAGGGCCTCCTTGGCACGCTGCTCACACCTTTGCGGTGGACATTTATGTGTACGCATGCGCGCGCACACACACCACACACACACACACACACACCCCTTCCCACCCCAGGTGTTTCTTTGTTTCTTGCCCTGGCCTCCCATCCATCCCCCCCAAATGCTATCTGACACTTTGCAGGGCTCATAACAACAGCCCACAACTCTCAGGGGTCACCGTGACTGACCCCCCCCATCTAAATGGTCAGATCTTTGGTGTTCCTTCGTAGAATGTTGGTAATCTGTCACAATCAGAGGAAGTGGCAGGGCCAGGCGGCTGGCTCTCAGACCTCGGGGGCAGGAGGGAGTGAGCACTGAAGTGAAGGCAGAGGCCCTGGCCTGGAGCTTGGTCTTGGCTTGACCACCTATCAAATTCAAGGGGTGGAGGAGGGGACCTCTCGGGCCATGGGCACCTCAAGATCCTGTGACCCCACGAAGGATCCAAAGACTTCCCCCAGCACTTTGGCTGGCCTAAGGCCGATATGGAGAGTTTTACTGGTGCAAGGTGAAAGATACAGGAGACTCTGTCTGCTCCCTTTGTCTCTGCCCCCACAAATCATGCCAGAGATGGCATGATTTTAGTCATCCTCGTAATTTTATAATCAATTTTTTTTTTGCTTGAAAAGGTTTTCAAAGAGAGGTAAATAACCTCCTAGAGGCCATGTGTTTTTGGACTTCTCACACAGCACTTATGGCAAAAGCAGCATTTTCATTATGGAGAACACCTGGTCAAGTGCAGGGGTGTGAAAGGCTAACCGAAACATGGGCCATGAATCTGCATTAAAGATCCATCCACACAGAAGGAGCCCACTGGGGGAATGGTGACCTAATTTTAAAATGTAACATTATCCAGGTTTTGTTGCATCTTTATTTATCTTGTTAAATATTTCTCAATTACATTTTAACCTGGCTCAGGCTGCACTTGGAAGCACTGCCTCTGGTAAGCTATGTGAAGCAGAGAGGGAGGTAGAATTTGGCATCAGAAAGTCCCGAGTTCAAGTCCCATCTGTGATATCTATCAGCTTTGAGAACCTTGGCAAGGCAGGGCAGCTAGGTGCCTCAGTGGATTGAGTGCCAGGCCTGGAGTCTGAAAGACCCAAGTTCAAATCCAGCCTCAGACACTTCCTAGCTGGGTGACCCTGTGAAAGTCATTTCATCTCTTTTGCCCTAGTTCCTCATCTGTAGAATGAGCAGGAGGAGGACATGGTAAACCACTTCACTATCTTTGCCAAGAAAACCCCACATGGGGTCACGGAGAGTTGGACATGACTGAAATGACTGAACAAGAGCCTTGGCAAGGCCTGTAACCTTCAGCATCTTTTGCAGAGCTAAGTCTATGACCCTTTGAGCTTGCTTCACTGTCTGTTAACGACAGCCTTGGAAATTATAAATGCAAATTACAATAAAAAGTTTACGGCTCAAAGGAGTCCCCCTCCCGAGGGTGGGTGTTCATGGACGGAGAGGGTGAAATAGGCTGTGATTCCCCTCAACTGATCTCCTTTCCAGTCCTCCCGGCCATCTAAGGCAGGAAGAGGAATTCCAGGGAACACCGAAATCTGATCTTGAGATTTCTGCGCAGATGCCTTAAGAGAGCCCAGGTACACCAAGGTGGAGTTGCTTGGACCAGCGGCATTTCATAGCTATGTCACTAACATCTGGCAAAATGGTTAGGACACACTGCTTGTGTCAGAACATCTGGGTTAAAATCCCTCTTACTACAGGCATCAGCTGCACAGGGCACTGCGGCCCCGTGTCTCAGACTCCTCAACGATACAAAGGAGGCTGGACTGGGCAATGAGCGCGGTCCCCTTGTCCACAGAGAGAACAACAGAAAGCTACTGTGCCCATTCAGGGGAGAGGCGCTGAAGGCCTGGTGGCGGCTGTGTGACTGGACACCAGGGGCAGCCATGGGAGGGCATTCAGAGATCCAGCTGATCTAGCTTGGCCAAGGACACAGCTCCCAGGTACTTTACCCTGATGGCTCCACTTCTGAGGTCTACTGGTAGGCCTGGGCAGGTCATGGAGCCAAGATGGTGGAGCAAATGCAGTGACTTGCTTGAGCTCTCCCCCAAGCCCCTCCAAATTCCTGTAAAAAACGGCTCTAAACAAATTCTAGAGCAGCAGAAGCCACAAAAAGACAAAGTGAAACAACTTCACAGCCCAAGACAACCTGGACGGTTGGTTGGATAGTCTACTGTGCCGGGCTGGGAGAGGAGCACAAGTCAGTGTGGGCACACAGGCACAGACCAGGCCTCAGTGAACCTGGAGCGGCATCAGGGAACTGAATCACGGGCAGCTGTGGCGGTTCCCAGACTTCTCAGCCCACAAATGCCAAAGACAACTTGGAAGGTCAGTAGGAAAGGTCTGTTGGACCTGGGTGAAAGAGGAGCTCAGTCCGGTCCCAGTCCTGGTGCAGCTCCGGGGTGCCGCTGCTTCCGGAGCTCTCGGCCCACAGATGGAGGGGGAATGGAGTGGCTGATCAGAGGGAGATTACAGGGATCTCTTTGCTGGCATTGATGTAGGATTCTCTTGCTTTACCCTTCCTTGAATCTGGGTTGCAGTACTGGGTGGCGTTCCTGGGGTGAGGAGTAGTGCTGGCGTGATGGACCTTGTAGTGCTGGTGTAGAGGAAATCTCCTCATAGTTTCAAGGCAGAAAAGAGTGCTTGTGGTCACTCACAGACCAGAGCACAGGCCAGGAAAGGAATAAACACCTCGCCCTTGATCACAACACCTTAGAAGAACTAAAAATTTACCGGTCCCTAGAAGTATCTCGGAAAACAGCGGCACAAAACCCCTAAAGCTTGGGACAGTACATTCTCCACAATGGAAGCAGATCCCTACCTTAACAAAGAGTTTAAAACTCAAGTATTTGGCTGGGAACACGAGCAGGCAGTGGAAAAAAACTCAGAGCACAGAATCCTTTTACGGTGACAAAGAAGATCAAAACATATGACCAGAAGAAGACAACAAAGTCAAAGCTCCTACATCCAAAGTCTCCAAGAAAAATATGAATCAGTCCCAGGCCATGGAAGAGCTAAAAAGGGATTTTGAGAAGTAAGAGAAGTAGAGGAAAAACTGGGAAGAGAAATGAGAGTGATGCAAGAAAATCATGAAAAACAAGTCAACAGCCTGCTAAAGGAGACCCAAAAAAATACTGAAGAAAATAACACCTTAAAAAATAGACTAGCCCAAATGGCAAAAGAGGTCCAAAAAGCCAACGAGGAGAAGAACGCCTTAAAAAGCAGAATTGGCCAGATAGAAAAGGAAGTCCAAAAACTCACTGAAGAAAATACTTCCTCAAAAATTAGAATGGAAGGGACAGGTAGGTGGTGCAGTGGATAGAGCTCTGGCCTTGGAGTCAGGAGGACGTGAGTTCAAATCCAGCCTCAGACACATGACACTTACTAGCTGTGTGACCCTGGGCAAGTCACTTAACCCCAATTGCCTCACCAAAAAAAAAAAAATTAGAATGGAGCAATTGGAAGCTAGTGATTGTATAAGAAATGAAGACACTGTAAAACAAAACCAAAAGGATGAAAAAAATAGAAGACAATGTGAAATGTCTCACTGGAAAAACAACTGACCTGGAAAATAGATCCAGGAGAGAGAATTTAAAAATTATTGGACTATCTGAAAGCCATGATTAAAAAAAGAGATTAGACATCACCTTTCAAGAAATTATCAAGGAAAACTGCCCTCATATTCTAGAACCAAAGGGCAAAATAGAAATTGAAAGAATCCATTGATCACCTCCTGAAAGAGATCCCCAAAGGAAAACTCCTAGGAATATTGTAGCCAAATTCCAGAGCTCCCAGGTCAAGGAGAAAATATTGCAAGCAGCCAGAAAGAAACAATTCAATTTTTGTGGAAATACGATCAGGATAACACAAGATTTAGCAGCTTCTACATTAAGGGATCAGAGGGGTTGGAATATGATATTCCGGAGGTCAAAGGAGACAGGATTACAGCCAAGAATCATCTACCCAGCAAAACTGAGCATAATCCTTCAGGGGAAAAAAAAGACATTCAGTGAAATAGAGGACTTTCAAGCATTCCTGATGAAAAGACCAGAGCTGAATAGAAAATCTGACTTTCAAATACAAGACTCAAGAGAAGCATGAAGAGATAAACAGGAAAGAGAAATCATAAGGGATTTAATTAAGGTTGAACTGCAAATCTCTGCCTGGAAAGGTGATATTTGTAACTCATAAGACCTTTGTCAGTATAAGGGTAGTTGGAGGGAAAATTATATGTGTACTTGTGGGCCTCAAGTCAGAATGCTGAACCCCTAAGTGTCCCCTTCAAGGTCCTCAAGTCCAATGCCCCAACGCCTGGATCTAGCTCTCTCCAGACATCTTTCTCCCCTCCCCATTTACACAGAAATTACACGTTTACAGAAGGGCAGAAAAGTGAGAAGACAGTACCTGTCTGTCACACTGGGGTCTGGTTATGCCATGGGGTGGGACAAGGAGTTGGGGAAGAAAGGTTCACTGGGCCAGAAAAAGGTTGAGTGTACTAGCTCTGATTACAAAAAGCAGTCACTGTGATTTCTATTATCTGGATAAACCCAAATGTTTTAGGAGAAAACTACCCTAAAGCTGCTCTCCCAATGAGCTCAATGATGCCCTGACACCTCGAGCTTCTGTGCCTCAGATCAGGCCAGTGAGGGCAGGCCCACCTCAGAGGCCTCTTCTCAACTGAGCGTTCCTTATACCTGAGGGGCATCAGGGAACTGGCTGAGGCTTTAGCAACTGTTTTTAGAACAGAATGGAAGAAATACCTCAATTACTTTAAGGCTGTATGAAAACCATACCTGAGACAGGGCGGAGCCAAGATGGCAGAGTGAAAGCAGTGACTTACTTGAGCTCTCCCCCAAACTTCCTCCAAATACTCATAAAAAATGGCTCTAAACAAATTCTGAAGCAGCAGAACCCACAAAAAGACAGAGTGAAACAAATTTCCAGCCCAAGACAACCTGGAGGATTGATCAGAAAGGTGTATCGCGCTGGCCTAGGAGCGCAGCACAGCGCGGCGTGGGGGCGCAGGCTGCAGCAAACCTGGAGCAGGCCTCAGAGGACTGAATCGCGGGCAGACTCCTCAATCCACGAATGCCAAAGACAATTTAGAAGGTCAGTGGGAAAAGTCTGTTTCTGTCAGTGGTCAGAGAGGAAGGCGGGGTTTCAGCTCCATTCCCCAAGAGCGTGGCCGGGGGGCAGCTGCTTCCTGAGCTTCCAGCCCACAGACTGAGGGGGAATCCAGTGACTGATCAGAGAGGGACTGCAGGGATCTCTTTGCCAGTGCTGAGGCAGGAATCTCTTGCTTTGCCCGTGTGTGGATCTGGGTCACAGTTCTGGGCGGTGGTGCTGGGGCGAGGAGGAGCACTGGCGTGGTGGAGCTTGTAGTGGCTGTGGAGAGGAACCCCTCCTCACAGTTACAGGACAGAAAGGAATACTTGTGGTCACAGGCCAGGAAAGGAGTAAACACCTCGCCCCTTATCATACCACCTTGGAAGAACTGAAAATTTACAGGTCCCTACAAGTATCTCTGAAAACAGCTACACAAACCCCTGAAGCTTGGGACAGTACACTCTCCACATTGGAAGCAGACTCTTACCTTAACAAAGAGTTTAAAACTCAAGTAATTGGCTGGGATCATGAGCAAGCAGCACAAAAAGAGTCAGACTATATTATCTTACTTTGGTGAATAAGAAGATCAAAATATACAACCAGAAGAAGACAACAAAGTCAAAGCTCCTACATCCAAAGCCTCCAAGAAAAATATGAATCAGTCCCAGGCCTTGGAAGAGCTCAAAAGGGATTTTGAGAAGCAAGTAAGGGAAGTAGAGGAAAAACTGGGAAGAGAAATGAGAGTGATGCAAGAAAATCATGAAAAACAAGTCAACAGCTTGCTAAAGGAGACCCAAAAAATACTGAAGAAAATAACACCTTAAAAAACAGCCTAACCCAAATGGCAAAAGAGGTCCAAAAAGCCAATGAGGAGAAAAATGCCCTAAAAAGAAAAATTGGCCAAATGGAAAAGGAAGTCCAAAAGATTACTGAAGAAAATACTTCCTTAAAAATTAGAATAGAGCAATTGGAAGCTAGTGACTTTATGAGAAATCAAGACACTGTAAAACAAATCCAAAAGAATGAAAAATTAGAAAACAATGTGAAATATCTCATTGGAAAAACAACTGACCTGGAAAATAGATCCAGGAGAGAGAATTTAAAAATTATTGGACTATCTGAAAGCCATGATCAAAAAAAGAGCCTAGACATCATCTTTCAAGAAATTATCAAGGAAAACTGCCCTGATATATTAGAACCAGAGGGCAAAATAGAAATTGAAAGAATCCACAGATCTCCTCCTGAAAGAGATCCCCAAAGGAAAACTCCTAGGAATATTGTAGCCAAATTCCAGAGTTCCCAGGTCAAGGAGAAAATATTACAAGCTGCCAGAAGGAAACAATTCAAGTACTGTGGAAACACAATCAGGATAACACAAGATTTAGCAGCTTCTACATTAAAGGACCGCAGGGCATGGAATATAATATTCCGGAGGGCAAAGGAGATAGGATTACAACCAAGAATCACCTACCCAGCAAAACTGAGTATAATCCTTCAGGGGAAAAAATGGTCATTCAGTGAAATAGAGGACTTTCAAGCATTCCTGATGAAAAGACCAGAGCTAAACAGAAAATTTGACTTTCAAATACAGGACTCCAGTGGAACATGAAGAGGTAAACAGGAAAGAGAAATCATAAGAGACTTATTAAGATTGAACTGTTTACATTCCTGCATGGAAAGATGATATTTGTAACTCATGAGAACTTTGTCAGTATTAGGGTAGTTGAAGGAAAAAAATGTATGTATGTATATATAGATAGATAGATAGAGGGCACAGGGTGAGTTGAAGATTAAGGGGTCATATCTGGAGAATAAAATTAAGGGATGAGAGAGGATGATACTTGGAGAAGAAAGGGAGAGGTAGAATGGGGTAAATTATCTCACAAAAAAAAACAGAAAAGAAAAGTCTCTCACAGTGGAGGGGAAACAGGGGAAGGTGAGAGGGAATGAGGAATCTTATTCTCATAGGATTTGGCTTAAGGAGAGAAATAACATACACATTCAATTGGGTATGGAATCTGTCTTACCCTACAGGAAAATAGGGGAGAAGGGGACAAGAGAGCAGGGGGGTGATAGAGAGGAGGGCAGATTGGGAAAGAGGGTAATCAGAAGCAAATACTTCTGAGGAGGGACAGGGTCAAAAGAAAGAATAGAATAAATGGGAGGGCAGGATAGGATTAAGGGAAATAGAGTTAGTTTTTTAAAACATGTCTACTAAGGAAGTGTTTTGCATAACTGCACATGTACAACCTATATTGAGTTGCTTGCCTTTTCAATGAGGATGGGTGGGGAGGGAGGAAGGGAAGAAAATTTGGAACTCAAAGTTTTAAAAACACATGTTTTAAAAAAGATGTTTTCACATGCAACTGGGAAATAAGAAATACAGGAAATGGGGTACAAGAAGTCTATCCTGCTCTACAGGAAAATAGAAGGGGAAGGGGCTAAGAGAAGGGAGGGGGGAGAGATAGAAGAGAAGGCAGACCAGGGGAAGGGGTATTCAGAATGCATGCCATCTTGGGGTGGGGGGAAGGGTGAGAAATTTGGAACTCAAAAACCTGTGGAAGTGAATATTGAAAACTAAAAATAAATAAATTTATATTAAAAAAAAACCATACCTGAATTCTTTAGCTCTTTCTAAACCATAAAGGAGGAGGGTCTACATTTTAATGACTTCTCTTTCCCACATTCTTTCAGTGGTAGCTCAATTTCTGACAGAAAACGCATTTCAACTTCTATCCCAGCAGAGCTCAGAATTCATTTTATCCCCAGAAAGAAAGCATGAAAAATGGCTGTCACTATGATTTGTCAAATAACAGGGAAGTAAATTGTGCCTCATTATCTAATCGGATCCCCTCCCCTGGAAGCTGAATAGAAAGGAGGTAATTTCCGCTGGGTGTCTAGTACAATGTCAATTTATCAGGTGTCATCTGACATTCAACTGGATGTCAAGGACACAAGAGTCTTAAAGAAATTTGGTCACAAAGACTGGGTTCTAGTGCCCTGTGCTACTCTTTGGGACAATTCTGGAAATAGGCTATTTAAAATTCGGCGTCACAAATCTGAGAGCTTTCTGAAATATAGAATAAATACATTTTCATTCACCTGTTAATGGAACAGCCCTTGGGATCCTCCATGACAATGACCGAGTAATGCTGTGACTAGCGGGCTTTTGTGGAAAGCTCAGGCTGGCCCTTGTTTCTCCAGGTCATAGACAAATGGCGTCCATTGCTGAGTTAACAGGCATCAGCCCAAAGAAAGCTGGTCAGCTCCATCCCTGGAGACTAACTATGATGCTCTTGCAACATACCTGGCCATGAGTGGGGAGGACAGAGATAACTTAGAATACACCTACCTAAAATTAAGTCACAGAATCAGAGCTAGGAAAAACCTTGGAAGGCCCCTACTCTAAACATGTGTGAATGTTGACTGAGTGAAAATCTTGATTCTCTGAAGCATTTGCCCAAACTAGGAGCCCTGACTAAAGAATATTACATAAATCAATCAATCAACAGCACTCCCATTCCCTTTAATGTCCTTGGGACAAATTTAAAGCAAAGTCTAAAATGAAAGCGTCCCATTTAAAACGAAACGAGAATTCTTATTTCTGACACTTTCTGTGAATTAAGTCATTAGCGTAGGTAGTCCACTCACACATACTCATCACAGCCCCTTCAGACAGACAGTAAATTCTCCCCTCTTCCTGGCACCACACAACCCCATGAATCCTCCACAGAGGATCTCAGTCCATCTACTTTTCCTTCCCTCAGCAGGTCCATCCCTCGCTCCTCATTCTTGCTACAAGACCTGCCCCACCTCCTTCTCTGTTCCAGCCCTTTCTGATAATGACTTCATGCCCCTCCGTGGGCTGGATGGAGCCTGGGGCGCACCGGGCCATTCCACTGCTCTTCGGGTTATTCAGAATGCTTCCAAAGCTGTGGGGAGCACTCTAGGGTTTGACGTCACACATAATGTCAGTGGGTAAACCCCAGGATTAAGGATATACACTTTTACAGCAAAAGGCACTTTCACATCACTGAAAGGGCGGTACAAGTTCTCAAATACCACACAGCCCAATGTTCTTCTATACAATTATATTATTTTTAGAACTAAGAATAATAAAAACTCGACTAAGAAAATCAAAATATTTAAGCTCTCAGTTTGGGATAGGAACTTCTTCATTCATGAATTATGACTTTAAGAAGATTTCAAAATGGGAAAACAAGGACCGTTTTCAGACACGAATTACTAACTAAGCTTGCTGCCTGAGATACAACAACTATAATATTGTTCCTGGAACGTGAGTGAAGATGTCAGTTACTGCTCATCTGTCCTTGTGGATGCTCAAGGGCAATGGCCCAGGGCTTGAATGGATTTTGTCATTTTGTGGACGATCCTGCCTAGCAGAGACAGCTCCATAAACCTGCTAAATTCAGGCATTTTCCTCCTAACTGAAAGAAACCAACCAACCAGAGATGGTGGATTCTGGGGCAGATTTGGGGCCAATCTTTCCCCTGCTCCTGCGTGTCTCAAAAGTTCCAAAAATTCTCTCAGCTATCAACCACTGAAGGAATGTTTTCTAATTGCACTTAGTGTCTAATTATTAATTAATTAGCGGCTGGGGCCAAAAAAGACTTCTGATCTATTCTTTTAATTGAGTTGCTACCACATTAACTCAGGCAGGGAATCCCAGCAGCAGCTATCACCAGGCGTGTGTCCAGGGCCAGCACCAGAGACTCAGGAGCAGGATCAGAGGAGAGAAGGGGGAGCAAATGAGAGATATTGTGAAAGTAGAAATGACAGGAGTGGACCACCGACTGAGCCTGGGAGGATGAAAGGAGGATGGTGGTGCCCTTGAAAGTAAATGAGGAGCTCAGGGAGAGGGGAGGGAAGGATTAGGGAAAAAGATAATGAGTTCAGTTTTGGACATGCTGAGTTTAAGATTTCTACAGCACATCTGGTTCAAGATGTTTACTGGGCAGCTGGAATTACAAGACGGGAGGTTGGGAGAGAGGTTAGGGCTGGACAAGCAGATCAGACCACCATCTGCACAAAGATGGTAACTAAACTCACAGAAGCTGCTAAGATCACCAAGTGAAACAGGGCAGAGGAAGAAAAGAAGAGGGCTCCACATGGAGCACTGGGGACCTCCATGGTTATTGGGTATGATGTGGGTGAGCTCTTCAAGAGGGACAGAGAAGGAACAGTCAGAGAAGTAGGAGCGAGAGCCCCTGGGAGTTTACTAAGTAGGGGACAGAGGGGTCACCCTGGCCGCTCTGTGATTCAGGAAAATCACGCTGGCGTTTGAGCGGAGCAGGCGTGGAATGGGGGAAGGACCTGCAGCAGGAAGGGGAAGGCTACTGTCACAGTCCAGGCCTGGCCTAGAACAGCGGCTGTGCGAGTGGAGAGAAAGGAGAGAGGCTGGGAAGGAAGCGAATGGACGTGAGAAGGAGGTAACTACCAGGCAGTTCAAACTGTCCCACAAGCCTCCTTGGACCAAGAATCTGCCTCCCTGTAACTTCCATCCACAATAAAAAGTAGAATTTTTTCACTAAAGCCAGGTATAGGATCTGGGCTTACATCGACAATGAAGGGAACCATGTCTAGGAACAGAAAGACAGGGAATGTTTTGTTTGCTACCCTGCTTTAGACAGACAAGAGAAGCACGAGGGTGCCTGCTGCTTAGGAAGGAGACTGGAGCTCCAAGGAAGGGAAAGGAAGGACACATAAACTTCGTATATTTTGCCACTTTTGACAAATGCCTTCCCTCTTCCTCCCCCCCTCCCCCAACACACAGCAGCCCCTGACACATGCTACTGAATGAATTCTCTTCCACGCTGCCCCAGTCATCTTCCATTGATATTTATGGCACTGCCAAAGTCGTAAGCTATTCTTGCAGCAGATGACCATAGGTCATAGGAAATTAAGCTCAGTCATTTCAGTCCTGTCCAACTCTTTGTGACTCCATTTTGGGGTTTTCTTGGCAGAGATGCTAGAGTAGTCTGCCATTTCCTTCTCCAGCTCATTTTACAGACGAGGAACTGAGGCTAACAGGGTTAAATGACTTGCCTAGGGCTACATCCCCAGGGTGGTGCAACCTTTCCTTCTAAGCTATGTCTTAATAGCTTAGACACAGTTATTAAATGTCTGAGGCCAGGTCTGAACGAAGATACGTATTTCTGATTCCAAGCCTGGTGCTCTATCCCTTAGCCACCCAGCTGCCCATAGGCCATAGACCTGATAATAAAAACCCCCAATTACAAATTCCTCAAAAATGTAAAGAGAGGAATTTTCTTTCTATTTTTCTTGGGGGATAGAGTACAGAGAAGGTAGGGAAACTTACCTCAGACAGATTTCCCCCATCTCCGTGATGTTAGGGTGCCAGATTCTAGTCAAACATTTTACTTTGGGAGGCTGCAAAACAGAGAGAGATTCCAATGGCATTCTCAAGCAGATAAAGTCATTGTGATAATATAATGTTGGCTATATTATTGTCAGCAACTTCCACCGACATTCTTCTTTGTTTTCAGCTCAATAGGCCGAGCTCCTCTCCAAACCTGACATCCAAACTGTATATGCAAAGTACAATTGTCTTTAAACACAGAATCTACTGTTGATGTTTTTACTAAGAAAGGTTTCCATAACCTATAAACTAAACAGTTATTTGAATCTAAGAGTAACCTTTAACTATATCCTCTAATGAAAAGTCAATAAAAGAGCTTCAGTTTCCCCAGCTGTAAAACACTGGAGTTTGATTAGACAAAGATGAAGTTCCTATCCAATATTCTAGGACTCCAGGCCTCTGAACTCCATGAACTACAGCTGGAAATAAGTGATAGTGTCCTTAAATGAAATGGGATCTGGGATGGTGGAAGCATGGCTAGCCAACAGCTCCTGTGAAAAAATGGAGGGATTGAGTAGACTGTGAGATCAGCACGAGTCAACAACAGCGTGACTTGGAAGCCCCCAAACTACGAGAACATCCATGAAGAGCTCCGTTCTGGACCCTACACTCAGAAACGATGCGGACAACCTGGAGGGGAAAGGGTTGGACTCCAGGCCCCATGAAAAGGATCTCAAGAAATTGAGGCTATTGAGCTGGAAGAGGAGGTTGGGGGTGAGGTACAGGAAGGGTGAGGAGCAGTTGGGGTCTTCAAGGATCTGAGGAGGGGTACGACTTCCTACTTTTCTTGTTCCCAGAGGGCCCAATCAGGAGAAACAGATATAGGCTGCAGGGGCCAGACAACCCCTGGGTCAGGCATGGGCTGGCAAGGTGGACCTCAAAGTCTCTTTGCAATTGTAGAATCTATGGCTCTACGTGACTGTGGCAACACTTTAGTGTGAGTGAGTTTTGGTTAAAGCCAATCAACAAACGTGAAAGAGATCAGACCCCCCCACCCCCATGGCGGGGTATAACAGGTCACAGATTTAGAGCTGGAAGGACCAAAGGGGTCATCTAGCTTAACCCTCTCATTTTCAAGATTAGGAACAGAGGCCCACAGGCGTTAAATGATTTGCCAAAGGTCACAAGGGAATCTGGAGCACAGCCAGATTTGAACCAGACTCCTCTGACTCCAAATTCAAGGGTCTCTCCATTGGGCCATACAAGCCCAGTGAAAGAGGACAGAATAGTAGAGGATGCTGGCACCTGAAAAGGGGATGAGGACTGGTCTCCTAGAGGAGAAGAAGGTAAATAAAGACCAAAGAAGACAGATTTCACAGTTTGCCAAGGGCTGGCAGGTGGCCACAAAGAGAAGCTGGGGCCAGAGATAGCTTCTCATCTACAAACAGGAACAACTCCACCTCAAGATTTATGAGGTTTGCTTTTTCAACAGGACTACTTTCCTGTAAAGGGAATTGGTTTTCTGGAGATTTATTGGATGCAGCATATCTATACCCTGTATTTAAGGAGGAAGGAAAGCCAAAGAGCACCTTAGAATAAGTTCTACCAAAAAAAAAAAGCTAAATAAAGTTTAAGAAGTTTTGGTATTTAAAGAGTGTTTGGATTAAGTTAGTGGGAAACATATTTAAGTAGAATCCCTCCTTCCCTGCTAGATAAGTGAGATTTCAATTAATCACTATTTTGATGCTAAAATAAAAATAGACATTAAAATTTAATTTTTAAAATTTTTATTTATTTTTATTTTTTTTTTTTGCTTTTTGGTGTGGCCATCAGGGTTAAGTAACTTGCCAAGGTCATACACTCAGTAAGTGTCAAGTGTTTAAGGGCGGATTTGAACTCAGGTCCTCCTGACTCCAAGGCTGGAGTTCTATCCATGGTGCCACCACCTCGCTACGTCCTTTTTTTTATTTTTAGAGGTATCTAAGAGTCAGCACTAAACAATTTAATAATATTACATAAAATCAAGGAACAAGTATTTACTATCACGGGCACTACGAATAAAAAAAAGAAACAGTCACTGCCCTCAGTGAGCTTACACTCTCTTGAAGATGAATGTGCGTGTGTATACTCCTACACCAAACACGGCACCAACTACACACAGACTAAATGCGAGGTCACTTGGGGGAGGGGATGAGACTGGCAGCAAAACCGAACGTGGTACAGGCCATGCCGCACAGAGGGAATCTGGTTCATCTTTTCCTGGAGTGATTTTCAAGGTTATCATATAGGATTCAAAAGAGGAGGGAAAAAAAAAAGGAAAGGCTTCTGCATATGTCTTAGGTCGGCAGAACCATTTCTCTATGAAACTTTTACAAAAAGAAATTGGCTTTTCAGTACGAGTGGAAACAGATGACCTCATGGACAGATGGCCTTGAGACCTCTAAGGGAACATTCCATTCAAAGTCTAGGAAATCAGGAGATGTTTCTCGATCTGAATTCTAATGTGGCTAGCAAAACTTGGCTGGGCTGTCAGGCCTGCTTGGACGCTTCTTCCTTCTAAACCGCAGAAGTCTTTCAGTAGAGAGAAGAAAACACTGAAGTAGGATGGCAAGAAGAGTCAGTGTGCGCTGCACAGAGCCAGGCAAGAGCGAGCCGGCCCACCGCGGCCTGCCTCCACTCCTGGACCCGTTCTGTCCTGACCAGCCCGCGGCCTAAGCACAAGCGAGCAGCTCAAGCCGCAGGCACTCTCGACGGCGTTCTCGTTCTTCTTTCAAAGAGGCTCTAGAGCCAGCTTCACAGCTGAGAGTGCCAACAAAAAGGCCTGCTCACGGGAGTCCAAGTCTGGCGCCACTTAGACCGTCTGCTCTCTCTCAGTCAGCCAGAGCAGCAGCCACATTAGTAAGTCTAACAGTGCACATCTGACCTCCTTTTGAAGGGTTGCAATGCCCTGTCCTCACGTAACTCTGTGTGATGCAAGTATCTTTATCCCCATTCTACACATGAAGAAACTGAGGTTCCCAGAGCTGACGTGACTGGACTGTGGTCACACAGCCCAGCACGATGGAAAGGCCACCCACGTGGTGCAAGGAGACTGAGGCCCAAACCCGCCCCGGTCGCCTCCTGTGGGGCTCTGAGCAAGTCACTTCCCCGCCCCTCTCCCCCGAAGCTCCGTCTCCTCACCCGTAAATGAAAAGGCTGCACTAGCTGGCTGCTGAGATCCCCTCCCTTCTAGACTACGTCATCTAGTGGGTCTAATTCCCAAGAACCAGGATGGTCTAACGCAGAGGACTGCGTTTGTGGGCAGAAGAGATCTAGGTTTGAACATCGACTCTGCCCTTAGGCAAGACCCCACTCCGGAACTGTTAAATACTCTTCACACCTGCTTCGAGGCATTGTTTTTATTTAATAAAAATGCCTGCCATGTAAAACCAGGAGGGCGAAGTCGAGAGCCAAATCTGCAATCACAAGCGACAGCCATCTTGTTTCCTTCTAAGGCCTATTAAGTCAGCGGAGCCAAAGTCACGTTCTAAAGGCTGATCCTCTCCCATTATGATGAGTTCTTTAGTTCAGGCCTTGACGCCATCCTCTCTGGGCCACTGCCCCCCACCAAACTACCGTGACTCTAATACTCAGTCTCTCAGAATCAACTGGTTCCTTCCTTGCTGACTACAAATTCATCCCAAGTCTCCCTCTGCTCAAGTACTTTTTCAAAGACCTAAGCAAAGACCCTCAAGTTAGCACACTACAATGTCTCTTCAATTATTAGTCAAAAGTCTTATGAAAATGTTTATCTTTACAATGCTGTTATGCTTTTATGCTGGTCCTGGCTCTGCTCAGTTCAGGCAAGTCTTCCCAGGTTTCACTGAATTTTTGTACCGTGATTTTCAGTGACTCCCCAGTGAATGGATGCTTCTTTCGCTCGTTAGTTTTGGTTGCCCCAAAAAGAATCAGCCTAAATATTTTTGTAACTCTATACCTTTTTCCTTTATCTCGTTGGGACCAGGCCTAGAAATGGTACAAGTGGTTCAAAGGGTATGCAGAGTTTAGTGATTTGGGAGCAAAGTTCTAATACGTTTTCTAGAAAGGCTGGACCAATTCACGGCTATGCTGCCGTACCCCCGGAGGCTGGTTTTCCCACAGGCCCTCTCACATCTGTGGGATCTTACAGAGGTGAGGTCAGACTTAAGAGTTGCTTTAATTTGCATTTCTCTGTTGGTGATTTGGAGCATTTTTCATATGGTTGTTAAGTTGCATGTACTAGGAATCCAATAAATGATTGTTGAATTAAATTTAGTCAGCGAGAATTTCCCATTTTGTCCCAATACTCTTTGGGAAACAGGTTATTTAGAGGCAGCTAGGTGGCACAGTGAATAGAGCTCTGGGCCTGGAGCTGGGAAGACTGAGCTCAAACCTGGCTTTAGAGCCTTACTAGGTATGTGACTGTGGGCAAGTCACTTAATCCTTGCCTCAGTTTCCTCAAGTGTAAAATGGGGGAAACAACAGCCCCTTTTCTCCCAGGGTTGTTGTGAGGACCAGAGAAATCATACTTTAAAAACACTTAGCACCATGCATGGCACATAGCAGGCACTTAATAAATGCCGGTTTCCTTGAGGTGGATTTTTCCAGGGCGTCAAGTCGGATCATTGTAATTACAGAATTTAGTTTAGTTGTTATTATTTTAAACTCTTTTTAAGAAGACTATTAAGTAAATCTGTAACCTAGGCCTGGTAGAATACAAATACGTACGTCACTGTGAGACAGATTTCCTCTATAGCCAAAGACATTAGTTTATATACTTAAAGAAACTCAAGAGTCATGGAGATGCAACAGCTGACATTTCTGGAGAACTTTATCAAATTTCCACTATCTCTTTTGAGCATGTCCCTGAAGGAAATGCTACAGATTTTCCTAAGCTCATTTTACAGGTGAAGAAACTGAGGCTGAGAGATGGAGTGAATCCCTCACGGGTTGGGTGGGATTTGGACTCAGATCCTTCCTGACTCCAAGCCTGGAACGAGCCTTTCGTAAAGCCAGGGCCTCCCTGCCTGAGACGATAATTTTAACTGAGATCTTTGGGTTTAATCTTGAGGCCCTGTGGTTAAAAGCAAGTTTTGTTTAGTCAAAAGCTGAATAACTGATAAGAAGGAGCAAAACAGAAACTCAGTGACTGCACTGGCACCAAGCGAGGACGCGGGTGTGAATCAGTTAACAGCCAGGCCCTGTCTGGGGTGCAGTTCGAGGCTTCGATGAAATAAAGCAATAATAAAGCTAACATTTACATATCACATGCCAGACATAGTGTGAAGAGCTTTACAAATACTGTCACCTTTGATCTTCACCACAATGCTGGGAGGTAAGTGCTGTCATTATTATTCCCATTCTAAAGATGAGGAAACTGAGGCAAATGGGTTTGAGTGACTTGCCCAGAATTAAGCAGCTAGTAAGTATCTGCGGCTACATCCGAACTCAGACCCTCCTGACTCTAGGCCCAACGCTCTATCCACTGCTCCTCACACTGTGTCTTTGCTAGGCCCCAGGCACTGGTGGGGATGCAGAATTCAATAAATAAAACAATCTCTGTTGCCCAGAAGTTTGCATTCTGACAGGGAAGACAACAAGGACATATCTAGGTATGCACGTATGTATGTGTATATACACATGTGTGTATGTATATATGTATAAACACATACCCATAAATATAATAAAGAGAATAAGTACAAATAAACCCAGAGGTGTCAAATACAATGTAGCCTGAGAGCAGCTGTGGGGATTGTAGGAGAGGCCTCTTAAAATCCAGGAGACAGAGATGAGGAGAGAGGCAAAGGCAGTGAGGCCGGAGATGGAATGCTAGGGGACGAGCAGAGGGAAGACGAGGACGGGCAGAGTAAGGAGGGAAGGACAGGCCGGGGCAAAGGTGGCAAGGGAAACAAAGAGCACACAGAGGAGCTCCTGTTTGGCTCCAGAGGCCACGAGAAGCCCCCGGAATTCGGGAGAGGAGAGATGTGGTCAGATCTCCCCTAAGGACAATCACGATGGACTGGAGAGGGGCAGGGGGGCAGATGAGGCACAGAGAGCAGTTAATCAAGGTCTAAGTTCTCTTTAGCTACAGAACTGTGATCCTTCTGTTTGGAGGAAATGGGGAGAAGACGAGTGGGAAAAGGTGTGAGGCAGTTTTAAGTTTTATAGCCTCTTGTCTCCTGCTCTATAAGGAAAGGAAATGACCTGAGAATGGGAAGAATGGGAAGTGAACAATGGCGGAGGGAAGAGGGGGAAAGGGAAGAGGAAGAAGCATTTATTAAGTGCCTCCTATGTGCCAGGCACTGTGCTAAGCACCAGGGATACAAAAGGCCAAAAACCAGTTCCTGCCTTCCAGGAGCTCACCATCTAATGGGGGAGACAACATGCAAAATATACACACAAGTGACACACAGGAGATGAAGGAAATACTGAACAGAGGGAAGGCTCTGGACTTTGGGGGGGCTGAGAAAAGACTGGGTCTCAGGGCAGCTGGAGCAGAGGTGGGGAGAGCAAACATCCTATGGGGCTTTCATAGAGATAACTCGAATTCAAGCTAAGATTCAGGCTGATGACTTAAAAAGGTACAACGGTAGACTTATGGGGTTTTTTTTAAAGTTTTGCCTAAAATAATGATCTGCCTTTTGTCAAGTTTAGCAGCTTACTTATGATAATTTTGACACTGATAGTCCCATAGCAAAGAGAAAACCTAATCCCTTCACCGCTGTTTTAAGCTCCTCCTGCAGTCAGATGCTCATTATAGGAGCAAATCTAAGGCCAGAGAGGTTCAGTGCCTCTCGTTAAAGACAAGGGAGGAAGGAGCAGAGCTAACGGGAGCCCAGCCCTCCCACTTTTCCCTGCACTCCTGCCTCTGGGAGGCCATCCTCCCTGGTCACACAGGCAGTAATTCAGTGGCTGAGCCAGAATTTAACGCCACAGCCTGTGACGGTGCTGCTTCCCACCCCAGCCAACAACCAAGTGAAACACACTTGAAGTCCTCAGGCCTCTTGGGGAGGCTGTGTGCTCCAGGCCCACTGCTGCCCCTTGTCGCTGCACGCCTCGATTGCAGACACAGGATCTACAGACCAGGGGAACGAGTGTTTACTCCACACCACCCCCTAAGATGTTCTGAGTGGCATACCACGGAAGGAGAGGAGACTGCTGACAAGCTGGAGAGAATACGACTGGCCTCAAAAAGTCAACCCGCGAAGCATGGGAGGGAGACGGCAGGGCCAAACAGCTCCCACGAAGAGGCTCGGGGCTTCCGAGTCCACCCGGCTGTTTCTTTATATGGACAAAACGAAGCAGGAAGAAGCCACGATGTCTGGTTCAGCAGGCAGAGGAGTTGCCCCCATCTCTAGGTGACAGTCAGCACTCCAATCTCCTGACCTCCCAGGCAATGCTGAGCATCCCCAGAGGATCATTTCCAGCAACAGCTAATGAACATCTGCTGCTGAATTTTAAAAGGCTTGTCACCTGTCAGACCAATCATATCTATTGTTGTAAAGCTGACAAACTCCTGTCATACATCCGAAGCAAACAACTGCCCTTGCTTCAACGGAATCAGCCTCTCACGCTGCGCTCATCAGTCAAATGTGGCATATTAAAGAGCCCCAAATACATTAATCGGTCCCACGCCAACGAGCAAAATCCTCTTGCTGCTCAGTACGACTCTCCTGCCTACGTTCCAGACCCTGCCCTGACTGGCTGACAACCCAAGACGCTTTCATCTGGAAGGGGGGCTCAGGTGGCTCTGGGTCAGGGGAGACAACAGCTGGACTCTTCACTTGTTTAAACTCTTCCCATTTTCACGTAACAACAGGATGGCTGAGGCAGGGAATGGACAGTGCCTAGGGGAACAGTCCTGGACTCAGGAAGCTCTGGGCCCAGGATCTGCCTCTGACCCACACAGGCACATGACCATGGCCTAGTCATTTCATCTCTGCCCAGGACACTCTCTAAGACTACAGAGTTTCAGGGCAGGGGCTGATCTATACTGGTAGATGAGTTTCCACAATGGATGGCCATACACCAAAGAAATCATGAGTCTGAACTGTGCCCCCCCTTCTCCCCAGGAGAAGTGATATCCCTCACCTGCTGAAATGTCCATTTCTCAGTGTTTCTGCCTTAAATAAATTATTCTACAAAAATCAGATGCCATAGTCTATCTTACAGATTTCAAGAACACTTTCTAAAGAAATTGGGGTTACTCGACTAATCAATCCATACCAAAAGTTTAAATTCTTAAAAATTTTCAAGTTCTAAATAATCAGGATCTTGTGTTAACATGTTCAAAACAGATATATTTTGTTTTCAGACAACAATTGTCTCCCAACCTTCCTCCCCTACTCCCACACCTATCATACTTTCCCATAGAATTAAGAAAAAAAAGTTAAGCAAAGCAATATAATATAACAGTCATAACTGAATAGGCTTTTTTTTTTTTTTACTCCTGTAGTTAATAATTTCTTAACAGAAAAGAAAAAAGTTTGTTGGAACATCAGCTACCTGGAGCCCCAGTGGCCGCTGGATATGGTCTGAGCCGTTATCTCGACATTACTGTAGTCACCGCATAAGGTGTTCGTCTCCTTCTGCTTCCTTTATTCTTCACCAGTCTGTACAAGCCTTCCTGCGCTTCTCTGAATCCTTCAAGCTCATCATTTCTTGTGGCGTGGTCTATGCCACTGCATTCAGACGCCATGCTTCGTTTAGTTGCTCCCCACTGGCCGGGACACAGCTTGTTCACAGCCTCTCGCTCTCACAAAATTGCGCTGCTATAATCTGGTTGTTGTCTTTTTTTGGATCTCTAGCATTTAGTCCAGTGCCTGGTACACAGTAGGTGCTTAATAAATGCTTACTGACTGTCTGACTGCCATTAGCCTCCTTTGGGTGCAAATCCTGTAGTGCAGAGGTGTCAAACACACATTGTGACCGGCTGGCAGAATCAGATGAAAATGTAAGTGGTAAATATTTAACAAAATAAATACAACTAGAATGTAACTAAAGTTCACATGTAGTTTTTAAGTTACTATGTGGCCAGGGCAATTCAGCGGTTACAGTTCCTATCCGTGTTTGACCTCACCTGTGTGTCTCGGCCAATTTGATGGGCGTGAGCTCTGACTTGGGTGTTGTTTGAATAAACATTGCTCTTGTCAGTAATCTGAAAGTTTTTTCATATGGCTGAGCTTTTGCACTTCTTGGTTTGAACATTTTCATACTGTCTGACCAGTAATTTTCCGTATGATTGTGAATGACAGATTTTTATCAGAAATGCTGGATAAAAAGGTTTTTTCTCAACTCATAACTTTTCTCTTTATTTTTTAAATAAATTTTTTCGTTAATACCATTTGGTTTTACATAATCTGCATTTCCCAATATATCCTTCTCCCTGCCCTAAATATCCTCAAAAGAAAGAATAAAAAACCAAAATGAAGCTGTTCAGTAAACCTAACACGTCTGGTAGTGCTCCACACCAAAGTCTTCCACTTCAGTAAGAAAGGGAGAAAGACATCTTCTTAACTCTCTCCTTTGGGGCCCAAGCTCTGTGACTGTGACGACACATTCCATTTCACTGGTCTGTCACTGTGCTTCTCTCCCTTTATGTCGCTGCAGTCATCATGGATAGCATTTCACCAATCTGTACAAGTTCTTCTCTGAATTCACCCACTGATTTCCTGATTCTTCCAAACTCAGCAGGATCCCTCCATGTTCACGGCCCACAACTTAACCACTCCCCAGTCTGCTGCTGGTTTCTACTTTGTTTCCAGCCTTTCTGGCTCTCTGGGAAGCGCTGCTACTTATGCTTC
This sequence comes from Phascolarctos cinereus, assembly GCF_003287225.1. NCBI lineage: Eukaryota > Metazoa > Chordata > Mammalia > Diprotodontia > Phascolarctidae > Phascolarctos > Phascolarctos cinereus. The sequence continues at coordinate 9,764,795 of NW_027555958.1, read as the reverse complement.
TGTTTCTATGGGACCTCTCTTTTGATCCCTGACCCCTGGCGGTGGACTCTCTTGGGTCAACGAGCATGAACATCTTAGTCACTTTCTCTGAGTCATTCACCAGCAGGGCCAGATTGCTGCCCTCTTTTCCAACGTTCATCTAAAACCGACGATTCTCATCTTTTATCAGTTTTGCCCATCCTAGGTGAAGCCTCAGACTGGTTTTTATTTACATTTCTCTTATTATTAGTGATTTGAAACATTTTTTCCTTCTGGTCGTTTGTGACTCTTCTTTTAGGAATTGTTCTTCTCCTTTGACCACCTACCTAGTGGGGAATGACTCATTGCCTTACAGATTCCAGATGTCGCAATTTTATCAAAAATGTTTGATTTGGAAAACCTCTTCCCCCAAACCATAACTTTTCTTTGAGTCTACTTGCATTGATTTTTGCTTTTGAAAAGCTTTTAAATGGTCCATGATCAAAACTATTTATGAATGTTGTGGCTTTCTCTTCAATGGACTCTTTTTCATTTCCTTCTGGCTCTTCTTAGCAATATGCAAAAATGCTGATGGTTTTTTCTCGATTTCTGCTGAAGCACTTAATTATCTCAACTGGCTGATTCTTTTTATTCTCAAGATTTTCTGAGTGAATGGTCATATCACCCAGAAGGAGGAACAATTTGCCTCTTCTTTACCCACGCTTAGTCCCTTAATTTCTTTATTTTAGTTGCTGGAATTAGAATTTCTAGTGCCCTGTCAAATGTTAGTGGAGACTATACCTATGTAATTGTTACAATCTTGATCTTTTACACCAACTTGAAGGAGCTGGCCTTTATATCACTGTACCAGCATTTCCCTAACAAATGTGGCTATAGACTATTTGAAGGCTTAAAGCGTACAGTGAAAGAACTTTGAAATGCTGATCTGGAGGGGCCTGTAACAAGGAACATCCCCAGGATAAAATGGGCCATAGGGAAATTTGGGAGCAAGACGGAGGAAAGTTATTTCCATACCCCCAAAAGATATGTCTATTAACTAGAGAGGTGACCTGGTCAGAGGGCTAGTTTGTTTTGCTTAATTTTATGTCTCTATTATAAGAAAGGGTTCTATGGCGAGGGGGGTAGTTATTGAAAAGTGATAGTGATATTTTAAAAAGTCACTAAATAATTTTTTGAAGTTGGGCTATATTTGAAGTTTGATGCATAAAAAAATTGAAGTAGATTATAATGTTCTTAACTTGTAAACAGGAAAAATGAAGTTTTACTCAAAGCACAGTAATAATATACTTTTAAAGTTATAAAGGGCATTATTTTATTCATATAAAATAATGAATTTTTAGAGATGAAAGGGACTTTAGTTTTAAATTTAAAGGGAAGAGTTTGATTAGAAAAAAAGAAAGTACACATATGTTTTTTAGAAATATGTTATTAACTTGCTTAATCAGTATTCTGATAAAGAAATCTAACCATATTATCATGAAAAATTTAAGGACAAAGACATAGAGAAGGCAGAAAGCATTTAAATATGCTCTACCCCAGGGGTGGGGAACCTGTGGCCACATGTGGCCCTCTAGGTCCTCAAGTGCAGCCCTTTGATTGAACCCAAACTTCATAGAACAAATCCCCTTAATAAAAGCATTTGTTCTGTAAAACTTGGACTCAGTCAAAGGGTCACACCTGAGGACCCAGAGGGCCACACATGGCCCTGAGACCACAGGCTCCCCACCCCTGGCCTACCTCCAAGTTACATAAGATATCACTAGGGACCCAGAGTCAGATCAAATGACTCTAGGCTCAGAAGATTTTCACAGTATTACAGATTTAGAACTAGAGGGATGGAGGGGTCATCTAGTCCAGTCCCCTTCATTTTACAGATGAGGACATGAGGTCCCAGAGAAACTAAGGGATGTCCCCAAAGTAAAGTTGGGTTTCCATGATATTGCACTGTCTTGGGTGCTCAGTCGCAGTCTTCTAGTTCCTCACCACTCAAATAATCAGAACCTGAAATGAAGTTTAGTTTTACTGAATAAGCCCTATTTTTTTTGAATGAGGCTCACCTGTTCCTCATAAAGATGATTTTCCCAAAAATTAAAAGAGAATCAATATCTGATTTGGTAAACTTACAAAAAGAAAAAAACCCAGCTAACAAATGCTTTAACTTACTCTTCTATAGCACAAAGAAGCAGGATATATGACTCTAGGACTCTAAGTCTGAATTTGGGGGATCTAAAACAAAGTCCCAACCCTTCTTGTTCACAAGAGATGCAGAGCCTCTTTCCCACACGTAAAGGAACATGAAAGAAACAAAACCATCTTAATGCCTAAATTAATATTTAAAACTAATAAAATGTGATGCAATACAAATTTAGTTTGATATATATAATGCAGAGGCAATTATTAAAGCTAAGTTCCCTTAAGGAAATGGCTCCTGCCAAAAGGTGTTTGCTTTGCTCTCGTGCGCTCTGCTCTTCTCAAATGTATTACTTGAGCTCATCTGTCCTAATGCATGAAGGAATGGCTCCTTAATGAACAGAACCCATTTATCTCTTTTTAATGATTACGCCTAGGCGGCACATGACGGCAGGAGAGGATTCTCCAAAGCAAAAGCCACTTATTCCTGTAACCTCAACTACTCCATGTGACCCAGCGGAGGGCACGCTCCAGTCACCCTCACCTCATTCCCATTCTTGCTGCTGACCCTCCCTGATGAACGCAATCATTCACGAATTACTCGAACACCCCCTGACCTCCAAAGAGCATGGCCAGGGTTACTGCAGCCCAATCCAAAGGGCCACAAGTCGCCAAACCAAGTTTCCAAGAGGCAGGCCAGTTTCATTACCAACAAGCATCACTGCCAGGAGTAGTACAACTTTGCAGTTTAAAGAGTGGGATCAATACATATCTTTTCCCTCTTTTTTTGGTATAAAAATAAATATATGACAACTCCAAAGTAGAGGACATCTGAAGAACAATTAGAAAAGATTTGGGGGTTAAGGCATCTCTGTTTCTAATGACTGACCTGAGAGTTATAGCATAGTCAAAGCCACCCACGTGGGCTCCCCTGCCCACACAGTTGTGATGTTTTCATGGTCGGTCCTTTCCATTTAAATGGAGTACAGAACTCCTGGTGAGGCAAGGCCCTCTACCAACACACACCTTCTGCTTTTCTAAAACCTGTGCTGTGGCCCTGAGCGGGGAAGTGTCTGGCCCAGACCCCAGAGGCAGATCTCCACAGTAATCCTTCCTCCCTCCTCGTCCCACAACTCACTGTTTAGGCTCTGGCTCCTGGGCGATTACATCTCTATGGCAACTTCACTCAGGTTTTATCTAACTTGGATGGTCAAAGTACCTCTGGCCCTACTTTTGACTTCTAATGGAGTGTGCCACAAACATGGCAGTTTCATGCCCAAATTCAGCTGTAATCGACGTTGGTTTGTCAGGAATGAGTACTTATTTTCCTCACTGACTCTTTGTAACATTTGTCTGGAAGCTCATGGTGAGAAGGTATGTATACTTGGTGCAACTGGAAGTGTAGGTGGGCAGTGAGCCCAGTGAGGGCTGGGTAGCAGGGATACCTCCAGCCTGCATACTGAGAAGTTTATCTCAAATGAATGGCTAAAAAAAAAGTAGAGCTATCTTGGGAAACTGAGTTCTTTTTCATTTGGACTCACTTTCCTATATAACATATCTGGTTAAAACTGCCAGCGTGGCAATGCCTCTACACACTCAGCAAGCGCCTTGCTGACTTCCTGGTGAGGTCAGGTCTCACACAGGAATTGCCAACAGATCAGTCATGGGGCCACAGTCATTGATCACACACTGTGACACACGATGTACTGGAGTTTTGTTTTTGTTGTTCAGTCATTCAGTTGTGTCTGACTCTTTGTGACCCCACGGACCATAGTCCACCAGGCCCTTCTGCCCTCCACAGTCTCTCACGGTCTGTCCAAGGTCATGTCTCCATCTCATCCTCCGCCATCTCCTTTTCTTTTTGCCTTCAATCTTTGCATTGTACTGGTGTGAAATGCCCCAAGAAGCAGAAACTGATGGGATGCCCTCCTCCTCCTGGTCAGGGGCACTTGAAATACTGGCAGGAGCTGACAGGGGCTCACGGGAGCCAGGATTTCTGGAGAGAAGGGGGCTGTCCAGTGGTGGAGGTGAAGGCACTTAAAAGCAGGCCTCTACTACTTGTGCTGGCTGGACTCCAGAACTAGCCATTTTCTAGTCAGGAGGCCCTGAAGCCCTGCCTTCATTAGGAGGTGTTAAATGAGGCAACAGAATTAGAGATGGGGGATCTCTAATCAAAATTCTGATTAAAGCCACAGGAGAAATTTTGCCTGAAGTCTATCTTGGCATCTAGTTTCGACCCCTATACTTTGGGTCTCCCTGGGTCCTCTGTTTCCTTTCTATTCCATATACTCCTACACACCAAGGTACCCCTTTAGCTATCAAAAATTCTATCACGGTATATCTTCCCACATGGATACAGCTCATAGCCAACAGCACTGACAGAGGTCACCTTTTGTGACATTCCCAAAGATTAATAATGCATATTTCCATAATGACTATTAAAATTTTTTAAAATAAAAATTCTCTTTTGATAAGAGAAACCTCCCACAGAACCCTTCATCTGGCTTGGTCCACAATTCCCATTCACTTGGGAACTACATGGAACAGAAGAAATTATAATTGGGCACACCAGGCTACAGAAAGATTTCTCCTAGAAAAAGGACCAATAAACAATAAAAACAGCTAGAAGAGCCTATGATCTATCCTGGCTTCCATTTGATTCAGGGGTTTTAAAAATATCATTGCCTTGACTCGAGTCCTAACATCCTCAACTACTTAAAGACACGGCAAATTTCAAAGGCGTCAGGAAGTCAGAGAAAAGAAGCTTGGCTTCCCACTGCATGTGACAGGAAGGCTTTCATAAGGAGCTTGGACTGCAATCTAGCAGCTCGCAATGGTGAGGTGGGAAAGAGAGAAGTGAAGAGCAGTCTGAGCAGGAGGTGAACAGAGTGGACTGTAGAAATGCTCAGGGCTAATCTCCAGCCTCTTATCCTGGACTGAAACAGTAGGGATTTCACAAGAACACAAAACAAAAAATCCCCAAGAAAAATATACTGTATGATGTCAGCTAAGGAGAGACAGAACTCCACCTTATTAGGTTTTACCCCAACAGACAGAAAGAAAAGAACCTTCATTTCTCCACTTTGAGATTAGATGGAATGACCCAACATCACCAGCGCGTTATCATGTACAGCCAGCTGATTTGTGGTAACTGACAACATGGAATAACCTTCGGGCAAAGTAAGGTCAAGGGGCATGACTTCAGAACAGCAGGGGCCAAGAAGCCCCAGGGCAGAAGAGCAGAAAGAGCACTCGAATTTGGAGTGAGAACCGTTGGGCCCAAACCCAGCTCTTCTATTTACAACCCATGTGACCTTGGTCAAGTCCCTTGGGTGACCCTCCGGACCAGAGGACCCACAGATCTGGCTTCCTGGGGCCTCAGTTTCCCATTCTATCACCTGAGGGGGTTAATGTCAGCTTTCTCTGAGGTTCCTCTCTGCTCAGTGTCTCCGCTCCTAGGAACCTCATTATTAGAATAAGGGTCTCCCCTAAAAGGCTGTCTGGACACTTGTCAGCACAAACATGGCAGTTTCATGCCTAACACGGCTTTAATCGACTCTGCTTTGTCAGGAATGAGTCCTAATTCTCCTCACCAACCCTTTGTAACATTTGGTCTGGAAGCTCGCAGTGGGGAGAATGTGTGTGCTCAGTGCAGATGGAAGTAGGGGTGGGCCGTGAGCCCAGTGCGGGCTGGGCAGTGGGGACAGCTCTAGCCTGAAAAACGAGAAGTTCATCTCAACTCAAGAGCTAGAAAAAAGGAGTAGAAAATGTTGTCTTAGGGAACTGGGACGAAATAAGGGGGAAAAGAAAGGCTACGATCTCACGGGATCCTATAGAGGAAAAGAAGAGAGCCCGAACTCCTGAAGGTCAAGGCCCACAGCTCACGTGCCCAGGAGTGTTTGGCACAAGGTCACTGACTCACAATACAGAGATGGGAAGAGACACTTGTAGGCCTCATCTTCTGCTACAGTTTTCTGGGATTGTTCATTCGGCAGGCTTCTGCATCATAATTAGATGCATATAAATAACCTGTGTAATGAACACCCACCCCCAAGCCCCTTTCCTCTGACTGGTCAAGTATGATGCCCTCCTTTGGGAAACCTTTCACTGGGAGGAAGGGGAAGGCTGCATGCTATCTGGCTTCCGACCCCACTTCAGGTCTCATTTATCCATAATCATTAGAGCATGACTAAGTGAGTCCTGTGCAAAGAAACTATCACCTTGGGCTGTATTCAGAGAGGAGCAGGCTGTCAGGGGCAATTCCACTGTGCAATCACACTGAAATGGTCTTAGAAATAACCCAGGGGTTGGTCACTCCTGAACACGGGAGACTCGGCCCCGAGGCCTCTCCCTCCCTCGACCACCATCCAGCAATGTTGCGTCTTGATGGGGAATGGGAAAAACAGTACCAGGGGGCAGAGGCCAGGCTCTCAAATACACAAAAGTCCGAGAAAACAAGCAAGCAGATCAAGATGCCGACTACTCACCACCATGTTGTAAGCATCAGGGACTTCTATCTCAAACTGAAATTTTCCACCCTGGTAGTGACCCTCATCTATCAGAAAACACACACAAAGAAAAGAAAAAGAAACCTTTAAAAAATGAAACAAAAAACAAATACCACATTAGGATAAGGAGGAGAAAATGAATAATGTTTTGAAAGAACTACACGAGAAAGTTAGGCATTAGAAAAAGGGCAAGAGTTATAACCTAATTTCATTTGAACAAATCTGGCTAAAATTATTTTCTCACTCACTTTCAATGATAAAATCAGAACATACACACTCAGAAAATATTCAAAAGAACGAATTGTACGGCTGTGGTCAAGACTGGAGCACCTGGGTCTGTTTCTTCATCTCCCAAAGGAGGAGTTGATTTGGCTCAGGCACTGCCTCCTTCATGAAGCCTTCCCTGGTTGTCTCTCTCTGCCCTTTCCTAGAGCTCTCCTTTGCCCCCATCTCACCCTCCCCACATTTTATCTGTGTCTGTTGTATCGCTGCTAGTAGAGTATAAACTCTCGAGGGCAGGCAATGCCATTTTTTCCTCTTTATCTCCAGCACCTAGCCCAAGTGCTTAATAAATGTTTGCTGATGGATTGATACACTGACACTGTCCAGCTCTAACAATTAGGATTCTCTTCTATGAGAACTGATGACTTCTTGCCTCCAAACGTAAGTCAAGCCCTTTTCAGCTTTCTCCCGATTCCGCACACTTGAGAATCCTATCTCTACACCTAGGGATGTGCCTTCTAGTTGGAGTATTTGCAATAGTTTCAGTGCTGGCTTAAAATAGCACCCTCTTTGACAATGGTTGACACTGCCTGGCACACAATATTCAAAACTGAAAATATTCATTTGAGTATCCAAGTAAACAGATTAATCGCTAATCACACAAATTCTACAATTTGAAAATGTGTACATCATCCTCAGATAAAACGAAGGGTTCTTCCCCATCCCAACAACACATTTACTGCCTTGGCAAAGTAGCAGAGATTTGATATTTTGTTTCCATTCAAATCAAACAAAGACCAAACATGACTCCCTCTTCTCTTTGCTTCTAACAAATTGTCATCCAATTCCATTTCCGTAATGCGCTTCTGCTGAAGCACTTCATATACCTTATCCCTGGGCTCTTTGGGGACCTCAGCACTCAAACCACAACAGGAAGTGGCCAAGAAGACCTTCGAAGGGATGCGGGAGACTTTTCACAAGTTCAAAGGCAGGCAAGAAATAAACAAGCTTCACAGACTGGTTAGTGCTGGATGAAATGTGACCTTCCTGACCTGACCACGGCAGCTGAGTCCTGGGGAAGATCAAAGCTACTGGGGGAGCGAGGCCCCTTTCCATGGCCCCTGCTGTTTTCTCTCTGCGGCCTCTGTTTTCTCCCTCCTTTCCTAGTACGTGAGAACACACGTCTCTCTCGCTCATAAAACCCTTTCTTAGGCCCTTTCAGTCCCATAATTTAAATTCTGTTTCTCCACAAGCTATGGGTGGCTCCTGAGTCACAGTCAGAACACTGAAGTGGCCTCTGTCCTTTGGGTTCAAAGGTGAGACACACGGTACTACCCTAGCCGTGTGAGTACCACTAATGGGAGGTGCCATGTGCACTTCACACAGAGGAAGGCTGAGCACCGAACGAAGTTGCCCAAGCTTCAGAGGTGTGGGAGTGGCCTTTCAGCTTCCCCCCCACCCCCCAGGTAATCAATTCCAATTTTGCAAACAAACATTTTTCCTTTCTTTCTGCTCAAAGCTTCTCCATAAATTTGGCTTAACAATGTTGCTTTGAAACTTGGAAATGGTAACTAGGCGCTTCTGGGATGCGTGGTGAGTGAGTCAGTGACTCCTTCTACCATACAAGTTACTCTCTCCCAAATCTGAAACCCACACTCACTTTACTCATGCACACACACATCCACATGGTCACCAGGTCTGACATCAGATAATCCAGTGAGAAATTACAGTGTCTGAGATTCCAGATGGGGAGGCTATTCTGCATCACTGGAATAGACAAGAAGAAGCCTTAGGTTTATACCCAGTTTTGCCACTAAATCTTGGATGACTTTAGGCAGCCTGGGTCGAACATTTTTCACTTGGCAATCTGAACCAGAGACCCGTCTGCTCCTCCTCATGTGGGTCAGCTTTTTAATACCTCTAAAAGCCCCACCCACTCTGAGGCCATCTTTCCTGCTTTCTGGTGAGAAAGAAAGTGATATCAACAACCACAAAAGCGACAAAAAAGAGGAAGGGGGCATCGCCATCCCGTAACTCCTGTCCAGCGTGGGCTGGCTGCTGCAAACATTCTTTTCCCTGACAGCTCACAGCAGATTCAAACACCATCAAAAGCAAAATCATACAAGCAGGCTCCAGATAAGTCTTGGTCAGGAACCTCTCTCAATGCAGGGATTCAGAACACCAAGAACACTGAGACGCTGAGGCCAGGACAAAGGCTTCCAGTGGCCAGGCCGCCCCCATCACAGTGAGGCAGGACTTTGAGAAGTGTGGGGAAAGCCAGCGTGTTGTGTCCTGTCTTCCAATTGGAGGCTTTCTTAACATGGGGTCCACGAAGTTGTTTTAAAAATAGTTTGCTAACCGTAATTGGTATGGTTAGTTTCTTTGGATTTCTCTGTATTTCATTTCATGCATTTGGACATTTTATCCTGAGGAGGGAGGGGTCCATAGGCTTCAGCAGACTGCCAAAGGGGTCCATGTCACAAAAAAGGTTAAGAACTGCTACTCTAAGAAGGTAACCTCAGGCAATCATTGCAATATAAACCAAATAGGGTTCAGGGACAGATTGGAAGGGACATGATATGGTAAAGTAGCTCACGATGACCTCATGGAGTGGGCAGTACTTTTATTACAATGCAACCTCGGGGCTATCCTCCACTCTCTCTCTCTCTCAGCCCCATCTCCAATCCATGGTCAAGTCCTGTTGTTTCCTCTTCCTAACGTCTCTCCAATAACCCGCTTCTCTCCTCTGACTCTGCTGCCACCGCTCTGGTGCAGGCCCTGGCCACCCCATGCCTGGACTATTGCAGTAGCCTGCTGGGGGTCTGCCAGCCTTGATCACTCCCCACCTCAAAACAAACTTAAACTTCAGTGGCTCCCAACTACCTGTAGGATCAAATATAAAATCCTGTTTGGCGTTTGAAGCCCTTCGTGACCTGCCCCGTCTTACCTTCCCAGTCTTTTCACACCTTACTCTTCTCCTATAGGGTACTCTGTGATCCAGGGGCAATGTGTGTGTTCTCACTGGCTGGTTGTCCCCTGTGCCTGGAGCCCTCTACCTCCTCATCACCGCCTGGTTTCCATCAAATCTCCGCTAAAATCTCACCTTCTGTAAGAAGCACTAGTGGCTGGCCCTTCTTAATCCTGCTTCCTTCCTTCTGTGGCTAACCTCAGTCTGGCCTACAGATGTGCTGTTCTAGGCGATTGTTCACAGGGTGCCCCAAACAGACCACAAGCTTCCTGGAGCAGGAACTGTTTGCCTTTTGTCTTTCCCTGTAGCCTGGTGCTTAGCACAGTGCCCGGCACACAGTAGGTGCTCCCAAGTGCTAGCTGACTAGCTGACTGGCTTTTGCCCAGTGCCATATGCCCAACCAACACGACTCCTTTCAGCGGCTTCACTGAATGGGTGCCATGTAGTCAGGGTCTGGGCTGGGGCTGGGGGGAAGAAGAGCACACCGACTAGAGTCTGAGGAGTCCACAGAATGCATGCTAGGCATCCAGTATCTGGAGGGAGAGTCACCAACAGTGGGAACAAGCCCTAAGAGAAGCAACAAAACAGTGCAAGGTCTGATGTCACGAAGATCTGGAGCAGGGATCTGCTGTTTCTTTGTATCCCTGAACTGAGCTAGTGGATGGCACACAGTAGACCCTTAATACTAGCTGACTGATTGATCTGGGACAATCAGGCAACTCAGGGAGTCCAGAGAGAAGGCTACTGTGATCATCGAATGACAGATGAGGGTCCACACCCAAGGGGATGAGTGGGAACAGGAAAGAAAGCCAAAGCAAGCGGCCACAAGGGGGCAGTCTCCCCCTTTGACTCCTGGGCAACCACCCCCTGTCCCCAATGTGACCACCTAGATGCAGGGGTCAACTCGTGCTTCCCAGCTCTCCTGCCATCCCCGCAAGGTTCTTGAGGATACTGACCATCATTTTCCATCACTGGATCTTGGCTGTCTGGTACAAGGCCTCAGTCAACAAACCCAAGAATGCTAGGGGCAGCTAGGCGGTGCAGTGGATAGAGCTCCAGCCTCGGAGTCAGGAGGACCTGAGTTCAAATGCGGCCTCAGACACTTGACACGTACTAGCTATGTGACCCTAAGCAAGTCACTTAACCCTGACTGCCTCACCAAAAACCAAAAAACAAAACAAAACAAAACCAAGCCCGCCCCCCAATCATCCTGCGCCTTAGGGTGTTCTGAATTTAAAATGCAGCCTCACAAATCAACCTGACAGTAGCTACCGTCACAAAAAGGGAAGGGCAATCTGTCTGAGGAGGTAAAAGCTCTATGATGCTGCCTTTAAAAGCATTCCTACTAGAGAAATCAGGCAACTTCAGGCACAAAGAGGATGTCCCTGACTTGCCCCACCAACATGATGGATTCCTATTTCTCACTCCAAGTTTCTCTTAACATCCCAGTCTTGAGAACAATCAGCTAAACAGGAGAAGACTGTAAGAATATTCTAATTTTCTCCTTACAATTGATATATTTTTGCTTTTAATATACACAAAAATCCTTGAGGAGAAAGTAAAGATTTAAGATCTAGGGCTAAATATTAAATTCACCAAATTTCCTAAAATAGCTTAGGTGGGTATTTCATTAAAAATTAAAAACCTCAAACATGGAAATATGTTTAATATGATTATACGTGTATAGCTGTCTTGCACGCCGTCTTGGGGAAGGAGGAGGGGAGGAGGAGGAGGGAGAAAAAAATTTGGAACTCAAAATCTTATAAAAGTGAATGTTGAAAATAAAAAAAAATTTAAAAATTCAGAGCCTCCATTAACAAGTGATTTATCTGGCAAGTAGTGCATTCTACTTAAAGTTGTAAATGAAATACGATTTTCTGATACTTAAATAAAAGGGTATTTGAAGGAAGTAACCCCCAAGATAAAACCTCTCCCCTCCTATCACACAGATCCCTTTGCTTGGTGCTCTACTCGGTATTGATCAATCTCTAGGCCTAGTGCTGCCAGGCTTCATGTGCACAGAGGACTTCCTTCTCTCCCCCCAGGAGGCTCTAATCACTTTGAGAAGAGCCTGTGTCATTCCCGCTTCATACCTGCCTTTGGCTCTCCTTTGCCTGGCATGGTGCCACATACGTCACCGTTGCTTCAGAATTTTTAAAAATGTACTAATGCAGTGAGGTGTGACAAATGCTTCCATGACCTAAACTTCGCCCAATCAGGGGGAAGTAGAAGGTGAATTCGTCTCTTATCATGCAGGTGCTGGGACTTGAGTGAAAGGTTGAGACGGATGAGTCACAACTCCATTCAGAAATCCAGGTCACCTCATTCCTACTTCCTCCTAAATCAATCTCAAAGAACCAAAAATAGTAACCAAAAAAGAAAAGGCCAGGGCCCAGACCTGGGAGGACACAGGCCTAGCTATCTGCCAGGTAAGCAAACTCCCTCTATGAATGCAGCTCAGCACCTTCTCTATAAATGAGTCTCAGAGGTTACCTAGAGCACTGACAGATCCAGTGACTTGTCCAGGGTCACACTGCTAGAATGTCAGAGGCCGACCTTGGGCCCAGGGCCTCCTGGCTTTGAAGACTGTTCTCCATGCTCTACGCCAGGCTGCCTTTAATTAAAAGAAAAAAAAAGCCTCAAATAAATCTCAATGGAGATTTTTATTAAAAATATCTTTCTAAAAAAAGGCTATTGAAGCATTTTTTTAAAATGCACAGGAGAAAAGAGAATGAAGTTCAGACAGCTTTGAAAGCAACATTGGAGTTTTAATTTCTTTACAGCCACGTTATTGAGACTCACTGTCCCGCACTTAATCCTCTTTCTCAGCTCTGCTTTCCGACTGTGGCTCCTCCAAAGCTTTCCACCTGGCCTCCGACATTCACAGTCACCAAGAGTGGCTGCTCCCAGCTTCCTTTAAGTCTCCGCTAAGACCCCACTTTTTACAGGAAGCCTGTCCAGGTCCTCCTCAATCTTCTCGGCTTCTTCCCACCGAGATTCTCTCCAAGGATCCTGTCATACCTACTCTGCACATAACTGCTAGCATGTTTTCTCTCCCCATTAGACTGGGAGCTCTTTGAGACCCAGCAGGACCGTTTGCCTTTCTTTGTGTCCCCAGTGCTTAGCACAGTGCCTGGCACACAGCAGGCACTTAATAAATACTTCCAGATTTGGAAATGCTTTGGGGTTGGAGGTGTGTGTGTGGGGGAAAGATAGTTATTAAAATCAGAATTTAAAAATTTTTAAAAAATCTTTCTAAAATCAACACTACAAAAAATTCTGAATAGATTTAGAACAGGCTGGGTCGGCTCCCTGGACAATGCCCACGGGATGACTGTGCTACACCATTAAAAGAAAGGCTTCTGGGGGGTTTATGGAATGCTAATTTTCTCAAGCTTTAAATTTGTATCAGACCATTATTTAGGAATTCAACTCCTCTTTCTTCTATCTCCATGCTACTGTCCTGGCAACCTGCTTTAATTTCTCAGGACAAGAAACCTTCTGGCCAGTACACATGCTGCTCCAGAGAAGAAGCATCCTCTGTCGCCAACCGAGGCTGGGAATCGGGACAAGATGACGCACAATGGGGTTTTACCCCAGTGGGGAAACATTTCAGGCTCTGCCGGCAGCTGCTGGGCCAAGCCTTCTTCCTCCCTAAAACGGGGTTCACAGAAGTGACTTCTCTACCAAATCCTCAGCCCCCAAAGTCTTCCATGCACACACAAAACAATAAGAATGATTACCGGCACCACCAGCACCACCGGAATATTTCTGTGCACGTGATTTCCTGACTATTACCTAATTCTGATACAGAGAAACAAGTAACGATAATACCTTCACTTAAGAAAATACACAGGAGTGTATGACCTTTTATTGAATTGCTTACTGTCTCAGGCAGGGGGAGGTGAAGGAGGGAGAAAATGGGAAACTCAAAACAAATGTTTTTCTTATTTTTATTTATTATTTTATTTTTCCCCAGTTAAACATGTAAAAACAATTTTAAACATTCATTTTTAAAACTTGCTCAAAATTTTTTTAAATGAATGTTAAGAACTGTTTTTACATGTAATTAGGAAAAATAAAATATTATTTAAAAAAAGAAAACACATGTGAAGCACTTTGCAAACCTCACAGCTATATATGTATACATCTATGTACACCCCCCCCCCATTATTATTATACTGGCCATTCCGAACAGCTATGGACTTTGGACGGTTGTCAGAAAGGCAGCCAGATGGCACAATAAGTGGATTGGAATCAGGAAGACTTGAGTTCAAATCCTGCTTCACACACTTCCTAGCTGTGTGACCCTAGGCACATCATCTTGCCTCTGCCTACCTCAGTTTCTTATCTATAAAATGGAGGTGACTGTCAGAGCACCTCCCTGCTGTGAGGACCCAATGAGACAGGAAGAGGGTTTTGCAAACCTTAAAGGGCCCTCTTAACGCCAGCTACAAAGCTCATGCATTTTACTTTTCTAGGCCACGGGATGACCTGGTATAAAGTATGGATCAGAACAAGTCTACACAGCCCGGCAACTAGTGATGGCCAACAGAAGGAAGGGGCAGAGGTGATACGAGTCTAGGGGCATGGAAATCGGGGGCTAGTGGTACAAGCCCCCTTATCGACACCTACAAGGCAGGCACACAAACACTGCCTGTCATGGTGGTCCAATGTCCCCGAGAAAAGCCTTTAGAACACTTGGTACACTGAGACGGAAGTGCTCAGTCACTCAGGAAGAGCAGCCATGATAAGACCAGAATATAAAAGGAGTGGCTACAACAAGGGCCACGCATGAGTCATCTGGAAAATCCCCTTCTGTGGCACACGTGGCTCTTGGGAGTCAACGAAGGGTCATCTCTACTTGGCGGGCTGGGAGGCAGACACAGAGGGCTGCCCTAAGTGGCTTCAAAATTATGGAACCAAGAGAATCCCAAACCAGGATAGAGAAAAAAATGTGATTTTCCAAAACGATTTTCAATCCATTTTTACAGAAATTAAGGTTTTGCTGTTCTAAGAGGAAAAACCCCCTAGATGCTAGGCCCAGCTCACTTGTGCAGTGGTAGCCTCAGATAAGCTGATCAAAGCCACGAACTGGGAGAGAGCTGAAGGCTGTGAGTCGTCAGATGTGTGAGCCGTCTGCACACTTTGGTCCACTTGCCCATCTTACATTACATACAAGCCCCTACCAGCTTCATGACAGCCCTTCTCCCGCCCCAGTCCAGCCTGGAAGCCCCCAACGAAGAGGGGGCAGAAGCAGAAGCAACATTTTATGCCAATGTGGGAGACTGGCACCAAACCCACCCCCAGGAGCACCAGTGACAAAGGACACTATAGGGCGTGAGAGGAAGGCCCCTTGAGGGAGGGGTTAGAGGAAGACAAGGACAACAGAATGAGAAGGGAAAGGCTGCAGTCTAGCCCGAGAGATCATCTAACCTGCCCCCTCACTTTACAAATGAGGAAACTGAGGCTTAGAGACAGGGGTCACACAGTCACCAAATGAGGCCCTGCCTCTGGGCTGAGCCTCCCCTATGGCTGTACATCACCTACAAGGGGCTGGCGAGACCCTGCGAGATAGGACGCCCGGGCTACGTTCCACACTCTGCAGCAGATGAGGACAAAGACAGCTAAGAAACATCCATAAAGAGCGGCCCGGCTTCACCACACACAGGCCAGGCTGGCTGGACTAAGTGGTAGCGATGGAGATGAAGGGCAAAGGACAAAGCTGAGATCCCAGAAGTCAGAACGGAAAGAACTTGGTGACGAGCCCAATGAGGATGAAGGCAAGGGGCGAACAAAGACGATGCCCCACCCTCCTGCCAACTCTTAGGAAGAGTGTGTTTCATTCAGGAAACATGAGAGGGAGGTGGGGGTCGGGACGTCCAAGAGAGACGCCCTACCACCAGACTGATGGATTCAAACAAATGCACCCTGACCCTCGGGCTCTGGGGCTCTCACTCACACAAACTGGGTGCCCTTGAATCTGAGTGTCCCTGTTTGCAGAATTAGGGTGCCAGACTGGATGACCTCTAAGAGTCCTTGATGCCAGAGAGTCACGTACTGCTGCACTCTGGCCAGCCAAACCCCCATCCCGCCCCAGGTACTGTGCCCCACCTCACCCTGCTCTTCTCCCCTCCCACACACAAAGGTGGATGTTTCTCCGGGGCATCTCCCCAAAGCCTTTGCTGTGAGACATCAGTATGTAGTAGAAAGACCCTGGCTCCAGGCAGGGTCCTTGGGCTTTTCCTAGCGACGACACTGATGCACTGGGTGACCCTGGTCAAGGCACTTAAACTCCCCTACCCTCAGTTTCTTCATCTGAACAATGCAGATAATAATAGCTCTGCCTGCCACGCAGGGCTAACATGTGGACCGAATGAGCTAATGTGTATAAAGTGCTTTGTAAACTGAAAAGCCATAACCCAATCAGATATAACCATCAGCTCATGTTTCCACCATTCACTAACTTAATCAGCTAGCTATGTGGCTATCAGGGGCTTTCTCCTCCCTCTACCCCACCCCCAAACTGCTATAATCCTCCAAAAGGTGGAACAGGGAGAATTGGGTGGCGATTGTACTGTTCTGCTTACTTTGAGGGAGAATGAAAGAAACAAGTGATTCTCTTGCAGGAAAACTGTTTTGGGCTTGTGGTGGGCCAAGGAGTAGGAACAATTCGTTAGCTTCCTGCCCAGTTCCTGATGCCCAGGTCTGGACCCTGTCTGACTGTCCACTGTCCCTCCGTTCATCTTAGCTGTGTCTGCCCCAAGGCAAGCCTGGCTCCTAGGACGCTAAGGCAGCAGGACTTGTCAATCAGGCATCCTTGGAGTACTCCCTGCTGGAGAAGGCAAGAGCATGGTGCAGTCCCTCCCAATCCCTATCTGACCAAAAGGTCTTCAAAGTCCTCCATTCCCATCTGAGCTAACTCCAGAAAATCCTACATAGAAGTCATACTATTTACGTCAACCACTTAGTGTTTCTGCCTAACTGCTTTAAAGCACGTTAATGGTAATCTACCATTAAATATCACACGAATTTATGTTGTAAATTTTATGATTACATCAAAAATTCTGTGTAACTATGTCCCGCTTTCATCATTTGTTAGCCACACACCATATTCACTGATGAACAATTTTTAAAAACTGAAGGAAATACTGTCAATGAGGGAGCAAAAAAATCACACCAAAAGCTGATTCAAATAGATAAGCTCATTGCAAAAAGTAATGATAATTAAAAACTGGAAGAGGGTTTTTTGTTTTAGTCTAAAGGTTTTAAAAGGAGGAAATTCCCTTTCCTTTCTAAACATTCTCCCGCACTGCACGTTCTCCTCTGATGCCTGCTATGGCCTGGCAGGGACCTTGGATTCTCCAGCTCTAGAGGCCTATGGGAAGCTGGAAGGGTCTCATATACACACAAAGAGGTGATTGGAGGAGGGAGGGTCCCACCAATAACCCCCACGCATGGATCTACAAATTATCCAAAAACATTACCTGGGGTGACTGTTAGCTGAAAGTAGTGAAGCTTGTTTGGATCAGGAAAATTCACTTTACATGTACCTACAAAAGAAAACAATCATGAGGAAAGTGTAACAGCCAGAGACAAGACACCCAGAATAGTGGGAGCTGTGGCTCATGGCCACAACTGACTGACGGCGTAGACTGTGAGTCACTGGGCCCACTCAGCATGCCACAGGTTCCATGGCAGGGTGCCAGGCAGACTCCCTCCAAGTCATACTGTGTCCTGGCCACAATGAAGGCTCCAGTTGGAAAAATCAGTAAACATTTTTTAAGCACCTACTAAGTGCTGGGTACTGTGCTGTCATTTGCACATTAAGAGGAGGAGAATCAATGTCCTCTGGGGTCACCCCTTCCAAACAGAAAAGCACCACCACAGGAATAGAGGCCAAAGGAAAGGAGCAGGACTAGGCAGCATCCTCTAAAAGGATTCTGGAAACCCAGAAGCCCTTGGGGTAGAACTGACTCTCCCTAGGTTTCATTTTACACATTAGTACCAGTCCCTCCCACGGAACACACTAGGATCTTGACTGTTCTATTACTATATGACTTTTTAAATAAGAATAAGCAGAAAGAAATCCAACTATGACATATATTTAGGCAAGCAAATATAAAAATACAAAAGATATAATTTACTTGGGGGTAGGAGTTTAATCGTATTAAATGTTCCTTAACATCTTGACTACCATTGCACAGATGGGATCTGTCACTGAGATAAAGATTTACTGAAAACAGGGGTAGCATTAAGCTAACCATCCTTCACGTCGATGGTTCAACTGGCATCTCATTAGCAAGGTACAGACATGACAATGTTGATGGTTCCAGGACAGCTTTCTGAAATGCATGAATGATGGCTCTACTTGGGAACAAGGAGTTTGTGACCAAGAGGCCCCTGAAAGGAGATGGCCATGCCACCTTCCTTGAGAGTGTCTGCAAACACTGCCGACCTGCTGATGGGCAATTTGTTTCGTGTGACTTTGTTTCTCCATATGGATTCTGAAGTTCACATATTTCAGTGCAAATGAAAGCAGAAGACTATGGGAGCTGCTAGAAATGAACAAAACCAATGGCCCGAGGATCCCTCAAACAGAGGCCCTCTGGCCTTGCTGGGCCCTCAGCCTGCCACGGTTCCTTCTGTGGTGGGGCCTGCTTCCAAAGCCCCAAGGGCCTCCACACCACAGTGCCGCATGGCATCGAAGGAGGAGTGTGGAGTAGAGGAACCAAAAACCAAAGTGGTTCGTTTTCCACTTCTGTCTTGTTGGTGAACTGACTGTTCTCCAGGCCTGAATGGAGCTTTTCTCGACAGTTTCATCTCTCAATCTGCTGACACGACATTTTCACGGACAGTTTTAGGTCACGGAATCATGGGATCCAGAGCTTATTCAAGGGCCAAAAGGAGTTTCTCCCCCACTGGTGATCCGTCAGTAAAAGGGGACGAGACTTGGCCAGGTACACTCACTGCTGATGCTTCTCTACCAACAGCTTTAACAAGAAGCGAAACCTTCTACTTGTTTTTGTGGGGTCTGTGGAAAGATTTTTAAGCTTACACAAAAGTGTGTCATTGGCATTCTGTGTCCTGCCTCAGATTGAGCCATGGAGACTCCGGTCAGCATGGAATAGTTGGGTAAAACTGCCTCTGTTCCTTTTTTTAGTGGTAGGTGTTTTGGGGGATGGAGAAGAGGGACTCCGTGAAACTCATCCATCTCCGCCAATGAGGAAGGACAGCTGAGTGTGCTTTTCACTAGTAAGGGTATCAAATCAAATCTCATTTCAAGGAAAAGACTTGCTTTGATTTTTCCTCCTAGATTACTGAATAAAATGGAGCCAAAGCTACAATTCTATAAACTAAAACAAAAATGAAACATATTCTTAGCATCACCAGTCAAGAAAAATGATGGATAACTGTGCCCTTTCTGATATGAGGATGTGAAGAGCCACTGGGATTTGTATAAGTGGACAGGATAAGGACAAGTCTGAAAAGGGAGACATCTGCAAAATTCAGTGAACTAAGGCTGAAGAAGACTATTTTCCTCTCTCCACCTTTCCCATTA
This sequence comes from Phascolarctos cinereus, assembly GCF_003287225.1. Lineage (NCBI taxonomy): Eukaryota > Metazoa > Chordata > Mammalia > Diprotodontia > Phascolarctidae > Phascolarctos > Phascolarctos cinereus. The sequence goes on along the minus strand of NW_027555958.1, from coordinate 9,745,426 downwards.
TTTGGAAACAGGCCCTTTGGAGAATGACTGGTCATAACCACCATAATGAGCACAGGCTTATATATAGTCTATGCCTAAGGAAATCACTGGTGCTGCCCTGAGAACACCCAAAGTGACTTTGTTTCTCAAGATTTTCATTTGTCTTTTAACAAAGGCAGTAATGTTACCTTCACAGAAAGGGGGGGGGGACCCTCCCTCACAATGAAAAGTCAGAAGCCAAAGTAAATGCAGAGATGGGTAAGGGGCAGACCTCCTGCAAGATCAAAGAGCACAACGCCCTCCATGGAGTCACTGTGGCCACAGAGTCTCTGTCACGGCCAGCTGGGTACTTACAAGGTAAATTGGCTTCAAGCTCTGCAACCTCTGTAGAAAACAAAAAGACTCTGGTTAGTGCCAGTTAATTAATGCATTTTCAGACAGAATCTGTCCCAGATGGACAGAGGCTTCTAGAGTATTGAAAGAGCTCAGTACAAAGGAGCCTGATTTTCACTAAACTGGTGGAACATCTTAACTCCAGAGTTTTAAAAGAAGTGACCCTGAGACAAAGCAGGCAAGCGTGCTCTGTCTGAGGGCCTTTCCAGCATAATGCACAGCAGCTCTCCGACAACAATGCACCGCCCAGAGCAGATCCAACACTCCCACTGAAGTCGAGTCTCCTGGACCACTTGCGGGTTGCTCAGAAGCCACGAAAGAGACGTGGTACACTTTTTTCCAGAAGCTATGCAGATGAGTTTCTGCTGATATTTATATTTATTTCTCATCAGAATACTGATGAAGATAATAATGACTCACACTTATGCAGTGTCTTGGACACAGCTGCTAACAAAAATCGTTTGTCATCAACACCTGGCCAATCAATATTCCGAGTATCTTGTCCCAGGCTTTAGAGAGGGTCACGCTCAGAAGCAGGGGGACAATTCCTTATTTTCAGCCAGGGGAGCCTGCAGCCTCCCTGACACTGGTCACTCCTAGCGGCTCTCCTATGTTACACATGAGAGGGGTGGTTGATGCAGCAGTCTCTGTTGGTGCTGCCAAGAGGAGTGGAGAGAACTCAGACCCGGCCCGTGTACACCAGTAATGGAGAAGCAGGAAGTGGCCCTGGGGGAAGGGAGGGCAGAGCTCAGAGTTAAGGGAACTAGCAAAGGAGCCTTAGGAGAGGCCAGTCTTAACAAAAGGATCAGGAAAGAGCATTGTCCCACAAGCCAGAGAGGAGACAATCTAGATAAGGTGAGGGATCAACAGCCTGCAGGTCTTAGGGCACTGGAGCGCTGAGGAGAGGCCAGGCCAGGGAGTAGCATGAGCAGCAGGCAGAAAAGGGAAAGGGAAAACAGCTAGGTTTGCAGAGAGCAAAAATGTGCTTTGAGGCTTGCAGGGCAATTTGCAGTTTCCTGTAATGGAGTGGGAGGGATGGGAGTGTCATAAACCTTCCACTGGCTTCTTTTGTGGAAAATGAGGCACTGAAGGTCAGAGGGGAAATGACCTCAGATTTTCACAGCACCTCAAGCCAAGGGCCCAGTGCCCACAGCCACCATAAAGTCCCCTGTATAATCACATAGCTCTAACGGCCCTAGTGGTCAAGGATGGACCCTACTGCAGCTGGTGGTGCAGCAGATGGAGGGCTGGCCTGGAGTCAGAACTGACATTGCAAACCCTGCCTCAATCGCCTGCTACCTGTGTGACCCTGGGCAAGTTACTTCATTGCTGCCTGCCTCAGTTTCCTCATTTGTAAAATGGAGATATTAACAGCACCACCTTCACAGGGTTTCTGCAAGGACTGAATGAGATCATACTTGTAAAGTGCTTAGCACAGTGCCTGGCACACAGTAGGTCCTAGATGAATTCTTTTTTTCTTGTTCCTTCCCGCTATGGTTGTCATTCCCAATGATTATCTAGAATTTGTTCATTCGCCCTTTTAAACTTCCCAGCCAGAGTAATTCTCAGGGGCAACTGTGGGGTGGGGTGGGGCTGCGGTCTCATGCAAACAACCATAAGACATGTAAGGGTTACTGAATGAGTCTGGCTTATCTAAGTAGTCAGTCAGCAAACATTTATTCTGGGAATACTACATGTTTAGCATGGTGCAAACCGGATACTAAATGGGCCAGATCCCTCCAAGTTTCTATAACAATCCAACTTCATCAGCAGGGAATGAGGAGCCATCCCCTACAGCCTGGGTGTGCTTTATGGAGAAGTCAAGATGGCCCCGAAGCTAAGGTGGGACTGGACCAAAGAGATGCTGTAGGAAATCATCCTGAAAGCACTAAAGGATTGGCTGCTGTTACCATTTGGTTTTCATTTTTTTTTTCAATTAGCAAGCATTTATTTTCTCACTCTACTCCAATTTAAAAAAAGAAAAAGAAACCCTTGTAACAAATATCCATGGTCAAGCAAAACAAATTCCCACACTGGCCGTGTGCCACAATGGATGTCTTGCTTTGCATCATGAATTAAGGTATAGGTTTTTTTCATCAGATATTTAAAGGAGAAGATGCCAAAGAATGCAGAAAAAATCAATAAACATGAAGACCCCAAAAAAGTGATGGAGAGAACACTGCCGACCATCTGTAGGATAGAGAAAACAATAGCACCTACCTCTCAAGGCGCTTCGCCAAACACTAGTTATTATGACTCTTCTTCTCTAAGATTCCCTTCCACTGTATCTTGAATGTGGCTATGCATGTACTGTTGTCTCCCCACCAGGATGTCAGCTTCTAGAGGGCATGAGCTGCTTCACCTTTAGTTACAGGCCACATGTGGGGTGGGAGAGGTGATCGGGAACCCTGAGGTTCAGAGGGAAAGCCATGTTGAAGTGTGGGAGGGCAGGAGGGCTGGGCAGAGGCAAAGTCAAGTTTGGCCGACTCTGGGATTTAATGGGGGCAGCTCCTACACAAATTCACCCCCCACACCAATGCTGCCTTTGGCAGACATGTTGGAAACTACTGGCATCTGATAAAAGTAGATTGAATCAGCTATCTACAAGGAGAGAGCTTAAGAAAGGGGGCCTCTTGTTAATGGTGACTCACTTTTTTATCCTTCAATGAAAAGAATCTAAACTCACAGGATTTTTATTCTGTCTCTAAGATTATGCAGTAAATCAGACAAACATGCTTATAAATGAAGGTAAGAGAAATAACCTCAAGGAAATGAAAAGAGGTTGGCTAAATTAAGGAAGGGAAAAAGAAAAAGGGGAGAGAGGGAGCTGACCAGTTTTGAAAAAATGCTCAGGGGGCCCTGTAGGATTCATGCCAGAAAGGAACATTCCACCCAGTGGAAACTCTGGAATGTTCTACCAACCTCAGGCACAAACTAAAAGGAGACTGAGAATGCAGACAGTGCCTGACCAGGAAGCTTCAGAGATGTGCCAAGAAAATGCAAAGAGGTCAACCATCGGCAACTCCTATCAACTCCAAAAACCACAAGTCCAAAGAAGTTCACAACAAGTAGAATTGGGAGCAAGACAGTCCACCCATCGACAATTCTACTGTGACCACAGCAGAAGATGGTTCCGGGTCAAATCTGTCAAAGAAAGATCTGCTTCAAAGAGTGTTAAGCAAAGCTTATCACAGAAACTGGCAGCCAGCTGGTCTGGGTCCCACAGCATGCTGGGGGAGAGAGCAGTGGGAAGAAGCAAAGCAAAGACCCCATCCCCCAAGCCCCATTCAATATCTGGAAAACGTACCAGATTAAATCCTGATGGACAAATCCAGAAAAAGGTCACTGAGTCATTTCTCCAGCCCACGTGGCAAAGAGAGGTGGTCAAAGAGGTCAGTGGACATTGGGGATGGGGTCTAGCCAGAAACTGAGACTTGGGAAAGACCTTAGTTTAAAAAGGCCAAGGTCACTCGCTGCATCTGGGGCCATTGCCAGTCATCTTGACTTCTGTCTGCCACTGGACTCCAAAGACACTGGAGAAGAGTGCGGCTGATGACTGTGCAACTCTGGCTCACTTACATCCAATTCACATGCGAGTCAAGATATCGCCCTGGTGATGTCATCGGTCCTCTTCAAGAATGAAGGACCACCACCACCACCAAACCACGTGAAGTGCACCCCAGCCCAGGGGACCTGTGCACCTGGCCAAGACAAGGTCCCAGACCCACGCTGGGGGGCCCCATGATGGGAACACGTGCCAACTGGCAGTTGTCTCTCTATCTAGTTGTGGGTCACACAGATCCAGGGCAGACTGAGGAGGGCTCTTGTGCCCAAGGGTAGCATGCTGGGGTAAGAAGAGGTCACAGACTTCAGGTGGTGTGCAAAGAGAGAAACACATGCACAAGCCTGCACCAGCCAGAAGGCTTGGACCCCAGAAGTAGAGGGAGATCTCGATTCCAGCTTCTAACCTGGAAGGCTTCATTCTGATGCCTAAGAAGGAAAATCCAGGCCAGGAATCCCAAACCAAAGGGGAGCCTACACTGGTCTCACTTTGAACCAACAGAGCTTCCCATAAGGCTGAGAGAGGTTGAATCTAGCACTCTCTCCTCTTGCTCAGACCAGGGCGGCAGCAATCAGACTTTGTCCTAGATTAAGCCCCTCTGGGAGCTCTGAGAGGTCATAGGTCTCCAGCCAGAGCTGCCCCCAAGATCCTGGGATATCACAACACTCAATATTCTAAAAAAGCAACAACAGGAGCAGCCCAGACCTTCCCTCCCGAAATGCTGCAGAGCCGAGTCCCCACATCAAGCCCAAAGTCAGGAAGAATGAAGAAACAAAGAAGAATTCTACCCTAAAAAGCTATTATGGTGACCAAAAGGAAAACACCTACAAGAAAAGCCTTAGAGAAGCACATGCCAGGCACAAACTCCTGGAAGCAATCATGCAAGAGTTAAAAAAATGTTTTTATAAATTCAAGGAGACTACTGGAGGAAATACTGAGAAGAAATGAGAACTATGGAAGAAAGAGCTGGAAAAGGAATTCACATCTAAGCACAAGGGGTACAAAAATTTGCCTGAGCAACAAAATCTCTGAAAATCAGAATGAACCAAATAGAAGCCAATGACTCTAGAGGACAACAAGAAATATTAAGAAGTCAAAGGACTGAAAAAATAGAAGAAAATGGAGGCTATAGGAGCAAAAACAACTGGCTTGCAAAACAGATAGAAGAGAAAAAATCTGAGAATCACTTCACACCATGACCAAAAAGAGAGCCTAGACATTATATTTCAAGAGATCTTTAAAGAAAAACTGCTCACATCTCTTAGAATCAGAAGGAAAGTGGTAACAGAAAGAATCCATTGCTCACCTCCTAAAATCAAAAAAATGAAAACTCCCAGGAATATTACAGCCAAAATCTGGAGCTTTCAGATGAAAGAAAAAAATACTACAAGCATCAAGAAATTGAGAATTCAAGTACTGAGAAGCCACAGTCAGGATCACTTGTGACTTTAGGGGCTGCCACCTTCAAGGAACTGAGAGTACGGAGCACAGTGCTCCAGAAGACAGTGTGATATAGGTGACATCCAAGAATTACTTACCTATCAAAACAGAATAAAATCCTACAGGAGGAAACAATGGATCTTTAATAACACAGAGGACTTCCTGATGAAAAGACCACAGCTACACAGAAACACTGAAGTTCAAGCACAGGAGTTAAAAATGAACAATCACAACGGACTGGATATACTGTTTATATTCCAATATGGGAAGATGATACATGTGTCCTCTCTAAGTCCTGTCATCATCAGGGGTCACAGGAGTTCAATCATATAGAAGGCCTGAGAATGGTTCTGTTACATCCTGACAAAGACATAAAGAGGGGGGGAGAGAGGTGAAGAGGAATACACCTTTTAAAGGGGGAAGGATAAGGAAATTATTTCACATAATTATTGGGTACAAGTAGACATCTATACAGATAAATGTTTACTGATTGATTCTTAAGGAGGAAGGGTGGCAGTAGGGGAGAAGGTAGATTTTTGCTGATTGAAAAAACTAAGTTAGCCAAGGTAGGCTCCTGACTCAGTTCCAGCATCTCAGAGCTGGAAGGGTCCTCAAAGGCCATGTGGTCCAGTCCATACTTAAATGAGAACCACCTCTAAGACATCCCTGCCTAGTCTCTCCTGGTGAAAGGGAGCTTACCACCTTCTAAGGCAGCCCATTTTATCTTTATGGGGCAAATGAATGGTACAATGGCTAGAGTACCAGGTAGAGTCGGGAAGATGTGTTCAAATCCAGCCTTAGCCACTCTCTAGCTGGGTGACCCAGGGCAAGTCACGTAAACTGTTTCTTTTCTCTTGTGTAAAACGGGAATAACAGCACCAACCTCACAGGGTTTGAAGATCAAGAGATCATAACTGGAAAGTGCTTAGCCAGGTGCCCGGCATATAGTGGGTGCTCTGTAAACGTTGTTGCTGTTTTACTTTGGACAGGCCTAATTCTTGAGACCTCTTTCTTGAAAACAAACCAAGGTTTGCTCCTTTCCAACTTTTGCCCGTGGTTTCTAATCCTGCCTTCTGGGGCCACACAGAACGAGGCCTATGTCTCTTCTACATGACTCCATACTGGAAAATGGCCATCATGGCCCTTCCTGCTCTTCTCTTCTCCAGTTCCTTTGGCCAGTCCTCCCTATGGCATGAATTGGAGGCCCAGAGAGAGGCAGCATGGGACACTGGCAAGAACACTGGGTTCAGGTGAGAAGATCTGGGTTTGAATCTGGGTCCTGCCATTTAATACTGACGTGACCTTGGGAAGGCTGTTTCCTCAGCCACAAAATGAAGGGCTTGGATGGAGGGCCTCCAACTTCTCTGCTAGTTCTGACCTAGGATCCTGGTTGCTTTTGTCTGGCACACTCTCCTAATGTGGTACCCAGAAATGAAAAGACATTCCAGATGTGGCCTGAGAAGGTCAGAGGAGCTTAGAACCCTCACCCCCTTACTCCTGGATGTAGAGCTCTTTTAACGAAGCCTTTCTTGGCTATCATCTCCCCCTACTGACTCATTCCAAACTGGAAGTCTACTAAAAACACCAGATTTTTTCAAACAAACTGCTGTCTAATCATGCCTCCCCCATTTAGTACAGAAACCCATTTTAAGTGTAAGATCTTATGATTATTTATTCTGCTCACATGCATCTTATTCAATTCAGACCAATGTTTTAGCAGATCAAGAACATCTGGGATCCTTCCGCTGGCTATCCCGTCCAGCTTTCTCTCATTAGCTAATCTAATAAGCATACTAACATGCTTTATCCAAGTTACTGATGGCCAACAACAGAGTTCTGGAACACTCCACTGGAGACTTTGTCCCATGGTGATCTGGGATCACCGACAACTGCTCTTTGGATTCAAGTACTGAAACAGTTCCAAATCCACCTAATTGTATTATCATCTAACTGGAGTCACTGAATCAACAAGGAGAAAAATCTGTCCTGGCCTTGAGTCTCACCATAAGGAGGATGTGGTGGCTGGGGTAGACATGATGGGAACTTTGGTAGCAAATAAGACTCTGCCAAATATCTGGCTAAAATACTTTATCTCTTGCACAGACCACATTGCTAGCCAAAAGGAAACAGATTTAGTTTGGCACAAACTACTCTTGATGAGGCCATGCTATATCTCTGTGATTCCTACTTCCTTTTCCAGATTTTCAGTAACCATTTCTATAATAAAACCTTCTAGAATTTAAAGTCAGAATGCCAGAAATTAAAGTCAAAATGGCAGCCTATAATGGTCTGAATTCTCTTCTCTTAAAAAACAAAAAACAAACAAACCCAGACACCACCTTGTGCTTCTCCATGTCTTTGCTACGCCTCTTGTTTTATAAGATCTTTCAAAGGTCACTCCCAGGGACTCAGCAATCACACCTGCCAAGTCTTTCAGTACCACAGCATGTAATTCATCTGGATCTAGTGACCTGAATTCATTTAGGGCCTCTGCCTCCCTGCTTGTCTTGGCGATCAATACCCTCTTGGCCATTTTCTCTTGGTCCATCCCAGTCCAAAGAACAGTCGTTCTCCTTGCCAGAGAAAACAAGCAAACTATGAGTTCTGCAACTTTGACTTCTGTCCTGTTATCATGACCCCATCTACCTGAAGCTGTCTTTGTTCCCCCGGGTCTCTTCTCTAGCCTCAAGCTTACCCTGAGCGTGGGCCCCTGGCACTATGCTTACACCTCCACGTCACCCCTTTCACTCATCTCCTATCTCTTGTCCTTGCTTCCATCTTCTGTATGTTTTGTAAAACTTCCCTGTGTGTCTATTTAGACAACGTTCTTTTCCCTCTTCATCAGAGATTTCATTTTCGAGTTTCCTATCCTTCCTAGGGTGAACATGCCTGTAGATGTGTAGTCCACTGGATTCTACCTAGCCTTCCTCTGAAACCTTTGAAACTGCTCCTGCCAAAGCTACACTACATGCCAAGCGATGAAGGGCTTGCAAGCAGAGCCGTTAATTCCCATCAAATCTGCCCTGGCAATGGTGTTCCAATTACTGGTGAGAGTCATGTAACGGGACAGATTCACTGCTTGCTGATTCTGTGGCTCTCAGCCTTATGCCTCATCTGGAAGGTGGCCAAGCATCCTTACAGCGACCACTTTTACAAATGCAGGACACAGCTCTGGTAACCACTGGAGGCAGCTAGAAAGAACAATGGAGAGAGCACTGGACCTGGAGGCAGAAAGACCTGAGATCAAATCCAGCCCGACACCAGTTGTGTGACCCTGGGCAAGTCACTTAACCTCTGAGTTTTCTCATCCATTCAAAAGGATAGAATGGAAAAAAATGTGTAAAGTACTTTGAAAAACCTTCAAGTGCTGCATAAATGCTAGCTGTTATTATTAGCCTGTAAATAGCAGAGCCCCTCATCCAGCTAGCTAACCTCTTCTATGAAGAGCAGGGTCTTGTGGAAGACCAGGAACGGCTTTTCCTTGGGGAAACTCTGCTCTGGTCCTTTGAGGTGCTGGCTAAAGAAGAAAGGGGCCCCCCTAGCCATCCTAATGGTCAAGTCATGGTGAAAGATGACAAAGAAGGGGTGTAGGCCCAAAACAGTAACAAACCAAAGAAACCCCATCAGAGACCTGACCACACCTGGGACCTCCAGGGAGCAGGCTTTCAAGCCTTTATTTCCACAACAGGAAGGAAGAAGAAAAGGAAAGAATCTGAGAAGACCCTTCAAGGGGGAAGTTAGCCACGTGGATCCTAACAAAGTAGATCTGAAGCTTCTTAACACCAAATTCTCCAGAGGTGATCCATGCAAACTCTACATTGAGGCTTTCCAGATGATGTAGGGCATTTTCTGTACTGTACCTCATTTGGGTGAAATCTATTTTGCCATGGCAATAAGAAATTACAAGTATCATTAAAAAACAAAAAACCCAGTCTACATTATCATTCAAATGTTTGTTTTTTTAATAATTCATAAAGTGAAAAAAATTCATAAAGTGTATTCATAAAATGTTTCATTCATTTGAACACTGTCTCAAAAATGCAAAGCCCCATAGAAAAAGCTCCATGTAATTTTCAGTTCCTGATCCTCCCTTATCTTGACTAATCTGGAAATAATAAAGTTCATAAATCTCCTTGCTATATACAACCACAAAAAACCAACCATGAACATTGATCTTCTTAAGATATTCTTGGTAAGGAACATTAACTACCTTTTGGAACATTGTTTCTTAGATACAACTATGATCCTATTCTTGAAGCATTCAATATGATCAGCAGATTTGCAGTTTTTCCACTGTCCTGAACCTCCTTCTTCACAAGTTGCCCAAAATTCCCAGAACCAAAGATTCCATTTTTACTCAATATTACACTTCCATCTCTTAGTCTTCTCGTCTTTGGCAGTGCCATCTTGGATACACGACAAGAAGAGAGAGCCAAATTCCATCTACTTGCCAAAGGGTTCTGAAAGGCAACTGGAGGAGTTGCATAATTTTACCAAACATCTTTCTAAGAAAATTGATCCTTTTTCGTTCACAACTAAAGATAAAATCACACAGTCCACTCAAACAGCAATTCATATTTGAGATGTCAGATTATAAACTTCAAACTGAATGCCATGTTGTCCTCCTAGAAGACATTTACTTGTAGGTAAGATTCTTGCCATGAATTCAAGATATACACACTTTCTATAAAATACAAGTAGTATTCAATAGCCAAAGGTATCTGAAAGGCTACTCTTCTTTTTTTTTTCCAGTCAAAGACAAGGTTTATTAGAACATCTGTCACATTGGACAGACTCTTAAGAAGTCTGAACATTAGTAAGCTATTGACTAGATTTTAAGAATCTGTGGCTAGATTTTAAGTATGTAAGCATCTTAATGGAGACAAGATGGACCTTATATACAGGAAGAAGGATCTAGGAGTGGCCAAGTAGTCTATGAGGTAACAGAACTCCAGGGACCTGGACCACTTGGCCAAGGGAGAATGGTGCCTAGATAGGAATAAGGGTGCAAAGTGCCCTGGGGCCACAGGAGATCTAGGTTAGGTTAAGGGTAACAGAGAATTGGGAGACTGGGTATAGCCAAAATGAAAGACCAGCTGATGGGATTACAGCCTCAGGCAAATGCCAATTTGCCCACGTGGGAAAGTTCAGGGTTTTTCTTTTTTGGGGTCTAGATCCCATCATCATCATTCCCCCCACAAGCAAATTCTTGTGGGGTAAGGGGCGAAGGTCTTGGCTTCTGAAACTGCTTCCTGTTGGCAAAGGGTGTAGAGCTGGCCCTGCCTGGAGGGAGTCCCAAAGAGGAGGTTGACTGGAACCAAGCACAGGCCTCATCCGGGGAACCATGAGGGGGACACTGGCTGTCTGCTGCCAACTGCAGGTGAACGGCCTGTAGTCTGGATGATGAAAGGCTACTCTTATCGAGTGGCCATGTAGTTTAGTGGCCACAGCTTGCTTTAGAGAGCTTGCTAGCCACCAACTCAAGACTGCACATACGAGATCTTGGGAGCCCATGTAGTTGACTCTACAGAACCTTGAGGCACTCTCACTCGACACTCAGCACAGAGGAGGCGCTTGCTGACTTTCAGGAAAGGTCACTCAATCAGGCTCATTCGTGTGGATCCAACACTTACTGGTAGAAGGCAGACTCAGACATTCTCGCTAACTCTGGGTACTTAAACATCAGTATGCAAACATCTCCTAAAATTGGTTTTAAACAGACTGTCACACTGTATCAATTTTGAGATTGCATCTCCCTATCTTGTCCAGACTGTAAAACCATGGCCACTCCAGGGCTTGATCCTACCACGCATTGGCATAGCCTTAAAAAGTAGAATTGTCCAAATGGAAAAGGAGCGACCAAAAGGTCATTGAAGAAAATAATCCCTCAAAAATTACAATGGAGCGAATGGAAGCTAACGACTTTATGAAAAATCAAGAAACAATGAAACAAAACTAAAAGAATGAAAAAATAGAAGACAATGTCAAATATCTCACTGGAAAAACAACTGACCTGGAAAATGATCCAGGAGAGATAAGCTTAAAATTATTGGATTACCTGAAAGCTATGATCAAAAAAAGAGCCTAGACATCATCTTTCAAGAAATTATCAAGGAAAACTGCCCTCATATTCTAGAACCAGAGGGCAAAACAGAAATTGAAAGAATCCACCAGTCACCTCCTGAAAGAGATCCCCAAAGGAAAATTCCTAGGAATGTTACAGCCGAATTCCAGAGTTCCCAGGTCAAGGAGAAAATATCACAAGCATCTAGAAAGAAACAATTCAAGTATCGTGGAATCAGGATAACATAAGATTTAGCAGCTTTTATATTAAGGGATTGGAGGGCTTGAAATACGATATTCTGGAGGTCAAAGGAAATAGGATTAAAACCAAGAATCACGTACCCAGCAAAACTGAGTATAATTCTTCAGGGGGAAAAAATGGACATTCAGTGAAATAGAAGACTTCAAGCATTCGTGATGAAAAGACTAGAGCTGAACAGAAAATCTGACTTTCAAATAAAAGACTCAAAGGAAATATGAAAAGGTAAACAGGAAAGAGAAATCATAAGAGACTTATTAAAGTTGAACTGTTTACATTTCTACATGAAAACATGATATTTGTAACTCATGAGACCTTTCTCAGTATTAGGGCAGTTGGAAGGAATATATATATTGATAGAGGGCACAGGGTGAGTTGAATATGAAGGGATTATAACTAAAAAGTAAAATTAATGGGTGAGAGAGGATTGTACTGGGAGAAGGACAAAGGGAGAGGTAGAATGGGGTAAATTATCTCACATAAAAGAGGCAAGAAAAAGCTTTTACAGTGGAGGGGAAGAGGGTGGAGGTGAGAGGTAATGAGTGAATCTTACTCTCATTGGATTTGGCTTAAGGAGGGAATAACATACACACTCAATTGGGTTTCGAAATCTATCTTACCCTACAGGAAAATAGGAGGAAAGGAGATGGGGGGGTGAGGAATGATAGAAGGGAGGGCAGATTGGGGGAGGAGGTAATCAGAAGCAAACACTTTTGAGAAGGGACAGGTCAAAGGAGTGAACAGAATAAACAGGGGGTGGGAGTGGGATAGGATGGAGGGAAATATAGTTAGTCTTTTACAACATGACTGTTATAGAAGTGTTTTGCATGACTACACATGTATAACCTACATTGAATTGCGTGCCTTCTCAGTGAGGGTGGGTTGAGAGGGAGGAAAGGCCAGAATTTGGAACTCAAAATCTTGTGGAAGTGAATGCTGAAAACTAAAAATCAATCAATCAATTAATTAATTAAAAAACAAAGAAACAAACAAGGAGGGCCCTCTGATGTCTGTGATGGGAAGAAAAGAGAAAGGACATAGGAGAAAAACTTCCAGGGAAATAGCATTATAGATTTGTAAACCCAGAGAAAGGGACTGAAGAATCATTTTAGGGATTGGATATGGAAAAACAGAACTAACCACAAAATTGAGAAAGTCTTGGAAATCTTGCTAGACTGAAAGAACCAAACCAAACCAAAATAAAACAAACAAAAAAACATGATTTTGGTGGCTAGAAGTTTAAATATACAATTTGTTTTTTGGTGAGCTACTTGTTACAAATGAGAGAAAAGTTCATTTTTCTCTGGGTCAGTGACAAAAATACACACAGGCCTCTATAAAGACAAAAGTCGGGCCAAGTGTGTGGAAGAAAAAAACCAAAAAACTATAAAGGAATGTATAGAATGGTTCCTATGAGACAAGTTCTGCCTTCACACATGACCTAGAGACTGGATATTTCCATATTGCAAAGTTTTACATTTTACTAACAGTCAAGAATACTCCAGAATTCAAAGGAAGAAACACTCTAAAATTATGCACTTCTGGGGCAAATGGAGCCCTTTCTAATGATATCTGATATCTGTTTTATACATGATGAGAGACACACAAATTATGAAATAAAAATGGCTAAGTTTATAAAAAAAAATTCAACAAATAAACTGTACTGGAACCAGAGCATCACCATGGACTAAACCACTGCTCACAGCTGTCTAGATATAACACTGATCCAGAAAAACATAACAACAACATTTTAAAATGGATGTTACCATATGAAATATGCAATTTCTAAGCTACATGAAAAGTAGCTAGAGTCCTAGCTATAGAGACCTAATGAAAGAAATCAGAACTACCCAAGAAGAAAAGGGAATACATTCACTGCTCCCCCTCCCCCAATCATGCTGCTGACTACTGGAGGTGTCCTGAAGATGACTTCAAGTAAGCCTTCAGGAGATATGCTTATACCTCGATACTTTTATTCAGTTACGAAGAACACTTGCTTTGTCCACCTATGCAATAATCCAGAGAACATTAACTTAAACAAAACAAAACAGCAGGATAGTGACTTGTCTCAGGACCATTTCCATTTAACTCCACAGAGGAAATGAGAAGCTGCTCATCAGAGCTACTGACAGCCAACGATGCTCACAGAGACGCACCATTCTTTACAAAACCCATGATTTCCTTTGGTCCCAACAACTGTCTGCATTGGGAGCAGACACTCTGGGCAGTTTTACTCCCATTTTGCTCAATGGCCAACGGCCAGCAAATGGCTGTCTGAGGTGGGTTCAGAGCCCAGGCCTCTCCCAGCTCTAGGTGCTCTGTCCACTAAACTTGCTGCCTTGAGGGGCAGGGAGGGAACAGGGAAGAAAAAGGGCCACTGGATGTACTACCCAGAGCTCAACTAGCATCTCCACTCTTACAAGGGAGAAATCGCACCCAACACTCAGAAATAATGCAGTTTTCTCCTGTCATCAGATAGTCCTCAGAACCTGTAATCACACGCGAGAAATGTGTGTCAATTTGGAAATCTATGCCAAAATGAACAGATCAATCAGATTCTTCTGCTCCCGGGTTATCCAGCAAGACCTCAAACACACATGCCAGACTCCTCCTTGCCTACATCTTGTCAAACCTTGACTCTCGCTGCACAGGGGCCCCCCACCTCTTTCCCTGGGAGCTACAGTCAAATCAACGCGAAGAACGTCTAGGGACAAACTCTTCACTTTGTGTGCGTTAGGGAGCCATGAGCAGACTCCCAGCATCCCAATCACTACACACTCCCTTCTCCTGGAGTGCCGTAATGGAGGGGCTCCATGAAGCACGAGTGCTCCCAGGGGCTGCTTTCCATCACCTATTCTACCTGTCTAAACCTGCTACAAAATTCTCTCTCGCTGCACAGAAGGATGCCAGCTCCAAACAGCATTCCGGAGTTCAGGTTTCACGACACCTAAGAGACTCGTCTATAGTAAAAGCAACAAGGTTTAGTCCACTGGCTTTCCAATAACTGAAGCTGTGAATTGTAGAGGGACCCTCAGAGAATCCCAGAGCTGGAAGGGACTACGCCCAACCTGTACCCTCTCTACAAAACCCTCAGGAGCTCATCATCCAGTCTGAGCTTGACCTCATGGGAGGAGGGGCCCAGGGCCTCCAGAAGCTCCCCACTGCACAGAGACAGGTGCCTGAGCTGCTTTGCTCTAGAAGGTGATCACAGTACTAGGAACCCAAATATCTCGAGTCTGTGGACAAAAGCTGTTCCATGTCTATTTCAATGTGGCTTCTCCCAAAGTCCAAGAATGCCCCTTACTTCCCACATGGCCGGGTCCAACAAATGCAAACATACTTTTTAATCAAACCAAATATAAAACACAAAGGTAAAACCACTGCCAGTTCCCAGTTGTCTGAGGGCAGGGTTTCTCTCATATATTTGTGTCCCACGGGCTCTAAATAGGCCTTCGTACTCAAAGAAGTTGCCTGAATGAATGCTGAAAATACACAACCTCTTTCAAAAGGAAAGGGTCTAGGGACTAACGTTCTGGATCAGTTCCACCATGAATACCTTCCACTGGCACAGACCCAATAGTAGTTCTAAGTGATTCTTCATGTTAACCTTCTAAGAAAACCTTATTTTGTTTGAGATGTTCCAGGTTTGTTCCTAAGAGCTTGAATGGACCTCAGAGTTCAATTGTCCAATCCCTTCATTTTACTGATGAGACCCAAGAGACAAAGGATTTTGACCGATAGCATGCAGGAAGTTAGAGAAGGAGGTAGAATTATAACCCAGGTCTCTTGACTCAGTCAGGCAACAAGCATTTATTAAGCACTTACCACGTGACAGGTACTCTGCGAAGCACTGGGGATACAAGCAAGTTTAAACAGAACAAGAAAAGTGAGTCCTTGCCCTCTAATGGAAGAAACCACATGGATGTGGACATGATGAAGAGCTTGAGGTTCTATCTGGCTCTGGAGGGAGCAGGGAGCCTCTGGAGCTCATCGAGCAGGGAGTGACATGCACAGACCTATCATTTAGGAAAGACAGCTGGAGCTGGGCGGCTCCTGCAGGCATCCAGCTGAGAAGTAGGCAGTGGCTGTGGGGGCAGAGAGAAAGGGCCATGGGCAAGACTCACACTTTCCCTACTACACCCCAGAGGGCACTACCTGTGGGTGGGAGCCAGGTGGCAGAGTGGAAGGAACCCTAGATCTAGAATCACAAGACCCAGCTTCCAATCTGGATCTGCCGCTTACCAGCTGGCATGGCCTTAGGCAAGTCACTGCCCTTTCTAGGTCTCAGTTTTCCTCATCTGTAAAATGAGGGGGTTAGACTTGATGGGCTCAGGCCCCTCCCAGCTTTAACGGCTGACTGTGACACTTAACATGGGGAAGATTTTTCTCGGTAATTGATGCCCGGGCATCATGCCTGTTCCCTCCTCTAATGCAGGCAGCGCTTTGGGGTGATCTCCCAGGTCCCTGATGCCTGCAGAGCCTGGACTAGGGAGTGGTGGTGCTTTGAACAGACGCTCTCAAACAAGCCGCTTCGTTCAGCTCAGGCTGCTCTGACTTTCTTTCGATGAGCTCCAGTGTGTTCTGACTGATTACCTTTAACAAGCAGTTTGTCCCTCACAGACACTCTCCGCGTGGAGTCCGAGACCGCGCTAGATGGACGGGATCCTTTAACGCCCTCATCCCTCTTCAATTTGCTCGCCAATGTGAGCATTACTGCTACCTTTATCCTGGAACAGAGAGAGGAAGAGAAGCAAGGTGAATTACCTTTAGGTCAAGCATAAAAGATTTACACGTTTCCTGTCACGGCGGGAGTGGTGAGCCTCATTTACAGAAAGCCCAAGGAGAGCCCCAGTGGTAAAATTCCTGTTTAAGTATAATGCAGCCTCAGGAGACCCACACTAACTACCATGCATCCTAGAAGAACTCCTGGAAGGAGGATGGGCTCGTGGCTGTCAGAAAGGAGACATTATAGAAAGCCTGCCCAGGAAACACAAAGGTCTCTACCACTGCCTCCTACCACCATCATCCATGAGGATCCTCCTGTCAGGGGCTCCCTTCCTCTCAATATCTTTCTGCCAAATGTGCCCCCTATAAAGTATCTACTTCAAGCGACTACACCCAAAGCAACCTCTCCCAACAGGAACAGAGAGAGCCACCCAGGGGCAACTGAAGCCCTATCTGCCATGTAAGGACCTACCACATATAAGCACAGCACACCTGGTAGAAACTCTAGCTTTCACCCATGTGCTGACACAGAGCTCTGAAGAGTTGCCAGGTACACATGGAAAGACAAATTTCAATTAAGGGAATCAGCAGAGTTAACACCCATTTCCTCTGGCTAAAATCAGCGAGGGCCCATTTCTATGTATATTGCTGCTGGCCACCTGGATGGTACTGAGAAGCCATCCCCAGAAGGTCAAAGTGGTGGACAGAGTAGCCAGGTATAGGGAGGAAAGGAGACTGCAGCAGGAAGCCAAGGCTGCAGCCCTGGCCCGGCTGGGCCCATTGTCAACATTATCAGGCCGAGGCTCCACAGAAGGCTTTTCACCTGAACAGGAAACTTAAAATGCTTTTATAAAAAAATCCCATCTAGGCCCTCTTGAAGAATCACTGCCCATTGAAGGAAAAAAGCTAAGGACAAGTCACAGGCTTTTCAGACATGATGTTTCTCAAAATTTAAAGTATAACGAAGTACATTTAATACAGTCTATCCTGTCTTAATATGAAATGACAACCAGGAGGGGAATTTTGTGTTTTAAAGTCCAAGTTCCCTTTGGCTGGAGGGGAACTTCTTTCTCCTCATCATACCTTTAGTCAGAGGCAGGAAGAAGACACTTTATGAGTCAAGTGGAATGTGTGACAGCTTTTACCTTGGCCACCTCCTTCCACCCCCTGCCCCCCCATCATCCTAGCAGCCCACTCCCCAAGGCTCTGGACAGCCGAGCACATCTGGAACCACATGTGTGGCAGGCAGCTCAATGTTTACGCCCACATTTATATTTCCTTTAAAATCTGATCATATTCCTAACCACTGTATATCTGTGGACAGATCTCTCAGAATCAGTCACATTGGTTATTTTTTACTCTCTTCCCACCCACATGTATCCCATCGGCTATTCTGCTGCTGTCACCCCACTTCAGGCTCTCATATCTCTCGTGGACTATTAGAAGGACTCCTCTGTATCTCCCCCAATCCATCTTGCAGGTCACTCTATGAAGTCAGGGCTCTGATCACGTCATTCATCCTGCTCTAAGACTCTCACCTTGAGCCAGCTTAGGACTAGACTAGAAGTGAACCCAATGCAACAGACATTCATTAAACACCTGCTTTGGGAAGCCTTCTACACCAGATAATGGAGGGCAGGGACACCACGTTTAGATAAGGCCCTAGTTCACCTTAGGAGAGAAGAGAGCCAACAGGATACATTATCTTGGTGCTTCAGAGACTTAGAAAATGCAGCATCATATGAGGTCCAAAGGAAAGATGGCTGTTTATAGACTCAGGGAATCTGGGAAATCTTCCCAGAGAAGATGGCACTGAAGTGAGATCCATTAAAGGATCGGCAGAATAGAGGGCCTGAAGAACTCTGCACAGAGGTTCTCAATACTACAGAGGAGGCACCAATAAAAAACATCCTAGAGAAAAAGAACAAAAAAGCAAAATGGCGGTCTGATGAGGCTTTACAAATAGCTGAAGAAAGAAGGAAACCAAAAGGGAAAGGAGAAAGGGAAAAATACACCTAACCGAATGCAGAATTCCAGGGAATAGCAGGAAGAGAAAAAAGGGTTTTATTAAATGAGTAATACAAAAAAAAAAGAAAACAACAAAGTGGGAAAGAGAAGATCTCTTTGAGAAAATAAGAGTTATCAAGGAAAAGTTTCACGCAAAAATGGGCATGTGAAAAGACAAAAATGGTAAGGACTTCACCGAAGTAGAAGAGGGTAAGAAGAGGTGGCAAGAATACACAAAAGAGCCATACAACAACAATTTTAACATCACTGACAACCACACTGATGCAGTTACTAATCAAGAGCCAGGATCCCACAGAATGAAGTCAAGTGGGCCTCAGGAAGCACTGCTAACAATAAGGCTGGTGGTGATGACGGAATGCCAGCCGAGCTATTTAAAACCCTAAAAAGATAATGCTGTTAAAGTGCTGCACTTAATGTGCCAGCAATTTGGAAAACTCACAGTGGCCACTGGAATGGAAAAGATCTTTGACATTCCAATCCTGAAGAAGGGCAATGCCAAGGAATGTTCAAATTACTGAACAATTCTACTCTTTCTTTTTTTTTGGTGAGGCAATCAGGGTTAAGTGACTTGCCCAGAGTCACACAGCTAGTGAGTGTTATGTGTCTGAGGCCAGATTTGAACACAGGTCCTCCTGAATCCAGGGCTGGTGCTCTATTCACTGCACCACCTAGCTGCCCCAATTCCACTCATTTCACCTGCCCAAAAGGTTTAAGCTTAAGATTCTGCAAGCTAGGCGTCAACTGGTTTTCCAAGAGGCAGAGGAACTACAGACCAAATTGCCAACATTCACTGATTATGGAGAGAGCAAGGGGGTTCTAGAAAAACATCTACTTCTGCTTCATTGACTACACTAAAGCCTCTGACTGTGTGGATCACAACAAAATGTGGCAAGTGCTCAGACATGGGAGGACCAAATCATCTTACTTGTCTCCTGAGAAAACTGTATGTGGGTCAAGAAATAACAGTGAGAACTGAGCATGGAACAACTGATTGGTTTAAGTTTGGAAAAAGAGTACAAGGATGTATCATGACACCTTATTTAACTTACATGCAGAATACATCATGCAAAATGCCAGGCTGGACAAATCAAAAGCTGGAATCCAGGCTGCCGAGAGAAATATCAGCCATCTCAGACATGCAGATGGTGCCACTCTGATGGCAGAAAGTGAAGAGGGCGAAAGAGGAGAGTGCAAAAGCTGGCTTGAAGCTTAACATCAAAAAAAAAAAAAAGACCAAGATCTTGGCAATTGTCCCGTCATTTCCTGGCAAAAGAGGGAGAAGAAAGGGAAGAAGTGTCAGGTCTCAGAGATCACTGCAGATGATGACTGCAGCCATGAGATTAAAAGACGGTTGTTCCCTGGAAGAAAAGCTTTGGCAAATCTGGACAGCAGACTAAAAAGCAGAGATGTCACCTTGTCAATAAAGGTCTGCACGGTCAAAGCTATGAGTTTTTCCAGTAGCAATGTATGGCTGTGACAGCTGGACTACAAGGAAATCTGAGCACTGCAGAATCAGTGCTTCCAAACTGTGATGCTGAAGGCTTTGAGAGTCTCTTGGACAGCAAGGAGATCAAATCAATCAATGCTTAAAAGAAATTAATTCAGACTATTCATTGTACGGCCAAATACTGAAGCTGAAGCTAAAATACTTTGGCCACGTAACGAAAAGGCAGGACTCGTTGGAGAAGACACTGACGTTGGAAAAGATTGAAAGCAAAAGGAGAAGAGGATGGCAGAGGATGAGAGAGACAGATGGTGTCATGGAAGCAACAAAAATGAGCTTGGACAGACTTGGAGAGATGGGGGGGGAGGGACAGAGAAGGGATAGGTGTGCTATGGTCCATGAGGTCACAAAGAGTCTGACACAACTGAAGAACGAGGAATCCAGGAGACAGAAAGGAATTAAGGGAGCATTTCAAGTACAAGGAATAGCATGAACAAAGGTAAAAGAGCGCAATGGTGTCAAACACATTCAAAGGGCACTAAATAGGCCAGAAACCATATAAGATAAAGCTAGCAAGGTAGACTGGCACAGACTGCAGGTCTTAGAATGCCAGGCAGAGAGTGACTTTAATCACTAGGCAACAGAAAGCCATAGAAGATATTTTTTAAAAGAATGTCATCAGAAGAATTAGGGGGTAGGGTTGAGAAGAGGCTATTCTGATAGTCTAGGTAGATGGTAATAAGTGCCTGGCAGGGGTCAGGGGGGAGTAGGAACAGAAAGGGACAGATGGAAGAAATGTCACAGAGGTAGTAGTTTACAGAACATTTTATTTTATTTTATTTTTTATTAAGGGATTTGTTCTGTGAAATTTGGATTCAGCCAAAGGGCTGCACTTGAGGACCTAGAGGGCCACATGTGGCCTCAAGGCTGCAGGTTCCCCACCTCTGTTTAGGGGATATATGAGACTATGACTCTGTCTGACTAAGTCTGTCCCACCTCCACTGAAGAAGCATGGGATTATGGATCTATCTTCTCTCTAACTTTCATGGCCTGAGAGGAATGTATAAGATCACAACATGGAAATGAATGGCTTCTCTGTCATTCTGATGTCACTTTGCCTAGAAAAGGGCTTGTGAGACTTCTAACAGGGTTCAGGGGTTCTCTGAGGCCCAAACCTATGCTTGAGCAGAATACTAAAACCTAGATTTTTACCTCCACATTTCTGTATTGTGATGAATATATATCTGACAGCAGCTACTGACCACATGAACTCAGAGAGGAGATATTTCTTTCACAATAATGTGGTGACCCAGACGACATAGGCCATAAGGTTGGAAAGCCTGGAGCTTTCACTTCAGAAGTCCTCCGGGGCACACAAAGGTATGTTTACTTGCAGAATTTTGAAGGGGAAAAACTCGGCCAGGCCATAAAGACCACTACCTCTCCACCCTCAAAAAAAATTCCCAGAAAGGGAGACAAATTGTCTTCTATTTGTGTCCTGTGTATTTTTATGTGTTCTTCTGTATTTTGTTTTTTGTCTCTTGTATTTGAATAACCAGTCTACTTAAACTTAGTTTGGCAGGCACTCAGATGTTCTGACGAGTGATGTGATTCAGGCGTCCAAAGCAAGGGCTAGCTGGACTGAGAAACTCTGGGTTTAAACAGACAGGACAAGGCATTCCTCTCCAAACTTTGTGCGCTGTTTGCCTTAATACTTTGTGGCAAAAACAAAACTCCTTTTTTAAAAAAAAACAACCCAAACTTCATTTTTATGCAGGCACATAAGCAAGACACTTGTCTACGTGCTGTGGCCATCGTCTCTGGTTCGTGGTTCCGACCGTTAGTCAAGCGTCCTGGTTCAGTGGCCATGGTCTGGTATAAAACACTGCCATGGGTCAGTCAGAGAGCCCCTTTCCAGCCTGGTTCTGGTTCTGATCCAACGATGGTAGGGTCACAGGCTAAGCGATCCCGGTAAGATGCCTATTTGGCATATATCTCAGTATCATATTGAGCATAGGTCAGAAATCATCTGAGTTCATTCTTTCTGTTTACTGTCTCAGTTATCCATTTTACAACGCTGTTCCCGCCACCCATAACAAAATTTTGGACTGACAATTTATTTCAAACAGTTCAGTAAATTAGTCAAAATTTTTATTCCACAAAGTATGAGATCTAGTCATCCCAGTTCTTCTAAAGACATTCCCATGGGTTGTCTCCTGGCTAACTGGGAAAAGGATTCCTTTCAAGGAATCCAAATTAGCTAAAGTCAAGTTTAAAAATCTCTGTGAAAATGTTTGGACAGGATTATTTCAGGGGATAAATACCCTTACCTAACCCCCCGAAACATCCTTTGATTTTAACACTGAACTTGGATTTAGATTGGTTATAGAAAATCAATACCTTTTCCAAATGGCTTATAGGTCCATTTGGGCAGAACTAAGAATACAAAATTCTGCCCTCCATTTGAAAAAGAGGCTGCCCAACACTTGGCTCTGACACCCATCCCTATAGATGTGTCTATGGCCTTTGATAATCTGAAGTCCTACCTTCTTGTGCAAGTGAGGAGCTAGGGTCCTGACCCCACTCTCAGCATAAAACACCTCCCTTAGTCTTCCCAGGAAAAGAGGTGGGAGAGGAAGAAACTGGAACAAGCAAAGGGAGCTTAGAATAGTGGGGAAGACTATCCTCACGCCACTCACTTGGTGTCCACCTGTATCCCAGAAGATGGTAATTCCTAAAATTAAGATGCTGCCTGAGTTTAAGTTAATTATAATAAATTTTTACACCTAGAACAGCTTTCCTTGCTATCTGGGCTATCTTTCAGTTCTGATGCTCAACTCTCCTTCCCAATATGCAGGTAATTATTACCAGTGACTAGCCTTTCAGTGGGAGATAAGAAGAAACTGCAAGATCTCTTCTCATCCTTAACCCTCATCAGATGGAGGGTGGAGATGAGGACAATCAAGAGAAAAGGAGAATTTATGGCATTGTAAAGTAACTGGGGACGACATCTGTAACTGAAAGGTCATCCCTTTACTGTAAATTTCTAAATTACAGTTTGAGTATTCTTGTAAATGCTGGAATATCTTAGTGGATATTTGGTTTGCAGCTTCCTAAAACCAAGATTCATGCAATCAACAGTGAAGATTTCTTTTTTCAATCACTCTTTCCCTTGGAGGTGATAGATTCATTCTTTTAGTAGGTGATTTCACCACCTGGAGAATGCTAAGAAAAAATGGTTTACAGCCTGCAGCCTGTGGGCCTCATCAAATGATAGCATACGTCTATATTTTCTTCTGCGAACTGTTAACAGAATTTAAATTAGAGGCAAAGTAGAGAAAATAAATTGAACTGGACTACTCCACTTGAAATGTAAACAGTAAAAAAAACTCACAGAGGAAAGATGTAGTGGAGCGTCAGACTTGGATGAGATGTAGCTAAGGAAAGGAAGTTCCAGGTCAGATGAAGGGCTGAAGCAGAGGGTAGGAAGAAAGGGGCAAAAGTCTGCAAGGCTTTAGTCAAAGTCCACTGGAAGAGAAGAGAGGTTTGAGCAAGTAGAGATTAAAGGAGAATAGGTGGAAAGTAAAAGAAAGCTGGCCACCACCTGCACTGTGAATGGAGAATTTGAAAGTCAAGGGTTTGGAGTTTTAGAAAGAGAGGACTGAGGAGTTTTGTGTTTTTTTTAATCTCACTGAGATAAGAAAGGTGAGAGATTTCTTGGAGAAATGCCTGGTAGTAATTTGAGACTGACAACATTCTATCAAGTTATAACATTTACCAAATGGAAACTACAGTAATTAATTTGCAACACAGAATGATTTGAATATAGCATACCAAAAACTCTGTCCTTGAAGGACCATTAAAAGGGTTCACTTTCAATCTTTATGTGGGGGTTACAGTCATAATATCATTATGTTTACAATTTCCATATTTTTAGAGAGCCTCCTGGGACTCCAGAAAGAGGTAGATGAGGATATAAGACTGCCACTATAAATCTTCGAACAGAGTACTGAAAATAGTGGGCCACAACATTTAAGGTGCTGGCAGCTAACGGCCCTTGGGAAAATTTCCATTTTGAATATGATTTATGATTGTAAATCCAGATTTGATTTGATTTTGCCCTAAAACTAAATTATGTGTCTAATTTAAAGTAAGGTGTATTCTCCTATTTGAAGAATTGTGATGTTTGACATTCTATAGGTAGATTACACCTTATGCAAAATACACTTGAGATTTGGCATTAAAGCAAAATGCTTAGAAATTTCATCAATGAGAATTAAAAGTGTAATTACTCTATACTGGTTTCTGAATATGATTAGTATAGAATACCAGATTGATAGATGAAGTGACTTTCTAGGTAAGATAGTCTGGAAATGCATTCAAATGAACTGATGTTATTTGGCTGGCAATGACTTTTGTTTTATATTTTAAAATTCTATAATATCATTTATGCTATTGTTAGGCTTCTAATTTAATTTCTGGGAAATCATTGTATAAGAAATGCTGTGAATTTGAAAAATTATATCTAAAGAGTGATGTAATTGTATCCTTAGGCAATTACCTTCTCTTTAATCTGGATGCTGTTATGAATGGAGTTGTAAAAGAATGTGGTCACAATACTGAAAAACTGTTAAGTGCTCAACTGGGCATATTTTGCTTTAAAATGGATAATAATACTGACTTGCTGACTGAGAAAAGGACCACAGATTTTTTTGTTCTTATCGGTGAAGTTCTTTGGGGACGTTCCAGGTTCCTTAGGACCTTCTATTTGGGCAAGGTCACGAAATCTTAACAGCCTTGCTGATAGCATGTTGTAGAATTCTCAAGCAATGGTTTAGTGGTTTAGTGAGAAACTAGGACCTGTCACAGCTGAAGTAAAAAGACTACAAGTTTATTTCATAATTTTTAAGAAAATCTGATTGGCTATTGTTTATGAAAATTATAAAATTAAACCTGGAGCATGTATTAAAGTTACACCCTAGGGGCAGCTAGGTGGCACAGTGGATAGAGCTCTGGCCTTGCAGTCAGTAGGACCTGAGTTCAAATCTGGCCTCAGACACTTGACACTTACTAGCTGTGTGACCCTGGGAAAGTCACTTAACCGCGATTGCCTCACCCAAAAGCAAAAAAAAAAAAGTACACCTTTAAGCCAACTTAGTCTCAACACACCCAAGATTTAAAGATTTTATTTTTGCCTTTGGGGTTTTAACATATGCAATGCCTTAAGATACAGATATCTGTCAGCTTGGAAGCTTATAGTTACCATTGTTTTTCTGGGTTTTGACTGTGACACTGCAGAAAGTGATTATTTTCTTAATTTCTAATGACTTATTTCTGCTCTAGGATGGATTTAAACTAGAAAGAATGAACCAGATAAGGCCTTGTATGTGACTGATTGTTAACTATTATGGCAATAATATGAGAAAAACAGTAACTATACCTAGCCCTAAGCTGTGATTGTTAACGCTTGCTATTTGGGGAAAACATTCTTGGGACTATATTTTCATATTGTTCTGAGTCTTGATTTCAGGTATGACGGTCTTAATTATCATTGTGTCAATAACCCACCGTTCAAGGAAAATGCCACATGCTCCTCAAAGAAAGTATGAACTGCTACAGGTGAATGTCTGTGCCTAGGAAGGTTGACGGTACAATTGTGCGCAGGGAATGGTTGAATCCTCCTGACTCAGTTTTCCCAGCATGCTATTTCCTTTCTGAACAGGAAAATTTCCCACCTGGTAAGTCCTGGGCCTGAATGATACCCTGCAAATAATGTGGAACTTTGATTTATGACTGGCTGTTCCAAAATAAAGGTTAATCTACGACTCTTCCCAGGAATCAAGCAGAGCTAAGGAAGTTTTATCCTATTATGCTTATGTCAGGTTGGTCGGTGCCTTTGAAGGGACAGTCTTGACATTGTTATAACCACGTCCCTCCATCTTCCTCTCATAGCAAACTCCTACAACTAAGGGAGGTGAACTATAAATGTGTGTTTGTTTTTTTAATGTGAGGATGCGACTATGAAAGACCTTAATGTTTTTAATCTTATTATTCTGAATTTATGGTCATTATTTGTTTCAATTTCCTGACCTAAACAACTAGGTGAATATGTCCTTAGGCTTGTCATCCTCTTGTTAATGATTATGCATTTATATGTAGAATCAGGTCTGCACAGTGTTACCTCTTTTCTGGATGATGTGAGAATCTATCTATCTACCTATCTATCTATGTCTATGGACAGAGACAGCCATATATATTCTCAAAGTGGGGGTAGTTTTCAAAGATATGTAATAAAGATGTGAAAGTTTTAAGTTTTAATGGATTAGTAAATTTCGCCTTGAGAAAACCAACCAGATGACACTGTTTCTCTAAGAACTAGCAGGTATATATAATAAATATGTATGTGTTCTATATGTATATGATTGACTTTCAAATATTTCTATAAGTAAACATGATATTCCTGCATGTTATATTTTTATAATTTTTTTCTTTTTCTATCCTGAAGGTAATTAAGAACAAGACTGAAAAAAGCAGAACAAGTTCTTTAGGTTCAACTGAATATACAGAGATGAATTTTTTTTCTTTTATTTTTCTGGGATACACAGACTTTGAATAATCAAAGTTTTAGTAATAAGTTCTCAAAATTGGATTAAGGATTTTACATATGAAATTATATTAGTGATTCCACAGACATTTTAAAATCAGGTTTCTTGTCCTGTTTGAAGTCTCTGATAATACTGAGAGACAGAAGAGCGCATTGTCCAAGCCAGGCCCTCATGGATGCTCTTTAAGATTCCTCCTTCAGCCTGTAGATAGAATTATCTATAGAAGGTACAGGGTTTGGGTAAAGACAGAAGAGCAAGCACTAGAATGTCAGGGAACTGTGGGCTTCTCTCTGCTGTTCCGCTTACGATTCTGCTTTGTCAGTAAGGTCAGCGCCGTGATATCTGAACTGCATTCCACCACATAAACTAGTTAACCTTGGGAACCTCTGCAGATGACCTGGAGCCAGAGAAGCAGATCTACTGTGAGGAACACCTCTCCAGAAAAGCCTTGGGAACAAGGCCGAATACCAACTCTCCAAGGGTTTCCAAGGACCAGACGATGACATGGGACAGCTAAGCTGCGAGATGAGATAAGCTGATTAAATGGCTATATGGACAGGGTTACCAGGAATGAGCTGGATCAAGGAGAGACTTAGTTTTTCTGTTCTGACAAGCAGTTATATTACTCTTGGTCTACTGTTGTATCCAATGTGTTCTAATGTTTCTAATATTCATTCATTCAATATGTCTACCTGTAGCAAAGAAGGCATAAGTCCCTTTGAAAACAGACCCTGGAGAGACACTGATTTTTACAAGAGAATGATCAAAGAGAGATAATGCAGACCTTTCTATGAACAAAATGGCAGACTGGTAGGGGACTTTTTTTTATTTCCTCTTATTATTTAGGACTCATGGTCACTTCTCTTGCAAATTTTGGTTTGTCTTCCTATTAACCTCAGCTGACCAAAACCTGCCCTAGGGGATGTGAAAATGTACTTCAATCCTCAAACATTCCTTAGATAAGAAGTCAGAGGAAGACCCTCAACTGTCCTCTTACTCAGTCAGCTACTTCTGAATCCTCTGAGTGTAACCTCAGAGATTAGTTTACCTGTGGAGTTTGTTGGACAAGGTTTGACTCCTTAGGGGATGTATGAGATTGAGACTCTTTCTGACTAAATTCAGTTCCACTTTCATGACACTGGAGGAAGTGTGGGATTATGGACCTATCTTCTCTTTAACTTTCCTGGCCTGAGAGGAATGTACAAGATCACAACATGTAAATGAATGACTTCTCTGTCACTCTGATGTCACTTTGCCTAGAAGAGGGCTTGTGAGACTCCTAATAGGGGTTCAGGGGTTCTCTGAGGCCTGAACCTATGCTCGAGCAGAATACTAAAAGGCTCAGTTTCTACCTTCATATTTCTGCATTGTGGTGAATACATATTCGGCAGCAGCTACCCCCGACATGAACTCAGGGAGGAGCTATTTCTCCCCAACACAATCAGCCAATCAACAAGCAAGGACAAGGCTGGTGAAGGAGGCATCGGGCCCAGGCAAGCAGAGCTCCCGGCCACAAGTATACTGTTAGGTCCCCAGGGTAAGGCAGACAGGCAGGTCTGTAGTCAGGACAACCTCATTTCAAGTCCGCACTCTTTACAGATCCTGGCAGGTATATCCTAGGCAAGTGATTGGCCCTTTGCAGTGGACCAGGCATTTCTAGAAGGTTGTAAGAAGCAGAAGAGCTGGAGGGGAGCATCAGCTGAGGGAATTTCCTCATCACGAGCACTTCATATACTGACAAAGTCAAAGACCTGGACCAAAAGCACCCCAAGAACTTCTGCTCAATTCTTCCTATCCCTGGCCAAAGTGCAATCCATGACCCAGAAGACAGTCTAATCACCCCCTTGGGCATTTCATTTCAAACCACAATCAGCCTCCTGGCAATCCAGACCACCCCACAGCCTCCTCTCACCCCATCACATCCTCTTGTCATTGGGACTCTTCTTAAGTCAAACCCTGCAATCTATAACCAGACTCTTCCATCCCACTTCCATTTCCCTTTCCTACAGTCCTGTGCCTGAAGTCATCAAAACACGACTTCAAATCTGACCTCAAACAGCCATGTGACCCTGGGCAAGTCACTGAACCTCTGTTTTCCTCAATTTTGTCATCTGTAAAATGAGGATAATACTAGCACCTCCCTCACAAGGTTGGTGATCAAACGAGATGATAAATTACAAATTAAATTATAAATACATTTTCAAGAGCTGAGCACAGGTCTGGAACACAGAAGGTTCTATATAAATGTTAGCTATGATTATTACTGTTGTGACTCCTGACCCCCATCCTTCTCCAAGCCAAACTACCTTCTGGAGAAGACTGTTCATTCAATCTGACTTCTTCTCCATCTTAATTCCTTCACAAATCTCCTACAAATGGGAACCCACAATGAACTCTGAAATGAGAATTCTTGCCATCCACATACTTCTACCTACCAACTATCCTGCCCTTTATTTCAAGTCCAAATTCAGCATATTTTAAAAATAAAAACTTACAATTCAAACAATCTAAAAAACAACCAACAAAATCTTAAGTATTTAACATGTTTGTGTAGTATTTGTAAACAAATATAATCTGGTTGTCTCTTTTCTGTGTCTAAAGTCCCTGGAGGGTCAGGAATAAATCTCTGTACATTGTTAAGTCAACTTCTCATTTATAACCACTGTTGCATCTATCAGCGTGCACACATCATAAACAGGAAACCCACAGTGGGCAAGGTAGGTTTTAAGTCACAACCATGAAGATACAAAAAACATCTACTCTTTTTTCTCCTATTCACAGAAAACTATTTATGTAGAAGGTTATTCCCTTTTTCTTCAATGACTCTACAGCTATTAGAGACGTAAGATGTAAGAAGGGGAGTTCTTAGTTACTTCAAGACAAATGACATCTCTTTATTAAAAACCTAAAATCAACTTCAAGCTGATAAAAGAATACTAAAGTATCCTAAGGAGAACAGAGTCCCCAGAATATCAGGATGTCAGTAAGATTATACAGACTTTCCAAGACATAAGAGTTAGATGGGAAGTTGGTGTTTGAGAACAAAAGGCAGTTTTTCAAAGTCCTCTTGTTCCATCAGTCTTCAATGGCCCCACGCAGGCTGCTCTGTAAGGACGGGCAGGCCACCACTGCTCTGGCTGATATGCCCACTGGCAGAACACCTTCCAGTCAAAGTCAAAGACGAGCTGCAGAGGTGACTTTTTAGGAGTAGCTGATCTTGAGAGAGCTTGACTTTTGACACAAACATAACAACAATTCCATCTGAAAACACATTTCACATTTGTTTGGACTGAATCAAAATTTGCAGTGAAGAAAGTTCAAGCTTCTCTCTGGAGCTCTCTTTCCCCATGTCCCATGCTGTTCCTTGAGTTCCAACAGACAGGCAGCATTCAGCTAACCTCTCCCTTTCCCTGGCTTGTCTCCAGCCTTCTGCCACGAGGAAGAACTTAAAGCAGAGGTGGGCCTGCAGGACTGCACTGAGCAGAAGCTTAAAACTACTTTCAATCCTTCAGTCAGGAAACAATTACCAAGCATCTACGATGTGGCCGTGGCACAGTGCATAGAACCCTGGGCCTGGAGTCAGGAAGATCTGAGATCAGCCCTGGGCTCAGACGCTTACTAGCTGTGTGACCTTGGGCAAGTCACTTCGCCCCTATTTGTTCCTTATGCGTACGATGGGGATCCACTGGAGAAGGCGATGGCAAACCACCCCAATATCTAAGCCAGGAAAACCCCATGGACGCAGCCCCAGGGGCCAGACAACAAATGTGCCGGGCACTGGGCGAGGCAGCTAGCAATGCAGCTACAGAAGTAAGGCTGCCCCTGCCTGCAGGCGCTTACACTCTACAGAGTGTGGAGGGGAAGGAGCAGCACGTGCAGACTACATGCAATCTAAATGTGCACGTGCTGACTGGGGAGCGTGTCGTTCACAAACACAGCCGAGTTCCTGAAAGAGGCGGCAGAGGGGGGGCCAGAAAGCCTGCCCGTCACAGGGAGCCGCCTGGGCAAAGGCACGGGGGCGATGTGTGCGAAAGATCAGCAATATAACGTCAGCCTGGAATGGTAGGCTGGCCGGACTGGGAAGGGCTCTACAGGCCAAACCGAGGGGCTTGTACTTAACCTAAAGGCAATCAACAGGGAGCCCTGGAGTTTCTGGCCATGCAGCTTTAAAACGAGCCCCCCTTCTAGTCCTTCAGCGGCACCGGTGCAGATCACAGGCCCACCATGCCCCCGTGCCTTCTCATCCTGTGTCATTCTGGTCTGTGGCTCTCCACAGAGCACCTACCCTGTGTGGGGGAGAAACACTTCCTCTACCTCCTTCTAACAGAACAAAACATTCTACATCCTCCAAACATATTCGAGTCCTCTGAGTATGAGAACACCTCCTTGGGCTAGAATCACTGGATTCTAGGGTAAAAGGGAAAAGACTTCTGAACCAAAAGCAGGCCTTCAGCTTGCTGCTATATCACAACTCCAAATCTTATTGAGAATAAAAGCTCACCGTTAAATGCGACCAAGTATTTTCATCATATCACCTTTTTAAGAAAGGTAGCATAAACATTATGAGATGGATCAGGGCTTCTTAAACTTTTTCCACTCGCAACCCCTTCAGCACTTTTTTTTTGGGGGGGTGCTAGGCAATGGGGTTACGTGACTTGTCCAGGGTCACATAGCTAGTAAGCGTTATGTGTCTGAGGCCGGATCTGAACTCAGGTCCTTCTGAATCCAGGGCCAGTGCTCTATCCACTGGCACTTTTAAACCGTCACGACCCACAGTTCAAGAAGCGCTGAGAAGAAACTGAGGCTCAAAGAGACAAAAAGACTTGTCCACAGTCACACGGCGAACACGTTTTCAAGCTTGAGCTCAAAGCCAGACCTTATTTCCAGCACCTTGCACGGTGCCTGGCACATAAGAGGTTAATAAATGCTGTACAATTAATCTTCTGACTCTAAATCTGATGTTCTTTCCACTACTCTGTGATATCTTTATAAAGTGGGGGAAAAGTCAGACGCCTCACTCATGCAATGCTGCTAGAAATTCTTCAGTGGGTCTATCTCTGTCGGGAGGCTTGGGGAGCTGCTCTTCCATCCAGATAATCTACTCCAGCTACTCTCTGGGAAGGATTGTTCAGCAGCACCATCTCACGGTGACCTTCGCCTCAGTTCCCCCACTAGGAGCAGCTACGGTAAGTGGACCATCAGGAGCCATTAGGCGTGTGACAAAAATAGAACATCAACTGGCATTGATTAATAAAGCTATTACACTGGCAAGCCGCAAGAATCCCAACCGAATGACACCACTCTTCAGCAAATAAAGCTGAGCAGTCTCAAAATCTTAGCGCCAACAAACACAGCTCTCCTTCAGGCTGAAAATGGTCTAATCACAGACCCAATGAGAGACTGTCTGGGAAAAGAAGAATTGTGAAACAAACAGCCTAAACCGAGCACCTTCTGGGACTCCCTAAAACCAGTCACCATTAGCATGGATAATGACAACACACACTAATCCCAAACATTACTCCAGCTCCAGGAGGACTTAATACAAAAGATGATGGAATACCCAGTAGAGAGAAGGAATCTGTCATTCTTTTCACCTTCCTTCTTTCCCATGGTTCTGGGACTTAAGGAAGGATAAAATGCAGAAGAAAACAAAGGGAGCTTACAAAGACCTCTCTTTTCCTCCTTCCGCACCCACAAATGGCCTCTAACTCTAGACACTAGAAACAGGAATTCTGGCTCCTTGTGGCAGTCTGCTCTTCTCAGGGTGCTGATTCTGAATGCACAAAATAAAATGCAGAGGACTGCAAAGGAAACCACTTTTATTGAAATAGTTATCCAAATATACATATATTTTTAAAGTTCCCAGACCCCAGGTTAAGAACCTTTGTCCTAGAAAAATAATGTCTAAAGGAAGTCTCATGTACACCAGTGATCTCCTTGACTAGAAAGCACACTCGTTTGGGGTGGGGGCATGATCCAAGGACCAAAAGCTCATGTGCTTCTGGAAATATATTAAAGCCTTTTTTTTGGTCTCAACTGAAAATATTAAGAAATATTTCCCCAGTATAAAATCCTTTACCTGAAGAAAGCTTTACTTCTCAGGAGAAACAATGCCCTCCATCAAAGCCCTCTCCCTTTCCCTTTAGACTTGACTCCTTTGTTTAGGAAAGTGTATAAAAAGTCAAGAACCAAAGTTCAGGCTCAGGAAAATGGATTGAGGATGGGACCAGACCAAAATCGGCAGATAGCCTTTCCCCAATCCCAGTGGGTATTAGGACAGCAATCCAAGAGGGGAGGTCTCTGGGATTCTTCAGGTCATCTTGTGGGGAGTGGACAGACCGGGAGTAAGCGGTTTTAGGAAAATGATTTTTTTTTCTGTTTCACAAAGCAACGGGTTAACTCTCACCAAACCATGCATGGTCTAATCCTGTTTCATTATATTATAACATTTTCCTTGTTTAAGAATTCTATAAAATATGACTTTGAAATGACTTGTGTTAAAGAAAGATGGCCTGAAGCATGAGAAGGTTCTGGCTGATTTGAACAATTCTCTCTAAGCAGAGCAATGCTTGGGTTTGAATGATGATAGATAAACCAAATGGTTTCTGGTAGGCTTGTACTGACAGTACAAAGTACACTCCCACTCCCACAACCTCTTAAAGCAAACCTACCACTTCAAGAATAGCTCACAATCAGAAGGATGGAGGACAACTATGAAAGTGCACAAACATTAAGTTCACCTTATTCCAGGCACCGAGGCAGGTGCTGCTGGGATTATATGGAAAATGACCTACCCTGCCCTCAAGGACCTTACAATCAAACAGAGCTATGATCTACACAGAAATAGGAAGGATACAAATCACCTCTCACCTGGACAACTATAACAGCCTTCTGGCTCAGCTCCCAGCCTCCAGTCTCCCCCCACTCCAATGCATCCCCCTAGAGCACAGGTCTGACAGGTCATGACCTCCTAAGTCAATTTGCTCCGGTGACTCTGTGTAGCCTTACCAGCCTAGCTGCTGCTCTTCACACACACCAGGCCATCTCATCTCCACCTTAGCAGCAGCCCCCCCCCCCGCCATGGAATGCTCTGCCTCCCTGCAAGAGCCAGCCCAAAATAATAGAGACATCAAACAATGGAACACAGATCAGACAACGGAGACCGAGAAATAACAGAACTCAATAACCCAGTGTTTGATAAAGTGGAAAACCTCACCTATCTAGGGAAAAAAATCCCTATTTGGTAAAAAAACTGCTGGGAAAGCTGGAAAGCAGTCTGGAAGAAATCAGGCTTAGACGGACACCTCACACAAGATTCTACAACACATTCTAAATGGATACCAATCTTAATACCAATCTTAACATTAAAGATGATACCATGAAAAAATTAGAAAAGAAACAGCTCTATCTATATTTCTCACAGCCATGGGTAAGAGATATATTCTTAACCCAGCAAGAGATAGAGACAATTACAAGAGACAAAACTGATAAACTTTGATTACCTGAAACAAAAAACCTCTGCACAGATAAAATTAATGCATTTAAGGACAAGAAAAGAAGTGGTTGATGAGGAAAAAAATCTTTGTATCAAATTTCTTTGATGAGGGTTCCATATCTAAGATATAGAAACTGTTACATATGTGTGTGTGTGTGTGTGTGTGTGTGTGTGTATGACTGAGAGGCATTCCTCAATAGATGAATGTTCAACGGATATGAACAAAAAATTCTCAAAAGAAGAATTGCAAAGTATTGACAACATGAAAAAATCCTCCAAATCACTAATAACAAAAGAAATGTAAATCTAAACAACCCCAAAGTTTCACCTCACACCCTGCAAATGGGCAAAAATGGTCACAGTCAACGTTGGAGGGGTGTGTGTAGATATACTAGTACATTGTTGATGGAGCTGTGAAATGGTGCAATCATTTTGGTACAATGCAATTTGAAATTCTGCAAATGAAGTAACTAAAATGTTCATACCCTTTGAACCAAAGACTCCATGGCCCGACTTGTACTCCAAAGAAGCCACTGATAAGAAAAAAGTCTCTGCATACATGAAAATCTTCATAGCAGCACTTTATGGGATAGCTAAGAATTGGAACCAAAGTAGATACCCATCAACCAGGGAATGGTTAAGTAAACTGTGGTACACAAGTGTAATTACAATAATGGAACATTCCTGTGCTGTAAGAAATAATGTGAGTGATGAATAGTACAGAGAAGCATGGAAAGATCTATATGAACTCATGCAAAGTGAAGTTGGCAGAGCCAAGAAAACAATATACACAGTGACAAAAATGTAAGTGAAAAGAACAATGACATACCAAAACAAAAGTTATAAACAGCAAGGAAGACTCAAAAGAAGATAGGAGAAGACATCCCCAACGTGCCCCTTCAGGGAAGTGGGAGCTCCACAGGCATCACATGTTACACGTTTTTGGACTTTTTCAATGTATTGATCAGTGGTGTTAAATTTTTTTCTTTTTAAAAAATACTATTAGTCAGTACATATCTGTCATATGGGATGGCTCTCAGCGAGGGAAAAGGGGTGGAATATTTGGGATAACTATGGTGATGTAAGAAACAGAAAATATCAATAAAAATTATCCTTTAAAAAAGGTCTGCTCAAATTCCCCTTTCTGCAGGAGGTTCTTCCCAGCCCCCCCACGCTCTACCTCATCCATAACTGGCTTGTCACGTTGGGGAGCACTAGCTCCTCTAGCGTGAGGGCTGCTCGTCCCCCTGCCACCCAACCCTCGCTGGTGGCTCCAAGAAGCTGCAGCTTGCCCAGCAGCCACACTCTGGTAAGCCATCTCAGCAGACAGGCCAAACCAGGCTGAAGGTGACTGAGGGGCCTCCGACTCACCGGAGATGCAGGATCCGTGACACCTGCATGCTTTCCCAGTCACCAGTGACACGAGGCAGGCCTATGTGCTTGCTCCCATGCATTCAGCATGATATTTTCAGGGACGTTGTTGGATGAAAACGGCAGCAAGGTCAGCTACCACACTGATGGTACATTATTTAACTTGAAAAGGCTACAAGCCAAGACTAAAGTGGAGGGAGAGTTGGTGCATGACTTTTTTGTTCGCAGATTATTGTGCACTCAATGCAGCCTCTGAGGCCAAGATACAACAGAGAATAGCTCAATTCTCTGCTGCTTGTGCCAATTTGGGCTTAACAATTAATACCAAGAAAATAGCAAATGGAGAAATTTTGAATTCTGTGAATAAGTTCACTTATCTTTGCAGTATATTTTCCAGGGTTGTACACAGAGATAATGAGGTCGACACATGCACTGCCAGAGCTAGCTCAGTGTTTCGGAGGCTCCAAAGGAAAGTGTGGGAGAGAAGAGGGATTATCAGGCTGCCTACCAGACTGAAGGTCTACAGAGCCACTGTGCTGACCTCACTGTTACATGCATGTGATACCAGACACTGAGGTCCTTTCCTGTGGTAAACTCTACTGCAGAGAGTGGAACTTCAAAGGGCTGGCCACATCGTTCCAATGCCAAACACACATTTGCCTAAAAGACTATTTTACAGAGAACTCACACAAAGCACACACTCACAGAAAGGTCAGAAGAAGTGATACAAGGACACTCTCAAGGTCTCTCTGAAGAACTCTGGAATCAACTGTGAAACATCAGAGAAGGTGCCGTGCTCTCTAAGCAAAGCAGAACTGTGGCAGCTCAAAGGAAACATGAGACGTGTCCAGTCCAGGTGTTCCTATCGACTCTCTGTGCCTGACCTGTGGCAGAGCCTGCTGAGCTCACCAGTCTGATCGGCCACAGTTGGACACGCTGCACCAGACGCCCACACAGTGACGTCCTTTTGGTCCTCTCCAAGCAAGGACAGCAACTGACAACCTGCAACTCCACATCAGCTTCATCACCAGGGGAACCCTCGAGGGCAGGGATGGTGTCCCTGGCCTTTCTCTGTATTCCAGCACTTAGCATCGGGCACTGAATAAATGCTTACTAACACAAATAAGAACGATACAAAGTATGTTGTTGCTGTCTGCCCTTCGTTCTAGAAAAGGACCGTGACAGCAGGGAAGTGATGCCATGACATGCCAGTGAATTGGATTTAAGTAAGACAATGGGACCTTCACCAAGTGCTCCAGGAAAGCCTGAGAGCCCGTAGGAGTGAAGGGGCGCTCTCAGGGAAGTAGGATTCGGGAAGATCTTGCTGGAGGAGATGGCTCCTGAGCTAGGTCCTGAAGAAGAGAAGGGGAAGGGTTTCAGGAGGGAGGGAGGAGACCAGAGTGCATGCTGTATTAACTCTGGGGTGGAGAATATGGGACTTTGGAGAACAGGCAGCAGTCCAGTTTGGCTGGAATGTAGCAGGTATAAAGGCAAGTAATGAGAGAAAAAGGCTGAGAAGGTAGGCAGGGGCCACTTCAAAGGATCTATGCAGATTTATATTTTCCACTAAAGTTAACAAAAATCAACTGCACAAGTCCAAGATGGGGGGAGGTGAGGGGTGGGAGGGGGTCCTTACAAAGATCACAAGTTCATTTTCAATTCATCTTATGCTTGAAATTCCGTATCTTCTCCTTGCTGAATCATCTAAGAAGGTCTACTCAGCTTTTCTGAATGTGGCATAACTAGGTCAACGCAACTAGGTCAGTGAGACTGGGGCACAGCTAATTTGAAGGTGCAGAGAGCCCATAAAAATTGCTGTAAGTAGCATGTCTCCCCTATAATTCAGCTATAAACTAGAACTGGATGGCCACTAAAATGTATAAACCAATTTTGTCTTGGGAGACAGAATTCCTCCCCCCACCCCCACATAACACACATACACACACAAAATCAATACCTCATTTATCACCCAGAGCGGAATAGATAAGATCTAATGACAGCAGAATCCACACAACTTTCTTTGGACAGATCACAACAGTCCCAAATAACAAGATTAAATATATCAGCTCTGGAATTTAAAAGTTGGTATGTAGTTCAAAATGGCTGCATTCTATTATTCAACAAGCTGACTCAACCGTAATGTCAATACAGAAGAGGATGCAATAAAAGGGGAGGGGAGAGGCCCCGGCACAGGGCAGATGGTGAGATGGCCTCAGGGGACGGCTGGATGGGCTGAGAGGCTGCGCTCTGATCTGAGGTCAGCTACACACCACGGGCTGGGTGACTGGTGATCTCAGGTCGTGTAGCCCAAAGCACAGTTAAAATGTGACTCCCACCTACAAAATCCCTGACAAGTATACATAGCACACCCTACTGCCTGAATACGTCTACTGATGGGCAACTCACCCCAACAAAGAAAGCATTTTTCATTCTGAACAGCTCCAATTGTCTATAAGTTTTTCCTAATGTTGAGCCAAAAGCTCTTTTCCTGTAACTTTCACCCAATTACGCCTCTGTGGCTAAATGAAACAAATGAAGAACTTTTAGGGACATGAGTGGCACAGACAACATTTCTTCCAATTAAAAGTTGGTGTTCCAGAAAAGAAGATTAGGGAAGTAAACAGTTAAGACTAGGATATGGATTATGGTCTGAGACTTCAGAAACACACATGAGGAATTCGTAGCCCGGAATGGAGATGATTTTGAGAGCTGGTTAAAATCAATTTCTCTGGAGATGGTATGGAAGAAGAAAGAAAAAAACTGCCAACATGTAACTCTCAAGCCAACTATCGGAGAAACACCCATGATAACATGGGTCATCTGAAGAGTTATCAAGGCCAAAGGGTCAGCAAGAAGATAACATCCAGGAAGAGAGTAATGACCCAAACAGCCTCAGATGTCTCTATTTATGAACATATAAAGTGTGGACTACAAGCAAAGCAAACCAGAGATTTCAACATAAGTAACTCCCACATCTGCTATCACTAAAATGGGGGGTTTTCTCTCTCGTGACTAGCCCACGGCCAGAGGAACACACAGAGGACTAGAGGCACCAGAACTGCACAGTTTACAGAGAAATACACCCAGTACAAACTACCCAAACCAGGTTGAAACATGGTGGAGAATATTTGGGGGAGGACTAATGGAAGGAGAAACAGCGACACTGGGGCAAAAATACCCTACGGACCAGGCCGAGACCAAGATCATCCCTTGCTTGTGGACCATACAAAAACAGATGGTAGAGGGTGGCCGAGGGGCTGTAGTCTGCCAACCAAACAGACTAAAACTGGAAATGAATAAACGAGCTCCAGAAGTTGTGAAGCTGGTGAGGAAGGAAATCTGATTTCAACGATCTACAATTGCATTTCTGCCAGATGCAGAACAGTGGCCAAATCATCCATCTGTTTCAGGATAACAGTATTTTCCTCAAACTGGAAGAAGCAGTGCAGGGGACTGCTCTTCCGGACGGATTATGACCTGTTGCGGAGTACGAATCACTGGACTTCTGGGGGAAACCGATTATCTCATCTTAATATCTGTGATCAATAACCAAGAAAATGTGGATGGAATAATCAGATGTGTACCTAGATTTTGGGACAACAGATTTTAAATTCAGAGAAAGGATAGCCAAGACAGATCTAAAATATCACCAGCAAAGTTGGCTCAAGAGGGATGAGATTTTTCAAGAAAAAAATTTTAACAACACAAATATTAATAATCCCAGCAAAAGATGGACCAGATATTGGTGCACGGGGAATTCATTCACCAGCTAAACAGAAAACAAACTGCAGAAAGAAACAAGGACAACTGATTAAATGTGAATACAGAAGGGTAGCAGGGCACTGTGGGCACATGTGAAACAATATCAGAAAGGTCTATATGAAATGAGAATTGTTATAAATGCTAAGGACAAGAAAAAGGATTTTTTAAAGCCACATTGGGGGCAAGATCAAAGC
Organism: Phascolarctos cinereus; assembly: GCF_003287225.1. Lineage (NCBI taxonomy): Eukaryota > Metazoa > Chordata > Mammalia > Diprotodontia > Phascolarctidae > Phascolarctos > Phascolarctos cinereus. Next base: position 9,706,106 of record NW_027555958.1, on the reverse strand, counting down.
TAGAATAAGACCACTGCTTAGAGTAAATGGGTCGATAAAAGTAGATAGAGAAAGGGAAAATTCTTCATCTCAGTGTTTTCTTTCTTGTCTACCAAGGACAATTATTTTTTGAGCAGATAGTATGGAACCAAATTGGATAACAGAGAATTATAGCCCATAATAAAGGAGCTCTCAGTGAGGTCATTTTGGTTACATAAAAATTAACTGCTTTTGTAAGAACAAAAATCAGTGCAAATGGGATAAGAGGAATTGCAAAATGAAAAAAAAAATCTTTCCAGAAAATATCCATGATAAAATTCTGCTCTCCAAGCCACACTGGAAATGATAACACCATATAAAAAGCCATTTCCCCAATTATAAATGGCCAAAGACTATGAAGAACTAGTTTTCTTCCTACCTTTTTTCTTTTTAGTCAGACCAAGTATTTCATTAATTTGAGGAAATCTTCTACTAACACATCTTAGAGTCTGCTCTACAACCACAGTCTTAGATAATTGCCTAGAGCTAAGTGCCTTGCCTCAGATCACATAGTATTATGTCAGGAGCAAGACTAGACTCCAAGTCTCCAAAAGGAGAAATATAAATTATCAAACATCTATTTCAAAGAATTCTCCAAATCACTAAGATAATTGGAAATTAAAACAATTCTGAAGTTTGACTTCACACACATCAAACTGGACAAAAGATAAAAAAAAGACAACTGCTGGTGGGGCTGTGAGAAGAGAGGCATGCAGATGACGGCAGAGCTGTACATCTGTTCAACTGTTCTGGTGAACAATTTGGAATCATACTAAGAAAGTCATAAAATTGCATATACTGTACTCTTTGACCTAACGATACCATTACTAGGTATGTGTCCCCAAAGACGTCAGAGACAAACATTCCGTATCTAAAAAATGTTTATGGCAGCATTTTCTGTGATAGTAAAGAACTGAAAGAAAGTGGATAACCTACTTTGGCATCCACTGAACAAATCAACTAAATAAACTGTAACAACTGAATATAACAAAATATTCTGCTATAATACTAAATTTGAAAAATTCTGGGAAACATGCCTTGATGGGAAACAGAATACGCAGATCACACAAAGACCAAACTAATGAAAAGGGAAACAACATAGAGGGTTATCAAGACTCTGATCAGTGCAGTGACCAACTGTGGCTTCACAGGTCTGTCTATAAGCATGGTTTATTTTCTCAGTACAGAGGAGGTAGACTACAGGTGAGGAACAAGGTATACGTTTTCAGCCAAAGCCAACAATGCAGGGAACATCTGCCTGTAGCGTAACTATACTTTTTTGTTTGCCAGGGGAGGAAAGAGGAGCATGGATGGCGTCTTTGGAGTGACAGACTTTTTAAAAGAACACTGATGAAGGTTTAGGAGACAGAGAGAGACTGGGAGGGGGAAGAGAGAAAGAGAGAGAGAGAGAGAGAAGGTAGCTCTGAATCGGGGGATGATTCTTGTCACTTCCAATATAGAGCCATTTTAACATAAAATACTTCCTTATATACTTTTTCAAAAGTGTTCAGTCTAGGGGCAGCTAGGTGGCACAGTGGATAGAGCACTGGCCCTGAAATCAGGAGGACCCGAGTTCAAATCCGGCCTCAGACCAAACACTTGATACCAGCTGTGTGACCCTGGGCAAGTCACTTTAACCCCAATTGCCTTAAAAAAAAAAGACAAAAGTGTTCAGTCTGTGGACCACTTTTAAAAGAGTCAAAGACCCAAAAGAATACTTTGGACAGATAAGAACATAAAAATAAATATTGAATTTAAGGATTTCTGATGAGGCATTAAAGAGGTAAGGCTTGAAGTTTATAAAATGTCTCAAGTAAATTGTTAATTCATGCCAAAACCAAAATTATGGTTATTTTTCCTGTTATTTCCTTAACCCTAATACTAGAAGAATCCAACTGTGCACAATGGTGGCCCGCCAATCATCTTTTCAGAGGCATTGTGCGAAGAGGAACTGGAAGATATTGTAAATCTCTCTCACTCCAAAGCAGAGGCACTGCCTTTTTAAAGAAACCTTTCCAGGGATGTGTTATCACTTAAAGCATTATTCAGAAAGATGAAGGCAGAGGGAAATGGAACAAATCTATTCAAAACTATAAATCAATAGTCAAGTTGAGTCAAGAAGCATTTATTAAGCACTTACCAGGGCCTGGGCTAAGCACTGCCAAAAAGGCAAAAGAAAAGTCCCTGCTCTCAGGGAGTTCCCAGCCAATCTTCAGGCATGAGCTGACCTGCTTTACTGGACAGGGCCCCTTCTGCTATAGTTCCTACTCAACCGTAAGGAAAAAAACCCTAGCAAGAGCTTGAGTCACTCCAGCCAGGGGGAGGAGGGCAGGGCCTAACACATCCTAACAACAGCTAACATTTATACGGTGCTTAAGAAACATTAACTCAACAACCCTATCTATGAGTTAGGGACAATATCATCCCCGTGTTACAGCTAATGAACCTCAGGCTGAGAGAAGGTGACAGCCTGCCCCGAGTCACACAGCTGGTTTGTGATCAGCAGGAGGGGCTGAACATGGATTTCTCTTGACTCTGAATCCAGGGCTCTGCACACAAGGAAGCACAAGGATGACCTGTCCCCACTATGCACAGAATGTTCTCCCAAGCAGAGCTGATCCGCACTCTCCAGCAGACCCAAGAAGACAGCCCCCAGCCAACTTGAAGGTTTCCAGGGACAGGGGACCCACCACCTTCCAAAAAAGCCCATTCCACTTAAGGACAATTCTAACTGTTAAGTGGTTCCTTAAACAGCCAGAATCCCCCTCTCTGAAATGTCCCCCATTAAATGTGCCATGTTAAAGGATGAAGAAAGAACTTGGCAGAATGTCAAGCTGCTGTTACATGCTGCTATTATGTTTTATCTTGACTTTACTTGACGAGAACACGATATTCATGGGTATTCAGTTTCTTTTTGTACTTGGGAAAGATACATTCTTTATGAAAAGGAAAACAGAACAGAGACCAGAGGCAGTGTGGAATGGTGGAAAGAACACTGGACCTGGCACTCAGAAAGGCCTGGGTTCCACACCTGTCTCAGCCACCGACTTTGCTACTATCTTGGCCAAATCACTTCCTCGCTCTGGGCCTCAATCTCCTCATCAGTGACACAAGAGGGCTGGCCTTGACAGTCCCTCCCAGCTCTGCACCCATGACCCTGAAACTGCTCAACTTCTCAGGTCCCTTCTGAAGTTTGTAGTTCCCTGGTCACTACAGGGAAAGCACTTTACCTCGCAGGGACTCAGTTTTCTCCACTGGTAAAATTAAGGGCAGAGATCTGTGATGAAATCTTCCTATCCGCCTCCTACTAGCTCTGTAGGTTCAGAGGGGCAAGTCACTCACAACAGTCTACAAGTCTGAGACACGGGCTCAGACAAAGACAACCGCTAACATCCCTTCCAGTTCTAAAATTCTATGAATCTAGTAAAAGCTCATATTCTTATTCCTGGGTGATCTTGGGAAGACAACCTCTGTGGGCCTCAGCCTCCTCATGTGAAAAAAATTAGGCTGAATTTGATGACCTCTAGGGTCCTTTCCAGTTCAAATCCATGATCCTGTAAAGAACATTTAGGTTTCCAAATTGTTTTCTTCACAGTAATCCAGAAAGATGGTGAGAGGTGCGAGATGAACACTGACTGGCCTCAGAGTCAGGAGGGCCTGGTTTCAGTCCCCTCTTAGGAGACAAGCTGGCTCAGGGACCTGGAATGGGCCAACTCTCTATGCTGATGAATTTCAGAGGAGCTGCAGATCCCCATTAGTGAGGAGCAGAAGAGTTGCCCAGGGAACTCAGAACTTGAAATCACAAGTCCAAACATCAACAAAACCCTCAGGTGGTTAATGCAAGCATTATCCGTTTTACAGATGCAGAAACTGAGGCTTAGGAAGTTTAAGTGATTAGCCTAGGATTAATACAGCTGTCAGTTTAAGCTGAGATTCAAATGCAGGTCTTCTCACCCCAAGATCCTTTTGTTATTTAGTCGTTTTCAATCATGTTTGACCTTTCAACCTCTTTTGGGGTTTTCTTGGCAAAGACGGGGTGGTTTGCCATTTTCTTCTCCAGTACAGATGAGGAAACTGAGACAAACAGAGTTAAGTGACTTGCCCAGGGTCACACAGCTGGTAAGTGTCTGAGACCAGATTTGAACTCAGGTCTTCCTGACTCCAGGCCCAGCGTTCTATCCACTGCAGTGCCAGCTAGCTGCCCAAGATCCCAGGAGATTACATACTCCCCAAAGTGATCTTAACTGTCCACTTCAGATCATTACTATGACAATCATCTACTTGATCAACTTTTCCACAGCAATTTTTAATCTCTGAGCGTGCCCACTCCACTTCTGCTCAGCCACTTAGAAGTCACGTCCCACTGCCATCAATCAAACAAGAATTTAAGCACATCATGTGCTAAACACAGGGATACATAAAAAAGAATTGTCCTTGACCTCAAGAATTTACAATCTATCCAGAGAGAAGATGGGTACAAGTAAATATGATATAATGGCTAATGGAATCATGAAAAGGCCTCACGTAACAGGTGGCCATGGGCAAATGACATCTAATAACTACTTTAGAAACTGCCCACCAGAAGAACAAAACCCTGCAAAATCAAACAAAAGACTTTTGAATTATCCCCATCTTCCATTATCTGCCCTCCTGCTTCTTCCATTACCATTATCAGGACTTGGCAAGATTTACTGGGAATAGAATTAAATGTGCTATTTTGACATGCTAAAACTACATCACAATTCCATTAGAATTCCATTGCTCAGAATATAAAAATATATTCACTCAACAAACATAAGGCACCTAATATATCAAGGAGCTGTGGGAAATAGAAACACTCAAAAGATACCTGCCATCAGGCTTATAATCCAGACTGGGAGATCAGGTGTACTGGCCAATAAAACCACTAACTAGAACATAATGCACACATAGGAGAGGTATCAAAAGCGCACTGTGAGGATTGATCACTTCTGGCCCGGAAGACCAAATAAGGCTTAGTGGAAGAGGGCCTTTTAAGCAAGGCCTTGAAGGATGGGGGAGTCTAATCTGGCTAGAGCACTGAGTAGATAAGAAAAACAGTATGAGATAAAGCTGAAAAGGTACCTTAGATTAGAGACACATTGGGGGTCTTGAATGTCAGGCTAAAGGACTTAGATTTTATTCAACAGGCAAAGAAAGGTTTCTGAGCATCTAAATGAGATCAAAGCCTTTATGCACTGGGACGACTAATCTGACAAATGTATATAGGGTGGACTATAGAGGCCAGAAGATGCATTTAGAAGCTACTCCAGTTATGGCAGTGAGGATTCAAGAGTGCCTGAATGAGCAGTGGGAGTGGGCAAAGCAAGAGGGAGAAATAAAAGCAACTTCTGTACCAACATGGAACTTAACAAAACAACTCTGTAAAGTGGGCAGCACAAGGATTCTGTTCATCCATTTTAGGAGGATCAGAAAAGCAAGATGACTTACTCATAGTCACAGTGAAGAAGTGATAGGGCCAGGCTTTAAACTCTGCTCTTCTGACTCCAAGGCCAACTTTGGCCAAGTCAGAATCTCAGTCCATCCCACCCAGCCTCCTATCGAAGGTACTACTCTGTCCTTTTACAAAGCCCTTGACCAATGGTCATCTAGCCAAAGGTCCAATATTTCCAGGAACTGAGAGCTTATGAACGTCTAGCTTTTCACTCAGCTGCTGGACAGCTCCAGCAGGGAAGATACACTTTCCTTCTATTTTACATTCAGCTTCAAGCTGAGTTCTTATAACTTAATCAATCAAGCAGCATTCATTAAGCACAAAGACAAAAGAGAGACAAAAACTTGCTACTGGGGGGAGGAGTAGGTTCAGAGTTAAGTAAATGTAGGATAAATTTTAAAATAAATATACAGAGATTGGCGGGGGAGGGCAGGGGGAACATACTAAGATCTGGCGAAACTGAAGGAGATGACACTGGAGTTAAGCCTTGAAGGGAGCTTGGGATGTAAGAGACAAGTGAGGAGGGTCAGGATTCCAGGCATGGGGACAGAAAAAGGGGTCCATGGACAGTTGTGAATGAGGAACCAGCAGGCCAGTCTGGCTGGATCATGGACTGTGTGAAGGGGAGTGAAAAGTAGACTGGAGCCAGATCATGAAAGGCTTGAAAAATGGAAAAGCTAGCTTTGTATTTGATCTTGGCAGCAATGGGGAGCCACCGAAGCATCCTGAGCAGAAGGCGCCCTAACTGGATCTGTGATTGAGGCACACACCAATTTCGCATCTCTATGGAAGGTAGATGGGAGAAGAGAGTCTGGAGACGTTGCCACCTGAGAGGGGATGAGGGCCTGGCACGAGGTGGGAGTTTAACACAGAACAAATCTATCCTCTTTCCTACTAAACAGTCTCAAATCTCTGAACACCACTATTACGTCCCCTTCAAGCTCTCTCCTCCAGGGGTCTCCACTGCTCCTCATCTTCCACAATCACAAGTGATCCTGGCCCCCAACACTCCCCAGCTCCAAACACTCTCAAGCTGTCAGAGTCCCATGCATGAGACTCATGTCCTCACCTTCTCTTTCTGTGGTTACCATACACATCTTCTCACCCAGCATTGCCACGTGCTAGCAACCACATCCACACCATGCTTGTGACCCACATCCACCAATCCTGCATGTCATGTGCATGGGAACGGCTGTCAAGTTAGGTATCCTTCATTACTGAAGTACATAAATGGGGAGTCATTAATTAGCTCAGCCATGTTGTCTCCAGCCCCTTCTTTCTGAATTCTAAGCCTGACCTCACACAGTAGCTAGCTCTCCAGGCTTTGTCTCATTGCAAAGCTGCCGACCCATCCAAAGCACTGGTAAAGAGGGCAAATCATCACTCACTGTTAACAAGAGGTTTGAGAAGCACCTCCTCACAACAAACCTATAAAGCTGAGTACTTTTTAATCCCCATTTTACAGATCAGAAAACCAAGATTCAAAGTGACTTTGCCAGAATCATACAACTAGGAAGTGCTTAAGACCAAGGCTCAAACCCAGGTCTTGACTCCAAATCCAGGGTTCTTTCTTCTCTGCTACTGCTTCTCTCTCCAGGACAAAACCGATCCATTAATAGCTCCAACTTGGTAAGACAAACAGACCCCCAGAGTGACACAATTCAGCCTCTTCACGGCTCCAAAAGCTAAGTCTGGAACAAGCGCCCCTCAGCCCACTCACTTCATTTCCTCTAGTGCACCCTGCGGCCCTTCTCGTCTTGTCCTTCCAGGATTTATCCCTCTAGACCTGGGACCCCTCTGGCTGCCTCTTCCTTAATCCCCCAACGACCTTCTTCTGTAAGAAACAAAGGTCAGTCTAGATGGGGGCAGGTGAACACTGGTGCCAGTGTCTGGGCCTCTTTATTCTCTCCCCACTTCAGAGCCCAGAGCATGTAAGAGCAATCTAAAGAGCACTGTCCTCCGGGTCCCACAAGGTCCTCCCAGCACACACACTGCTTGTCTAACTTTAGGCAAGGTCACTTCTCAGGCTCAGTTTCCTTGCTTGTAAAATGGGGACATTATTTATGCAACTGCCATCCTAGGGTGATAGGAAAGGACTCTCTAAGTAGGATTTCCAGCATCTCAGATATTTGAGCAATTAATAACAACATTTCTATAGCATCTATATGCCAGGTCCTGTGCCACGTGCTTTAGAAACATGATCTCATTTGACATGACAATTACTTCCTTAGGCCCTGACAACAGTCAACTGGGGATCAATCCATGCCCCTTCCCAGACATATGTTCCTACAAACCCTTCCTCAGAGGTGGAAGGGGTCGTGGGTCACCCACCCAATCCCAGCAGAATGTTGAACAAGAACTCCTCCCACATCCCCACACAAGAGTAGCTAGCCAGTCTGAAGACCTAAGTAAGAGAAGTGGCCCATTGCCCTGTTGGGGCCTTTGCACCCCTCCTTCACCTCCAGCTCCCCTCAAAGCCCAGCTCAGCTACCAACTGCCCCCTCCTCTCAAACCCCAGGCCTCACTCAGACTGCCCAGGAGTCCCACCCACATTACCCCAGATACCAGTTGGGTGTAACCTGTGATTTCATGGTGTTTACAGGAAACTCCCTCTAGAGCTTCTATGACAGGTTAAGCAAGAGCAGAGTCACCTAGTCAGGATGTGACAGAGGACAGAACTAATCTGTCTACAATATCTGGCTCTCAATCCACAAATGTCCAGCTGCAGCTCACCTTGTAATTACTCTATGTAATGCTCTGTAGAGCATAGGGGCCACTTACTAGCTGGGTGACCCCGGACAAGTCATTTAAGTCCTGTGTGCCTCAGTTCCTCATCTGTAAAATGGGGACACACTGGAGAAGGTCATGGCAAACACTCCAGTGTCTTTGCCAAGAAAAGCAGAGTTGGACATGACTGAACACCACTACCACCACCTATCTATTTATTTATGCTGTTTCCCCCTCAGGAAAATGCTCCTTGAGGATTGCCTGCTAATTGATCACAACAAAGTGAAAATCATTTCTGTGCTCTGGGGCCAAACAGAGCCGCCTCCCTCCCACATTCCAATTCTTCTATACCCTGCCCACCCACCCCCCTCTCTTTTCTGCTTGCTCCACACATGCTCAGAGACCTTCCAACCAATGGAGGATGGAATGGAGCCTGGACCATTCACAGTGGAGAGAACACTGGCCCTGGAATCAGTCAGACATTTATTAAGCTAAGTGCCAGGCACCACGCTAAGTACTGGGGATACAAAGAGGGCCAAGTCACTGCCCTCCGGGGCTCCCAATCTAAAGGGGAGACAATGAGCACATAAACATGCATAGACAAGCTCTACACCGGACAAGTTGGACACAACTCAAAGAGCGAAGGCACCAGAATGCAGAAGGGTGGGGAAGGGCTTCTGGGAGATGGGACTCACAGGGAGCCAGGGAAGAGGAGGCCCAGCGTTCCAGGGATGGGGGACAGCCAGAGGAAAAGGGCTGGAGCTGAGAGATGGACCAGCCAGGAGGCAGTGTTAGCAGATCAAAGAGCAGGTGCCAGGGAAGATGGCAGAAGAAGACTGGGAAGGCAGGAGGGGACTTGGTCATAAAGGGCTTCGATGCCAAACAGAGCATTCTGCATCTGATCATGAAGATCATAGGGAGCTACTGGGGAGGCTACTGAGTCAGAGGCCTTGGGTTCAAATCCTGTCCGTGACATTTGGGCAAGTCAAACCTGGCCTCAGTTTCCTCACCTATAAATAAATGGCCTCTGATGTCCCTTTTAACTCTAAATCTACGAGCCGACCATCCCCTTCCACTCCACTGAACACTCTCTAGGTTAACTCCCTATCAGCTGTGGGGCCACACCTGAACACAGTGTTCCAGAAGTCATCTGCCCTGCTCAGCTGCCATGAGCAGGCCATCCATTCCTTCCTCCAAGCTACTGATAAACTACAAACTGGCCCCAGGCTGCCTATCTGCAGAAAGAGGCTGGGCTAGATGAGCTCATTCTCTGCCAGCGCTAAAATTATGAGTCCAGAATTTCCCACATCTTCTTCTGCCTTTGCTCTGACAGAGGGCTATGCCTTGGGCCTTCCATGCCCTCCAGAGCCTGCTCAGAAGGGAGGAAGTTAAAGAGAGACCTTCAACAAGGGGGGTGGGTGAGGGAAGGCTACAGGGGCCAAAGAAAGAAAGGGTTGGGGCAGGGGAAGGGCAGGCGGGGTAAGGCAGGTGTCTCCTGCTCCAGCAGGCCTGGGAGAAGGTGGAAGGGAACAGTCTTCAGTGAGGAAGGTCTGCAGATGGAGGGAGGGTGACAGAAGCCTAGGAGAAAATGAAGGAGGACAGGCCTATAGCTCCTTACTGTGAGGGAGGGAGCAGAGATGAGGGGGAGGGCATGGAGATGCTTGGGGAAAAGGGTCACAGCAGCAGCAGAGAACACTGATGGGGGAATCACAAGAATAAGGAGGGAACGAGGATGAGAGAGTGGGCTGAAGCCTGCAAAGGTGAGGGGCTGAGCAGGACAGGGGTGGGGCAGAGTATACACACCATGCTATGGGGAAAGGGGACAAGGACGTGGTGGAAGAAACAGAAGCCCCAAAGTGTGTATGTGGTGGAGGAAGGGTTCACAGGGATCTATAAGGACACAGCAAGGTCTACAGTCTCAAATGAGCGGGCATCACAGGGGGCCTAGGAAGACATGAGGGGTGGGTGGAGACTACTGTAGCCTCATACTGGGAGGGGGGGAGGGAGTTCTGCAGCCCTATATGGGGAGTCACAGGGAGTGGCTTTTCTGCAGCCCCATATGGGAACCACAGGATCTAAGATGACATGGGGGGAGGGGAGAGGAGAGAGTCCCTGAAGCCCTACGTGGGAAGTGACAGTCTGTGTGTGTGTGTGGGGGAAATGACCCTGAGCCCTTCGTGTGGGGTAGGGGATGACAGAGAGAGGGGGAGAAGTCCTGCAGCACCCTGTAGCGGAGACCACACAGGCATCTTGCAGCCCTACATCGAGGGTAACAGGGAGTGGGGGCGGAGTCCTGCAGCCCATGTGAGGAGGGGTTACACCAGAAGCCTGCAGCCCTATACAAGGTAGTGGGAGGGGGGGTTGGGTCTGTTGCCCTATACAGAGATCACAGGGAGGAAGGGGTCTGCATTCTCATGTCGGGGGGGTCACAAGGAGGGGAGTCTCTAGTCCTGTGGGGAGGGTCACATATCGGGGGGTCTGCAGTTCTGTGGGCAGGAGGGGTCACGAGTGGGGGGGGTCCTGCAGTTCTGTGGGCACGAGAGTCACGAGTGGGGGGGTCTGCAGTTCTGTGGGCGGGGGGATCACAAGTCAGGGGAGTCTGCAGTGCTGTGGGGGAGGGGTCACACGGAGGCGGGGTTTGCAGTCCCATGGGGAGGCTTGCGGGGGGGTGGTCACGCGGGGGGTCTGCAGTCCCTTGGGGGGGATTTCCGGGGGGTCTGCAGTCTCATGTCAGGGGGGTCACCAGTCCCATGTGGGGGTTTGAAGTCCCATATGGAGGCGTTCCAAAGAGAGGGGGAGGGGAGCTGCAGCAGCCCACGGGGGAGGTCACGGGGCCCCGAGGGCTCGGGCAGAGAAGAAGTGGCAGGGTCGGGGTTGTCCGGCGTTAGCTCGCCCACTCACCTGGGGAGCCCCACACCATCCCCCGGCCCTGGCACTGGATCCGCAGCGACCGCACTCTGGCTCTCCGGCCTCCGGCTCCGGCCCCTCAGGCAGCGGCAGCAGCAAAGGCGGAAGCGGAAGCGACGGGCGGGGCCAGAGAGACTACCCGCCTCTGATTGGCTGACGGCTTCCTAGGTCCGCCCCCTCCCCCTCCACACGCTTTTTTTTTTTAAACAAGAACTTTATGCGTTCCCCTAGTGCGTCCACTCACACACCTGGGGTGGGGGGAGCCAAAAGCGAGGCCGGGAAAGAGCCCCGGGCTTGAGGCCAGCGAGCTGAGGTTCGAATCCCGCCTCTGCCCCTTCCGTGTCACTTTGGTTATACTTCGTGGCCCTGGCGAAGGAGGACACGCCCTCGGGACTTCGCTTCCTGTGATGCTTCGGGGGCACTGCTCAAAAGGAGACACCCTCTGAACTCCATTCCCCAGGAGGCTGTGCAGGTCGGCGTGGTGATGTCATCAGGGAAGGCTCTGATTGGTGGGCAGGGTTCTGAGAGGCGGGAAGATTCAAACTCCGGAGCGGCGGAGAGCGGAGCTGGGAGCAGGGCTGCCACTGTCTCTATCCCGAGCGCCCGCTGCGGGTCGTGGAGGGCGTCTAGGGTCCCAACTCTAGAGCTTAAAGCGGGGTTCTAGCCCTCAGGACCAGACATTTAGAGGAGAGGGAAGGCTCCAAATCCAGCTCGCTCTCCGAGGCACCGTACTGCGGAGACTAAGAACGGAAGAGGACCCCAGAAGCCATCTAGAGGGAATTCCTTCACTTTATAGATGAGGAAACTGAAGCAAACGGGGCAAAGTGACTTGCCCAGGGTCATACAGCTAGAAAGTGTCTGAGGCTGGATTTGAACTCAGCTCTTCCTGACTCCAGGCACTCCACTGTGCCACCCAGCTGCCCATATAAATATTGGTCAAGGTTCTTCCTCTCCTGGTGAAATCACAGGGGCAGACCCTATCCCATTCTGTCTCAAACATTTTTGCTAGGGTTATGTGTGGTTTGTAACAGATACATTGAAATGGGGACCTGTTTGATTACCCTGCCCCCCCCAACTTAGACACAGAAAAGGGTTCCAGAGTTGTTTTGTTTTTAACTGACATTTATGTAACCTTGGAAGCACTGAAAGCACTTTACATATGTTTGAGCCTCATGACAGCCTATGAAGATGAGGGGAATTGCCAGGCTGGTCACTTTCCTCTGGACGCTCTCCAGTCGCTTTACCTGTCTGGGAGGTTGTAGTTTGGGGAATGGGTAGTGAGAGTGTTCACCGAATGGTGGTTCTATATCTAGCACTCTCTGAAATAAATGTTTTTTGCAGTTCTGATGGCATGGTATGATTCAATCTAGCTGCTGTATGTGGGGCAAGCTTCAAAGGCAAAAATACCAAGGCTCATGAGCAGTTGTTGCCTTAGAAAATAAACCTGAATGCCGTGTTGGGCGGTTGCTTTAGGTAGACTAAAAACCGTGCATCCGTGGGAACAGGGCACATGATGATAATGGCGATCACTAAACACTGGTGTCCCTAATAACAGCTCACACTGGCACAACATCTCCATGCTGAAAAGGACCTCAGAGACCACCTCCTTTGACCTGACCAAGAAGGGCCTGTACAGCTCCTTCTGCTTGATGGAGGAGGTGACTGAGGATGGAAGGAAGATAAGGATACTGAAGTCTGGAGATGACAGCATGCATTTTAGCCTTTGAACTTCTCCAAGGCAGAGCAGGCCCCAGTATTCTGAGGGGGCCCCTTCAATTTGGAGCAGTTCTCATGGCAAGAGTTTGTTCTTATGTGAAGGTAATCTTTGTTCTTTGTGACCCCCCTCCCACCCTCACACACCCTTCTGGATCAGCGCTCTGGGGCCAAGCAAAACAATCCTGATCCCTCTTCCCCATGATAGCTCCAATACTTGGAAACAATCATCATGACTCCCTGAAGGCTTGCCAATACCCCGTACCCCCATTTCCTTCAATTAATGCTATCATGAGTTTAAGGACCTTCACCATCCTAGTTATCCTGCTCTGGACACTGTCCAGCTTTATGCTCCTACTATGGGTAAGACACTATGTTAAAATGTCTTTCAGGGAATAAAAAAATGACAATCTTTGCTTTTAGGGAGTTTATTATCTAGTGGAGTGGGGCTAGTGATACGTGAATATAGATAAATATAATCTAAGGTAGGGAGCGATTAGGGCAAAATAGAGAGCCAGGCAAAGTGCTTCAGGAAAATTTGAGAAGGGAAATGATTGTTGATGACATTAATTTTCTTCCCCTTAATAGAGAAATGGCAAAATATGGGTGTAGAAGGCTGCATATACTGTCAGACTGGGTCTGTTTTGCTTAATTATGTCTTTGTTACAGGGAAGGAGGGTTGTTATAGAGTACAGTCAAACATCAAAAATTTTTAAAGGAAAAATTTGAAGAGAGAAAGAACATGGCACGATGCCCAGGGTTAGACAGCTAGTATCTGAAATAGGCTCTGAGCCCTTGTCTCTAAAACGTCAGGGTAGAAAGAACACTGGCTCTGGAGTCGAAGGCTCTGGATTTAAATTCTACCTCTCTGGCTTGCTGACCCGTGGCACTTAATATCTCTGGGCCTCATCTGTAAGATGAGCAGATTCAACCAAGTGGCCTCTAACGTATCTTCCAGTTTTCTATCCTCTATGTCATGTTGTCATAGTAATAACAACAGTTCTAGAGTAAATCACTTTGCATCATCTCTATTATTGGGGGTGGGGAGAGACTGGCCAATGAGATCCCAGTCTTTCGAGCAGGCATGATATGCTATGGCAACTGGCAATCCACATGGAAACTTGGCGAGTGTCCTTCTGGAAAGGAATGACCAAGCGAATCCCTCCTTGATTCAGAGCAGACGCAGGTGACTGTTTCCTGTCATCTCTCTCTCTTTCCTAGTCCTGAGCAAGGCAAAAAGTGGTAGCCACCTCCAGGTTTGGGGAAAGGTCTCGGGCCCACTCTTTCAGCTGACTGCCACTGGGCTGTGAATGGATGGCACTGCTCTTCTCTTCTCTGTGTCGTGTTCATTCCTTCCCGATCTTAGGTGAGGGAGTACCAGGGGCAGAATGGGCCAGATTACAATCTCACGAGCTTTGAAAGGTCAAAAGACTAAATGAAGTCCGTAATGGAGCCTGCTGGCAGCTGAGTCTGCTGACTAGTCACATCTGAGTAATGACCTGCTTGACCCAGCCCGGGAGGGGATCAATTAATCCACCAACTTAGATATCAGCAAGGAAGAAAACAACTCATCCATCTATTCTGCCACGGCCAAAACCCATTTTAAGTTTGACCTTACTCTCCCCAGGGACCCCTGTGGTAAAAGAAAGTGGGCTCCTTATTTCTGAAGTTGCTGGACTTCAGTTTTTGCTATGCCTTCTCTGTAACTATCCCTTTATAAAAACTACTTGATGTCAGTTGGTTAACTGATACTGAGGAGAGATCAACTGGGTGAATGATATTGGGAGGAACACACTGATGGGGGCTCATGCGCAACAGTTCTGATAAGCCCTCTATTCCTCATTTAGAACCCTCAGGAGAGATACAAAGTAGCCCCCTTCTGGAGCAAGCATAAGTTGGGATAGGAGTTCGTGGGCCATTTTTTTATTGGAGCCTCATTGTAATCCTGAGAGGCAGGTGCTATATTATCTCCATTTTGCAGATGAGGAAACTGAGGCACAGGAAAGTGAATCGACCTGTCTAGGGTCACAGTGGGCACGTGCCTGAGGCAGGACTTGAGTCAAGTATTTCTGTCTTATGTCCATCCCTCTTTCTGTAAGAGAGCAAAGGATTTCTTTGGTGAGAGGAAAGTCCAGTTAAACATGAAATTCTGAAGACCTTAGTGTCCCCAGCAGGAAAACATTGGTCTTCCTGAAATAAAAACAAAATATCCACTAGGTCCTTCTTTTAGTGTGACAGGGCATCTACATTGTAAATAGACGTTACATGCCTTGGAGGGCTGAGTGAGCTGCAGAACATGAGGCAGTTTAGGGAGGAGGACAGGACAATGACTTGTTGGTTCCATCATCATCAGCATAGTTCTGAACTTGTGCCAGGATAGGGCTTAGCTGGTCTCAGAGCTGAAAAGGCCCAATCTGGACTCAAAGTAGAGCAATGCCTACTCCTATTATCCTGTTATCTATTAAACTAGGCTTAGCTAAGTAGTACAGCCCCTTAGGCAAAAATAACGTGGGGTGTAATCAGATTCATTAATCAATCAGTGGAGGTTTGCGGGGGTGCAGGGAGGACTAGCACCTCTGGTATGAAGGCTTGCTGAGCCCTTTCCAGGGCTGCTCCCCCACCTTGGGTGTCCACTTGGGACTCAACTCTCACCTGTGTCTCCAAGAGGCTGTAGCATGCACAGCGGCCACAGCGCAGTAAACTGGCTGGGCAGACAGGCTAAAGAGGGGCCTTAAATCCATTGGTGTGTTAGGGGGGTGTCTACCCCCGGCATGTGAAGACCTCCCCCGGGGGCATGGGTGGATGAGAACAATTTGTTCCAGTGGCCATCGTGGCAGCGGACTCGGGTGCTGCGGAATGCCTAGAGCTCGGTCAGACGTTGAGGATGCCAAGGTCCTCTGCTGCATCTCGGGCCATCGCCAGGCGTCTTGACTTTTGTCTTACCACTGGGCTTCCGTGGCCCAGAAAGAGAGTGAGGCTGATAATGTGGCGCACCTCTGCCTCACTTAAATCCAATTCACTCTCTAGTCAAGACATCGTGATGTCACTGGTTCTCCTCAAAAACGTTCAAACATGGACAGAGAAGGACCTGAGTTCAAACCCGGCCTCAGACGTACAACACTTATCTGCCGTGCGATCCTGGGTAAGTCACTCAACCCCATTGCCTAGCCCCCCCCCATGGACAAACGACAGCAGTAAACAATCAATCGATCAACAAGTGTTTACTGTGCACCTACCATGTGACAACTACTGTGCTAGAGTTGGAGACCGACAGTGCTTACTGTCATTGCATTTGCATTCTCAAGGGCGAGACATGCACGTACATATGTGCGTAGGTACATATATATATATATATACATATATATATGTATATATATATATGCATGTGTGCGTAAGTACAAATATGTATAGATAGGAGGAGTATAAAACCGATAAATACAAATATATACAAAGTAATTGCATACTAGGTAGTTTGGGAGGGAGGGCACCATGAGTTGGGGGATCAGTAAACGGTTCATACAGAAAGAAGATGGCGCTAAAACCGCATCTTAAAGGAACCCAAGGAAGCGAAGGGATGGAGGGAGTGCTTCCCAAACATGATGGACAGCCAGTGCAAATGAGAGACTGTGTGTCCTGGATGAGAAAGAGAGAGAAAGCTGGCTTGGCCGGAATGCAGGGTTTAGGACGATCGACCGCCAAAGAGGCAGAAAGACAGGCAGGGCAGGGCCAGATTGGGAAGGACTGCAAAAGCAAAGCAGAGGAGTTTCTATTGTATTCCAGAGGGAAAGGAGTCACCGGAATTGATTGAGTAGGGGCGTCACAACCAGATCGAGTTTAAGAAAAACGAAGCCCCTGTCTGTGCCAGGCCTTTGGCTAGGCACTGAGGACAACAGAACAAAACTAGTGAAACAGTCTCTGCCCTCAACGGGGACACAGCTAAGTAAACACAAAATGAATATACAAAAGGATACAATGTGGTTTCAAGAGGTGAGAGAACGTGAACAGCTCCAGGAAGTGGGGGCCAGGAAAGAGAGTTAGGAGGGGCTTCATGAAGGGGGTCATTCTGGAGCAGAACCTGAAGGAAGCCAGCGCTTCCAGAGCCAGAAAGAACAGGAAGGGCACTCTGGACTGGCGGGCTGTGGAGAGAGAGAGTCGTGCACGGGGCACCTCCAACCGGCCAGTTCAGCCTAGGAGCTCAAAGAGAGATTGCAAAGCATTTTAAACGTTCAATAAGGAAGTTTACATTTTATCCTTGAGGCGATAGGGACCAACTTAGGAGGCAGAGGAGGATAAATGGTCAGACCTGTGTTTTAGGACTGTCAGTCAATCAAGAAACCCCCAATAAATGCTTCCTGTGTGCCTGACGCCATGAGGGGCACCAGAGATGCAAATCCAAAGATAGGTTCCCTCTCTGTTCTCAGCTCTCAAGGAGCCGACTTTTTTTTTTAAATTTTTAAAATTTATTTGTTTATTTTTTGGTTTTCAACATTCACTTTTTTCTGCCTTCCTCCCCTCGCCTCTTCCCAAGATGGCGAGCAATCTGATATAGGTTCTACATTACATTCATATTAAACATATTTTCACATTAGTCATGATGTAAAGAAGAATTAGAACAAATGGGAGGAACCATGAGAAAGAAGAAGCCAAAGAGAGAGAGAGAGAGAGAGAGAGAGAGAGAGAGAGAGAGAGAGAGAGAGAGAGAGAGAGAGATTGCAAACAATCTGCTTCGATCTGCATTCAGACTCCATGGTTCTTTCTCTGGATGTGGACAGCGTTCTCCATCGTGAGTCTTCTGGAGATGGCTCAGATCCCCGCCTTGCTGAGAAGAGCTACGTCTATCGAAGTCAGTCATCACACAGTGTGACTGTTACTGTGTATAGTGCTCTCCTGGTTCTGCTCACTTCACTCAGCATCAGGCTTTTCTGAAGTCCACCTGCTCATCATTTCTTATAGCACAATAGTATTATTCCATTACATTTATATGCCACGACTTGTTCAGCCGTTCCCCAGTTAATGGGCATCCCCTCATTTTCCAATTCTTGGCCACCACAAAAAGAGCTGCTGTGTTTTTGTACACATGGGTCCTTTTCCCATTTGTATGATCTCTTCGGGATATAGCCCTAGACGTGCTGGGTCAAAGGGTATGCATATTTTGATAGCTCTTTGGGCATAGTTCCAAATTACTCTCCAAAATGGTTGGATCATTTCACAACTCCACCAGCAATGCATTAGCGTTCCAATT
This sequence comes from Phascolarctos cinereus, assembly GCF_003287225.1. Taxonomy (NCBI): domain Eukaryota; kingdom Metazoa; phylum Chordata; class Mammalia; order Diprotodontia; family Phascolarctidae; genus Phascolarctos; species Phascolarctos cinereus. The sequence continues at coordinate 9,688,026 of NW_027555958.1, read as the reverse complement.
TCCCCACATCTTCTCCAACATTTATCATTTTCCTGTTTTGTCATGTTGGCCAATCTGATAGGTGTGATGTGGTACCTTAGAGTTGTTTTGATTTGTATTTCTCTGATCAATAGTGATTTAGCATTTTTTCATATGATTAGAGACAGCTTTAATTTCCTCATCTGAAAACTGCCTGTTCATATCCTTTGACCATTTGTCAATTGGGGTTGACTTGAGTTCTTATAAAGTGGACTCAGTTCTCTATATATTTTAGAAATGAGACCCTTATCAGAGATATTGATTGTAAAAATACTTTCCCGGTTTTCTGCTTCCCTCCTAATCTTGGTTGCATTGGCTTTGTTTGTGCAAAAACTTTTCAATTTAATGTAATCAAAATTATCCATTTTGAATTTCATTATGTTCTCTATCTCTTGTTTGGTCATAAATTCCTCCCTTCTCCATAGATCTGACAAGCAAACTATTCCTTGCTCTCCCAGTTTGCTTTATATTTAAATTGTGTATCCATTTTGACTTTATTTTGGTACATGGTGTAAGATATTGGTTTATGCCCAGTTTCTGCCATACTATTTTCCAGTTTTCCCAACAGGTTTTGTCAAACAGTGAGTTCTTATCCCAGAAGCTGGGGTCTTCGGGTTTATCAAACAGTAGATCACTATAGTCATTGACTACTGTGTCTTGTGTACCTAACCTATTCCACTGATCCACCACTTTATTTCTTAGCCTGTACCAAGTAGTTTTGATGATTGCTGCTTTATAATACAATTTAAGATCAGGTACGGCTAGGCCACCTTCCCTTGTATTTCGTTTCATTAATTCCCTCGATATTCTGGAACTTTTCTTCTTCCAGATGAATCTTGTTATTATTTTTTCTAGCTGTACAAAATAATTTTTTGTTTGTTTGGTATGGCACTGAATAAGTAAATTAATTTAGTTAGAATTGTCATTTTTATTAGCTCAGCCTACTGATGTTTTTCCAGTTATTTAGATCTGACTTTATTTGTGTGAAAAGTGTTTGCAAATGTGTTCATATAGTTCCTGGGTTTGTTTCAGCAGGTAGACTCCTAAATATTTTATAATGTCTACAGTAACTTTAAATGGAATTTCTCTTTCTATCTCCTGCTGTTGGGTTTTGTTAGTAATATATAGAAATGTCAGTGGTTTATGTGGGTTTATTTTATATCCTGCAACTTTGCTAAAGTTGTTTATTAAGGAGCTGATTTTCTAACAGACTAAACAGGACCATTTAGAAGCCTGGGGCAATAGATAAGGGGAGGTGTGATAAGAGTCTGAACTAGGGTTGTTTGTGCAAATGGAGGAAAGGCTACGGGTGTGAGAGATTCCATGGGGAAAGAAACTGATTGGATGGAGATGGGAAGGAAAAGGAAGCAAGCATTCATTAAGTCCCTACCATCTGCCGAGCTCTGTGCTGAGCACTTTACAAATATCATGCCACTTGATCTTCACAACAACCCTGGAAGGTGAGTGCTGTTAGCACTCCCATTTTATAACAGTCTATAGACAGACCCATGTCTATAGCAGACAGCGGTTAGGTGTCTTGCTAACAAATGTCTGAGGGTAGATATGAACTCAAGTCTTTCCCAGTCTAGGCCCAGTGCTTCATCCCCTCGGCCACCTTGCTGGGGAGAGAGAAGAGTCAGCAGTGACTCCAAAGTTACAAGCTTGGGGGACTGAAGGATGATGTTTGGAGGTGGGATAGATTTTGGAGGAAGGACAATGGATTCCATATTAGACACCTTCACCTCTCTGAGCCTCAGTTTCCTCATCGGTAAAATGAGGGAGATGCCATTTTCTTGGATGCTGTAGCTTTAGGGAAGGATACAACCAATATCAGATCCCAAATCACCTCTCAGAGGCCTGGAGATTCTGGGTGCTGGCGGTGGTGCTGGTGGTGGTAATGATGTTCTAGGGTCACAGACTGAGAGCTGGAAGGGAACATGAAGGTCACCTAGTCCAACCCCCTCGTGGAAATGTGGAAACTGCCCAGAAAGCAATGAGAGAACGAAAGGGAGCCTTCTCTGGGGAACAAAATGCCAATTCAATTCATTTCAATTCAGCTTAATACATATTTTTTAAGCCCCTACCACACGCAATGCTCCTAAGCAATGGAGATGCAGAGACAAAATGGAGAAACAAAATTTCCTACCCTCAAAGAGCGTCTTCTATGTTCACGTTCTGTCATTTTTCAGTTGTTTCAGGCTTTCATGATCCCATGTGGGTGGTTTGCCATTTCCTTCTCCAGCACCTTTTACATTTGAAGAAACCGAGGCAAACAGGGTTAAGTGATTTACTACCTAGGAGCAAGGGTCTCACAGCTAGTAAGTGTCTGAGGCTGGCTTTGAACTAAGGAAGATGAATCTTCCTGAATCCAGGTCCAGCACTCGATGGGCCACCTAGCTGCCCCTCATCTTGTAGGCAAATAGTTGTTACAGCAGACACAGCGTTAGGATTGGAGTGAGGAAGATTTGGGTTCAAGTCTGGTCTCAGACTTACTAGGGGCAGCTAGGTGGCCCAATGGACAGAACGCTGGGTCCAGAAGACCTGAATTCAAATCCAAACTGAGACACTTACTAGCCCTGGGACCTTGGGCAAGTCACTTAACCTCTGTTTGCCTCAGTTTCCTCCTCTGTAAAATGGGGATAATAATAGCACCTCCCTCCCAGGGTTGTTGTGAGGATCAAATGAGGTAATACATGTAAAATGCTTTATATAACTGAAAGCACTGTGGAAATGTTAGCTTTTATTAGTATTAGAAGTAAACACAAGGTAAATTGAGGCAGGAAAGAGCCCAGAACACTGGAGGGGTCACAGAAAGGCCCTTCAAGAAGATACTGCTCAATCTGAGCCTTGAAGGACAACAAGAATTCTGAGAAATAGACACGCAAAGAGTGAGCATCTCACACAGGGAAGAGAGCTTGTGTTAATTGAGGATGATAGGAGGAGAGGGCGTGCTGGCTCCTGAGGATTGCTAGTGTAGGACTGTAGAACTAAGGAATGGAGAGGACCGCAGAGGGCATCTACCCTACCCCTTCACTTTATAAATGAGGAAACTGAGGCTGAGGGGTGAGGTGACTTGCCCACAGTCCAAACTCAGGGCTTCCATTCAAGCCCAGGCCTCCTTCCTCCCATCCATCAGCGGTATAAGGCTCAAGCAGAAACAGACCACCCTGGGCTGCAGATTGACCTAGAAAACCACAGACTGACATTATCTGTGTTGAATTGTATTTTAACTTTTTTTGTTAAACATTTCCCAACTATATTTTAAAGTAATTCCTGCGTACTTCAGAGTTGTGAGGACCGGGTGCAGCCTGAGTTTGCTGCCATATACTTCAGAGGGTCTAGAGATGGAAAGGAGGTCATCCAGACAAAGCCCTACTTCACAGAGAAAGCAGCAGGCCCAGACAGGGGAGCAGAATGAGAAATGAACTCCTTGGGAGCCATGAAAGGCATCAAGTGGAAGTGAACAGAACCGCTTGAGGGCTGGGCCTGGGGTCGAGAAGACTTGGTTCTAGACCCAGACACGTTCTGGCACACAGAGGTGGGGTGGTTCTCTACTAACTTCGACTCTATGAGACTAAGTCATACTCTAGATAGGTTATTTATATTGGTTCAGCTACATGGAGTAGATAAAATGCTGAGCTTGGTGTCAGGAAGACCTGAGTTCTAATCCCACCTCAGACCCTTACTAAGCTGGGTAACTCAGGGGAGGTTACTTCACCTCTGTCTGCTTCAATTTCCTCATCTCTAAAATGGGGATAACAAGAGTACCTCCTTCACAGGGCTGTCACAATCCAATGATATAACATATGTAAAGCACTTTGCAAACTTTAAAGTGTTATACAGGGCATCCCCAAAGTCTTGGTATAGTTTTAAGTCGTTAAATTTAATAATTAAAGCTAGCTATTATAATTATCTGCTTTGGTGGGTGGGGAAGGGGAATTCCCTCAACTGATGAAATTACAGGTCAAGACCAAAATGGAAAAAAAAAAAAGGCAGGCGAGAGATATAGCCTCCTGTAGACCTGCCAGGGACCAAAACGTTATTTGTAACATTTTTTTTTTCCTAAGGAAAAATCATGTCTGAGCTCCAAATTAACACAAAGAGTCAGTGCGGTGTACATGGAGGGTGCGTCGGGGTCAACGGAGGAGACCTAGGGTCAGCTCTGGGTTCAAGTCCTGATCCTGCCCTGTTATGGATGAGATGAGTGACCTGGGAGGAGTCCCTTTACCTGAGTTTGTCTCCTTATCTGTTAAATGAAGACAAGGCTCTTCACCTGCCTACTACCGGGAAAGAATTCCAGAAGCCTGAAAGCCTCCCAAGCGGGAGCTGTTTTTATTAGTGTTGTCTGTCCTTCATTCTCCAAGAGGACCAATGACATTGTGGGATGATGTCTTGACTTGTGAGTGAATTGGATTTAAGTGTGGCAGAGCTGCACAAAGCTATCGGCCTCAGTCTCTCCTCCAAAGAGATAGGAGTCCAAAGGTGAGACAAAACTCAAGAGGACTGGTGATGGCCCAGATGGACCAGAGCTGCTATTCCGTGACTATTGGGGGGATGGGAAGGGATCCCAATGGCAGCGGCCAGGTAGAGTCCCACCACGGGGGGGCAGCCAAGAGCCAGGGCACAAGGCAGCTCGTGTCTAGCCCGGGAGCCAGCTCCGAGGAAGGATGGCGCTGTCCCGGCCAGAGGACAGGGTTCAGAGTCACAAAACTGGAGGAGGCCTGTGAAGTCTTCTCTACAACGGCTTCCGTTTACAGAGGAAGGTAGTGGAGGCATTTCAAGGACGGCAGGGGGGTGCCTCCAGGACCAAATTCAAACACTTGGTTTGGCTTTCAAAGCCCTTCCCAGCCAGCCCCTTCCCTCCTTTCCAGCCTTCTGTCACCCTGCTGCCCACCTAGTACTCCTCCATCCAGTGACTCCTGCCTGTTCCATGAACAAAACACCAGCTCCGGGCTCTGGCCGTTCTCTGGCCAGCCTCTGAGCCTGGAACGCTCTCTGTCCTCCTCCCCTCCGACCGCTGACCTCCCTGGCTTCCTTTAAGTCCCAATGAAAATCTCTTGTTGGAAGCCTTCCCCAGCCCCTCTTAGTTCTGGCTAGTCCCTCTGGTGATTACTTCCTGTGCATTTGTTTGCATGTTCTCTCCTCGCTTAGACTGTTAGCACCTTGAGGTCAGGGACTGTCTTTTCTACTTTCGTATCCCTAGCACTTAGCACAGTGCCTGGCACGCAGCAGTAATAATAACAGCTAATGCTTATGTGATGCCCATTATGTGCCAGGCACTGTGCTAAGTAGCTTTGATCCTCACAACCACCACCCTGGGAGGTGCTATTATTATACCCATTTTACAGAGGAGGAAACTGAGGCCAACAGAGGTGAAATAGGCTCTTCATAAATGTGTATTGATTAAGTGAGTGAGTATACTAAGGGAAGTTTAAGTCTAGTCTTACTAGGAGCATGGTTGAAATGAGGGGAGCTGACTTAGAGTCAGGGGAGACCTGAGTTCAAAGCCCGCCTTCGAACGCTTTCCAACTGTGCGACCCTGGGCAGATCTTTTTACATGCATGAGCCTCAGTTTTCTCATCTGTTGGCAACAAAGTCGGGAGGAAGGGGAAGTCCTAGGGGAACCTGGACTGCAGGAAGGACTAGGGTGGGAGTAGGGATGAAGGCCTCCCAGTGGCCTGACACACTCTCTGAGCAGCGGGAACCTAGCCCGTGCCAGGTATTGGGACAAAGACAGAAATTACATTCTTAGTACGGGGAGTTAGCATGATCAATAGCATGTATTAAACACTTGCTATCATACAACGTACGTACGTGTTCGTGCGACACCAGAATGGACGGCGCCATGCCTCCAGATGGCCCAGGGAGCTGGATGTGAAGCGCCATCTGGGGCCATCTTCCCTGAGAGAGTGGAAGCTCTTTTTGTCTTTGTATTTCCAGAGCTTAGCATGGTGCCTGGTGCACAGGAAGCACCTAATAAATGCTTGTTGATTGTATTTTCACTGCCTGCTTTTCCTCATGAGCAACAACAAAGAGAAGGTAGATTCCTTTGAGCTCAGCAGCCAGCAGCTGGGTTTGTCACAGTCTCTGAGGAATTGAAATTGGTGGTTGACCAAAGGGCAGTGGAGGGGACTGTGGTATAGGTGAGTAGGCTGCAATGCATTATACATGAATAATTGCACCATCAAATGAGGAGTAAAGGCTATTATCAAAGTCACTGTACAACCAGCCAGACCACATGGGCAACAGGGAATTGCCTGGGAGCGCTTCCTCAAAGGGGGGTTCGCCCAATATCAGGAGAAATGGAGGAATGCCTCCCAGCACATTGGGTGGACCCCCTGTCTGAACACATGGGAGGACACAGATAAGAGACACATGGGTGACCTGCTTTCTCACTTTAGTGATCTCACAAAATCATCAGATCTGTTTGTGACAAAAATCAATCATTTCACGTGAATTGTGGTAGGACTTTTTATCCTATTTTTTAATCCAAATTTTATCCAAAATTTTTATCCAAAAAAATTTCTATCATTTTAAATATAAAAAGATGAGTTGTTCATAATTTTTATATATCTAAAATCACAAAGTGAGTTGAAGTCCACAAAATGCAATAAAGAATAATCACATATATTTAATTTCCATGCCCTTCAATTTTTTTCTTCCCACCCCCCAACTCCCATTGGGAAGAAAAGACTGGGGTGGGGGTGGGGTGGGGGGGGAGATTGGTTGACTTTGTTTACCCTGCAGCATGAACATTTGACATCTCCACTGGAGGGCTGAGAGATCCAGGGGAGTGAAGCCAGAGCCCTTGGGTTTCTGATGCCAGAAACAGCCAGCATGAAAAGCCCTAGAGTCAAAGAAAGGAAGGCAGAAAGTCTAAGAAACAGAGAAAACAAATTAGAATTGTTTGGGTTTGGCAAGAAGAGAGAAGGAGAATGTTTGGGATGCAAAGACAGTCTCTAGAGAAGATGGAAGAATGTTTCTGCATTGGTAAATAGAAAACGCTTAGACTCCTTTCATGCTGTCTTTGAGGAGCCTTGGAAGCTGGGTGGTTTTTCTTATCTTTTTTTTCCCTTTTTCTTTTCTTTTCTTGTTTTACTTTAAGAGGCTGGTACTGTACATTGGAAAACAGAGGATTCAGGTCCTCTTTGGAGGTCAGCCAGGGCCAACGTTTTGTTTGCTTTGGGGGCTGGCCTGTTAAAGCAGAAAGCAGTCCTAGCAATATTAGAAGCCATATCAGGCATGGCCTGAATTAGACTGCTCTAAATAATCTAATTTTTGCTTAATCTTCTAGTACAAATGCCCACATTGTGTGATTGTCTTAGAAATCAGCAGTAGGCATTATTAAGGAGATGCTGAGAGGCTTCTGTTGGCTTCCAGGGAGGGGTGGAGTTTTGCCCTTCAGAGCAGAGATGAGAGGACCCTTTGAATTCTGCTCTCAGACAAAAATCTGAGTAGTTTCATGTAGTTCAGTCATTTCCCTTCTGGTGTTTGACTTTCCATGACCCCATTTGGGGTTTTCTTGCCAAAGCTACTGGACTGGTTTGCCAGTTCCTTCTCCAGTTCATTTTACAAATGAGGAAACTGAGGCAAACAGGGTGAAGTGACTTGTGCAGGGTCACACAACTAGGAAATGTCTGAGGCCAGATTTGAACTCATGAAGAGGAGTCTTCCCGATTCCAAGCTTAGTTTTCTAACCATTGCGGCCACCTAGCTGCCCCCTAAGGCCAACTCCCATCAGCAGAGAGACTGCCTCTTTTAACCTGACCAGCTAAAGCCAGTGCCCTGATCCTCCCTGCTAGCTCAGACAAACACTGACGAATCACAAAATCGGAGAATTTCAGGGAGGGGAGAACTGTCAGAAGCCTAGCAAGAACTCACTCACCATACCCCAAAGCAGTGGTCACTCAGGAGCTTTAGCGATGTGGAACTTAGCACCTCTAGATGTAGTCCATGCCATCTTTGGAAAGTTCTCATTTTTAAGGATGTTTTAGAATCCAGCCCTAATCTGCTTATTTACACACCTCCCTCTGTGCCCAGCCCCTTCACACCCATAGCTGCTCCCCGTTCTGCCCTCGGGCCAGGCTGAGCAAACATAATCCATCTCAGCGTCATGCCAACGCTGAAGACAACAATTGTGTCCTTGCCAAGTCTTTTCTCCTCCGGGCCGTACCAGTCCTAATATGGCACAGTCTCCAGACTCGAGAACAGGGGTGGGGAACCTTAGGCCTCGAGGCCACGTGTGACCCTCTAGGTCCTCAAGTGCAGCCTTTGACTGAGTCCAAACTTCACAACCCTGCTCTAGACCACCCCGGTTTCCTCCTCTAGACACTCTCCACCCTCTTTCCCAAAGTGCAGCTTCCCAAGCAGAAGACATTCAGAGAGCTGCCCAGTGCAGAGTACAAAAGTGCTCCCTTCCTCCAAGTCCGGCTCTTCGTAAGGCAGCCTAGGATTGCCTTAGCTTGGGGGGTTGCCATAGCAAACTGCTGGCCGAAACTTGCATTTCCCTACACACCACTCCCCCTGCCCCATTTTTGTCTGGTCAACTGCTGTCTAGCCACGTCTTTGGGCAGCTGGGTGGTGCAGTGGATAGAGCGCTGAGCTTGGAGTCAGGAAGACTCATCATGAGTCCAAATCTGGCCTCAGACACTTACTAGCTGTGTGGCCCTGGGTGAGTCACTTTACCCTGTTTGCCTCAGTTTCCACCTCTGTAAAATGACTTGGAGAAGGAAATGGCCAACCACTCGAGTAACTCTGCCAAGAAAACTCCAAACAGGGTCACAGAGAGCTGGACACGACCGAAAGGCGACAAGCCACATCTCCTCTCTGCCCTGCTCTGGGAAATGGTTTGTTTTTTTCCAGTCAGAATCTTTTTGGATCCTGACTCTGTTATCCAACATCCTGGCTACCCAACACAAGTTTGTGTCACCTGAAAATTGGAGGAGCAGGCCGTCTATCCCTGAACTCGACTTCATCTCTCAGCTCCAGGAAAATCCAGAAGCTTGGAAAGTCCTCCCTCCTAATCTTTGCCTCTCGGAATCCTCATTTCCCCACTCCTTCTTCCATTTAGAGGCTGCTCCCTCCCAGAACCCCTTCCTCTCCTCCTCCCCCTCTCAGGGGCTAATGCTTGCATCTTCCAATGTAATAATTGTAAAGTGCTCAGCACAGTGCCTGGCACAAAGTGCTCTTTACATGTTACCAATTATTATTACTATTATTACAATACGAATGAAGTCATTCTTCCTTTGAGAAGCGGAGTGATATAGTAAAGAGTATCACCTTTACCCTTTTACAGCTATATGACTTTGGGCAAATTGCTTCTCCTCTCTGAGCCTCAGTCTACTGATCCACAAAATGGGGATAATAACAGGACCCATCCTTCCAGAGTTGTTGGAAGGATCAAAGGGGGATCATAGTATCTATAACCAGAAGGTACTTTAGAGAGCATAGGGTCCCAAATCCCTCATTGTACTAAGGAAGAAACTGAGGCACAGAGAAGGCAAATTATTTGCCAAAGGTCACACTGGCAGCAAATAGCAAGACTGGGATTCCAGTTTCAGTCTCCACTGATTCCAAGGCCAACATTCTTTAGACCACACCATGTTGTTTCTCAGCTAATGTTTTGTAAACCTTGAAGTCTTCTCTAAGCATGAGCTAGATTCGATTCAGTTCAGCTCCACAAACACTGAGCACCCAGTGTGTATAAAGCACTCGGGGAAGCATGAGGTCATGTTAACAGAGGCCAATTAGTCAGAGAGCCAGCCTTACATGGAATTAGGAAGAGGATATGGGCTTGAGTCCTGTCTCTGTGTAGAGATGATCTTTGAATCTCTGGGAGCTGATGAGATCACCAAGGGAAACAGTCTAGAGAGAGAAGGAAGAAGTGCCCAGAACAGGTCGAGGAGGGGATACCCGAGCTAGTGGGCAATGACCTGGATGAAGAGCTAGCAAAAGAGACTGAAGAATGGTCAGAGAGGTGGGAGGAAAACCAGAAACGTCACGAAAACCTAGAGAGAAGAGAATATGAAGGAGGTGATTCTTAGTGGCAGAGGCTGCTGAGAGGTCAGGAAGGACAAAGACTGAGAAAAGCATATCAGGCTTGGCAATAACCTCCGCAGAGAGCCGCTTCAGTGAGGTGATGAGGGCAGGAGCCAGAATGCACAGGTCTGAGACGAGACGAAAAGCAGAGAGTGGACATGACGTTTCATCTCCTTCCACCTTGCCAATGCAGTGGCTGTATCCTATGCCAGGAAAGCTCTGTCTTCTCGTCTCAAGTGTGGCTTCCTCCAAGAAGCCCTTCTTGATCTGCCCAGTTGTTAGTACCCTCCCCCCTCCCAAATTCCTTTGCATCTACTTGTTATTTACTTAGCTGTATACATCTCATTCCCATCCAGTAGAACCAAAGCTGCTTAAGGATAGATCTTTGTGTCCCTAGAACCTAGCACATTTCCTGGCTTACATAGTAGGCACTCAATAAATGTTTGTTTAATTGAACTGAAGGATCCTCACTTGTAAAATGAGGGGGTGTGTGAGATGACCGCTGAGACCCTTTCCAGGTCTCGTCCTCTGATCCTATGAAGTCACATGGCCTCTCCAAGCCTCGGTTTCCTCACTTATAAAATGAGGGGGTGGGTCTGAATAACCTGGATGGTCTCTTCTGGCTCTAAACCTATAAGCCTGTGGTCTTCTGACCATCTGATTTCCAAGATCACTTCCAGCTCTGAGAGCTCACCAAGGTGCAGGGCGAATGACTGCCTCCCCACCTGCAGGTGCTCCCTGTTTCTTGGCTCCCAGTGGCAAAGAGGAACTGCTGATGTCGGGGATATGCTGATTTGTAGGATGAAGAAAAGGCTCCTGTTCTTTCTGGGCAACCCTTCCAGTCTGTGTGCGGGGATCCGTGCACGTCCCCCCACGTGTCCTGCACATGAAAGTGGTTTGTGTGTCCACGTGAAGCACAGACAGACAGGCTTCTCTTTCTTCACCAGAGAAAATGCCCTTCTCTCAGCCTCCCCCTTACTCTGGTCCCAGCCCTCCTCCATCCCCCTTGCCAGCCAGGCACTCCTCATGCTGGCTACCTTTGAAGGAAAACCTTCTCGTGGACAGCTAAGGAACGGATGCCAGCTCCGGCTCTGCATCCCTCACCCTGGCTGGCCAGAAAAGACAGTGGAGGTTTATGGGTGCCCCACAAAGGGAACTTTGGGAAAACATCCTGAACAAAGCCTAGAACCTTTAGGGAGGACAACAAAGCCCTCGGGCCTGGTTTTCATTGGAGAAGATGGGGGGGTACTTTTTGGTCATCTGCCCTCTTGCCTGTGGTTATTGTTTACTTTATATACTTCTACAGGAAGAAAAAATGGGGAGCTCTCCCACGCTCACTATAGATGTCATTGTTTGTATCTGTTTGTAAGCCAGCCCGGGCTCCTTGAAGAGAGACCTTTTGTTTCCTCTGCCAAGGAGAATGACCTTGGCACGAGAAATGATGGAATGATTCCTGGGTCTGTATCCCAAAGAGATCAAAGACAAGGGAAAAGGACCCACATGTACAAGAATACTTAGAGCAGCTTTTTGTGGTGGCAAAGAATTGGAAACTGAGGGGATGCCCATCAGTTGGGGAATGGCTGAACAAGTTGTGGTACATGACTGTGATGGAATACTATTGTGCTGTGGGGAATGATGAGAGGGGTGGTTTCAGAAAACCATGGCAGGACTTACATGAACTGATGCAAAGTGAAGGGAGCAGAACCAGGAGAATGGTGTACACAGTAATAGAAACACTGTAAGGATGATCAGCTGTGAAAGACTTGGCTGCTCTGATCAAGGCAATGATCCAAGACGATTCCAAAGGACCTATGATGAAAATGTTACTCACCTCCAGAAAGAGAACTGATGAACTCTGAGTGCAGATTGAAGCATATTTTTTTCCCTTTATTTTTGTTAGGAGTTTTTTTGCATGTTTTCTTTTGCACCATGAAAATAAGTTTTGAATGACTTCATATGTATAATTGACATCATATTGCTTGCCTGCTCAAAGCGGGGAGGGTCAGGAGGGAGGAAGAGAATTTGGAACTCAAAATTTTAAAAAATGAATGTCAAAAACTTTTAAGTGTAATTGGGAAATACTTGACAATAGAAATAAAATATACATTAAAATAAATGACAGAATTAAAATAGCTAGTTAGTAAGGAGTAGTAAGGAAAGAGTAAGAAAGAACCTAAAGAAATCACAGGATTTGGCAACTGATTGAACACACAGGGCGAGGCTCTTGATGAATTCAAATTACCTGGTCTGGATAAACTACATGCCCAACACTAAGAAAATTGGCAGACGTGACTGTGGGGCCATAATGTTAGTGATATTTGAAAGATCATGAAAAATGGGAGAAATTCCGTAAGATCAGAAAATGGCAAAAGCTGTCCTGACGGTCAAAAAACAGAAGAAAGGACAGGGGCTGCAAACTCGAGGCCAGTGAACTTGCCTTCGGTTTCTGGGAAAATCCTCAGACAGATCATTGAAGAGATAGTTAGCAAAACTCCAGAAGAGATCATGGTGATTTAACACAGTAAATGAACTGGTAGACATGGTTTACGTTGCTTTTAGTGCAACATTGAATAAGTATCTCATGCCATTTTTTTTCATGTGTAGAGTTGTGGATTAGACAATTACAAAATTGGATGGATTTGGAACTGGTTGAATTGTCATTGATGGTTCAATGTCAACTTGGCAGAAGGTCTCCAGTGGATTTCTTCAGGGTCTGGTGCTTGTCACTACACAGTTGAACATTTTTATAAATGCCTTATAAAGGCACAGATGGAATGTTTGTTAACTTGGGAGAATAACAAACATAGTGAATGAGAGAGACAGGTTCCAGAGAGATCTCGACAGGCTCGACCACTTGGCTAAACCTAATTAGTAGGATGAACTGCAATAGCAGATCAATTTATGTAAAGTTTTACTTGTGGGTTCAAAAAATCAGCTTCACAAGTATAGAAGGTGGAGGGTTTGGCTAAGCAGAAGTTTGTCAGAAAAGGATTTGCAGTCAGCAGTGTAATATGTCAGCCAGAAAAGCGCTCGTGATCTTGGGCTGCATGAAGAGGGGCTGAGCATCCCTCTGTCGTTAGCCCTGGCTGGGCCACATCTAGAACGCTAGGTTCAGTTCTGCCACCCACATTTTAAGTGGGACGTTGATGTGTTAGAAACTGTCCAGAGAAGGACAACTGGCATGTTGATGTGTCTTGGCTCCCTGGCATGTGAGAATCCTCTGAAAGCACTGGGCCTGCTGAGTCTGGAGAAGGGAAGATTCAGTGGGAACATGATAGCCTTCTACAAGTATTTGAATGGCCATTGAGCGAAGGAGGAATTCAGCTTGGCCCCAGAGCACAGAACCGGGAGTGATGAGTAGAAGTTGCTCAATGAGTCTCAGCGTCCATCAGCTACTTAACCATCAGCCGTCCAAAAGTGGAGAGAGTTACCTTAGGAGGGGCTAGGCTCCCCTTATTAGAAACCTTCACGCAAAGTCTGGGTGATCACTCTTGGGATATCTTGTAGCAGGGAATGACTCAGACCAGATCTCCACCGAGATCCCTTTCTACTCCATACTTAGGTGATTTTGAGAGCAGGCACCATTTTGTTTCGGTCTTTGAATTCCTGACGCCTAGAACCTTGTAAACATGAATGATGGGAATGACAGACAGAGGCGACCGCTGAAGTTACTCATCCCAGGCAAGGTCGTTGTGGTTTGGGGGAGAAGGCGCTAGCACCGCTAGCTAGTGACTGAGGCAGGAATCAAACTTAAATCTTCCCAACCTCAAGCCTGGCACCTGTCCACTGCGCCACCTGGCTCTACGTTATTTCACCTCTCTTGGGCCTCAGTTTCCTTATTTGAAACAAGGAGATTGAAGACTAGATGGCATCTAAGACGCCTTTAGTTCAAAATCTGTGATCCCATGAGCGGCTTTAGCTCCCTTTCCTTGGTACCGCTAGGCGTGGAATCCCTCCGTTCCTTCAAGACTTCAAGATGCACATTCTACATGAAGCCACTCCCAAGCCCTCCAACTGCTGGTGCCCTCTCCCCCTACCCATAATGACTTTGGACACATATGTCTGGGTGGACAGGTTGTATCCCCCATTAGAACGTAAGCTCCAGTCACTCAGTCATTAAGGTTTATTAAGCACCTACTGTGTGCCAGGCACTGTGCTAAGTAAGCATCAAGGACAGGGAGAAGAGGCTCAAGACAGTCCCTGCCCTCGAGGAGCTCACCATCATAGGGAAGACAAACAATGCAAGCATGTAGATGAGGGAAGGGGCTGTCCTGCATATGTGTCCCGGGAGTTCCGCCCAATGCCTCCCACGTGGTGCTGTGCTGTGGTTTTCAGTCATATCTGACTCTTAGTGACCCCTTTGGGGGTTTTCTTGATGAAGGTACCGGAGTGGTTTGCTATTTCCTTCTCCAGCTCATTTTATAAATAAGCAAACTGAGGCCAAAAGGGTGAAATGACTTGCCCAGGGTTGCATAGCTAATGTCTGAGGCTGGATTTAAACTCAGGTCTTCCTGACTCCAGGCCCTGTGCTGTATTCACTGCCCCACCCAGCTGCCCCACCTGGCATATAGGCAGAGCTTGATAAACACTAGATGGATGCTGAGGGAAACGGGGGCCCTGAAAGCGAGGGATGCTCAGTGTCAGGAAACGAGGCTCCTCTCTCCAGGACCCCAGCACAGCTGCCAGCATAAACACCTACTCCTCCCACATAAATTCAGTAGGCTAGCTGCACCCCCAAGAAAAATCGGCAGAGCTGTTTTCCAGACTTGAGTTCGAAACGCACTGGCTGTGTGGGGAGCCTTCCCCCAGGCAGCGTCACCCTTCCAGACCTTACTTACTGGGAGGGCCAGGGACCAGAGGTCTGGCCTCCCGGGGAGAGTCTTCCTGGAGAGGTACTTCTCATGCTTTTCTGTTCTGCTCCTGTCCCCCCAGTTCATCTCCCACAGAGCAGGGGAGTGGAATCTTAAAAGAAAACGATGAGTCAGCCAGCTTCTGAATGCTGCTAAGATGACTGGTTATATTCTACCCTCAGAAGAGGGCAAGGGGGAGGGGAGGCTGAAGGTTGAAGAGAGAGAATCAAGCTCATGACTCCTGGCTGCGTTACTGTGAAGTGGCCCAGCCTCGTGGAGAGAGACGCGCCTGATGCCCCCAGAAGATGGAACTGCGTCAGGCCTTTCTGGTGAACGCTGGAAAGCAAATACGGCAGGCTAACGTGGCAAGGGAAGAGATCTCCCTAATCGATCCCAGAGTGTAGAAATCAAACGTGGCAGACGTGAGTCACGAAGTCTAACGGCTGCACGCTGCCTGGACAGCTGGGGCTTGTTTTTATCTGTACTGAGCGGCTTAGCGCAGAGGCCGCGACTAAATGAAGTCCTAACTTTTCTGCCCGGCTTTGAAGAGCCTCTGTGACTTAGCTCCAAGCTTCTCTTCTAGACTTCTCTTTCATGTCCCTGCCAAGGAAGCCAGGCGGAAACTATTGCTGCTCCCCTGTGTTAATGCTGCTCGGTCGTGACTCTCTGTGACCCCGTTTGGGGTTTTCTTGGCAATGACACTGGAGCGGCTTGCCATTTCCTTCTCCAGCTCACTTTACAGTTGAGGAAACTGAGGCAAACAGAATTAAGTGGCTTGCTCAGGGTCACACAGCTAGTCAGTGTCTGAGGCCAGATTCGAACTCAGAAGATGAGCTTTCTGACTCCAGGCTTGGCATTCTATCCGCTGTGCCACGTAGCTGCCCCACAAGCCTTTGCTCACTTTGTGACCTCTGGGGAAAAGCCCTTCCTCCTCAGGCTAGTTAGCCTGTTGGCCAATGCCTGCCCATTCTTCAAAGCCCAGTTTGAATGCCATCTTGTCCAAGATGCTTTCCCTGCTCTCTCCCAGCTGGAGGCCATAAAGCATTCCAGCTGAGAAGAGAATGTGTGGACCATCTCATGCAAGCCTCTCGTTTTAGGCAGAAGGAAACAGGAACCTACAAGGAGGGAGTGATTTACCCAGAAAAAAATACAGGTTTGCATTAAGCCCTTAACCTTTCACTCATCTCAAATCTCAGAGCACCGTATCAAATGATATTTTATTTTTTAATCAGCAAAAATCCCCCCTTTTATCCTCCCACTCCAAACCCCGACTGAAAACAACACCCACCACGAACATGTATAGTCAATCACACAAATTTCAACGTTGACCAAGTCCAGAAAACGTTTTTATCCTGCCCTCTGACCCCTTCGCCTCTCTATCGGGGGTGGGCAGCATGCTTCATTATTAGTCCTCTGGAATCCTGGCCGGCCATCACAATGATCAGAGGTCCTAGTTCATTCCGAGTTGTTTGCCTTTAACATCTTGTCGTCATATTATAAATCATTCTCTTGGTTCTGCTCCCTTCCCTCTGCATCAGTCCATACAAGTCTTTCCCAGGTTTCTCCTTCATCATCTCTCATAGCACAAGAGTGTTCCATCACATCTGTATGCCATGAGTTGTGCAGCCATTCCCCAATTGATGGGCACCCTCTCAGATTCCCATTCTCTGCCACCTCTCAAAGAGCTGCTGGGAATACTTCTGTGCATCCTTAGGACCAGTTCCTCTCTTAGTCTGCCCTCCCTTTAATTCCTCCTTCCCTCCCCCTTTCTTAAGTCCCTGTTGGGTGAAATGTATTTCTGTACCCAACTCTGTGTGTGTGTGTGTGTGTGTTTTCTTCCTTCAGTACCAGATACCACAGAGACAAAAAAGGACATGGTCTCTGCCTTCACGGAGTTAAACACTGCTGGGGTGGGGGTAGGGAGAAATGACCCTGCTAAGTCTATACAAAATATAGAGAATAACCAACCACAAAGTAATTTCAGAAGAGGAGAGCATTAACAACCTTGGGGAAATCACAGGAGACATCCTGTAGGCGGTGGCACCAAATTGATGCTTGGAAAGAAGCCAGGGATTCTATGAGGTAGAGGCAAGGAGGGAGAGCTTTGTAAGTGTAAGGAAGAGTTTCCGAAAAGGCAAAGCAGAGGGTTTAGGGGACTCTGGGTAGAGTTGGCTGATTCAGCTGAGATGCAGTATGCATTTCCAGATATTTCCCAGGTACCAGAACCCCCCCTGGGGTTGTCTGCCTGGCCATCCTTGGTCCCACAGCGTAGCCTAGCCACCTCCTTTTTCTGCCAGGGCATTCTTGAGACTGTCTTTCATGCCA